>NC_133125.1:44318068-44623693 GCF_048418815.1 Hemitrygon akajei
ATCCAGCTTGAATGCCCTTTCAAAAAAGCAACTGGCTAGTTATGAGGAAGGTCCATCATTCATGTATGATTCAAACACTGGAGATATGCACACTGCTGTCAGGACAGCTACTCAGTCTGAATCCGTTTTGCAAGACCTGGGATAAGCTACAGAGGTATTTATCAGGATTTGTCCAAAACCGTTACACGACACAGGACTGTGTGATGTAGGGTCTGTACTCTGGACACACACTAAGAAAAATATTACTTGTTGCTGGGAAACGGACAGCACTGTGAAAATAGCCTGTTGTTTGCTGGAAACTCATTAGTGTTCCAGACTGCACACTGGCATGCTCAAAAGAACTATGCACTGAGATACACTAAAGATGGGGGCAACCACTACAAGGACTCCATACAGAAAGGCTACAATTTAAGTCTCTCCTGCCACTGTAGGTGAAGTCTGCATTACAACCCTAAAATAATTTGCTTTAGGGTGGTAAATGAATGCGAACTGTTGAATGTTATTGCTAAGTAAAGAGAACGACATAACTTATTTCAAAATGTGTTTTATTCTCAATGTAATGCTCAAATCTTGTTCCAAATTTTTTTTTTTTTTACATACCATGTGACTTTCTTGTTCATCACACATCCTATTCTGATCATCACTGATGGAAATATCATCAACTCCAGAAAGGATCCTAGTAACGCCAACCTTCTCCTTTCCATTCATCTGCTCTTTAACTTTTGCACGGAACTGGTCACCCTGGGTCCACAGGCTAGCTTGTTTCCTGCCAAACGTAACAAACAATTTAAAGGATATCAAGTACAGGGAACTGTAAAAGGTACTTCATTTGTTCTACATCTCTTAGTTCAGAAACTGTCCAGAACATTTATCTTTCTTCTGACAAGATGCCAAGTCCTATTTTCTCTGCTCCCCGTTAAACTGAATTTACATGTAATTGTGTTACATGCCACCATTGATTAGAATTTAATATATTCAGTTTTACATACATTCCTATTAGCTTTCAAACAATTGACAGAAAAATGTTAATATCAAGCAGTCTGATGTCAACAGTTTTCCTACAAAAAAAGACCTTTATCTAGATATTAGAATTTGTATTGATAGCTGTTCTTCAAACCATAAAAATCTAGTTTTGCAATGAACAATTTGCACAGAATACCATGTTTTTCATATACGCCACTTTTTCTATCTCTTTTCCCCCAGTGTTTCTGTGGGATCCTGTGCACTTCATTCTCCTTGTCACAAATATAAAGAAACATGTCATGAGAATAAAGAACAAGTGCACAGGACCCAAATGAAAAACTGAAAAAAATGATTTTTTCTTACTGATGAGCTTTGGGGGTTTTGGGTAACATATCAATGATATAATGAAATAAACTTTAAACGATAATCCAAAATCAGAATCCTATGATGCTGAAAATAAAACCCGAAACTCCTGAGTATTTCCAATATTTTCAGTTTTATTTTAAACATTGAATGGCCGAGTTTAATTGAGGCAGCTCCATTTTATTCGCTGATACTTCACTCACCATTCACAAAAGCAGATGAAGATGCTGACTGACCTTCAGACTAAGCACAGTGACATACCTAGCAGAGCTAGAAGCAGCTCCAGTGATTGGGGTTCAGTCCTATCCTCCAGTACTGTTTATGCGAAGCTTGCAGAAACTCCACGTAACAGTACGAGTTTGCTCCTGTTTCGTTCCACACCCAATAGATATGCAAATTGGTAGGTTAGTCGACCACTGTAAATTACCCGAGGTGATTACAGTAATGGAGATTGAAACTGATCAGAGTGTGAGGAGGATAAAATGGGATCAGCTTAACTGAGCACTTGATGGTTTGAAGGGCCCATTTCTATGGTTTGCGATCAGTAAACTTTACATTGTCACATTAAGATGCTCCAAAGGGAAGGTTACTTTTGCAATGCATTTTTTCAGCTTTAGTATATCTTAATTTGAAGATGGTGATTTGAGCTGCAGACAACAAATGCTATACTCTATTACATAAAAACATGGAAAATGAACATTTGTAGTAAATCAAGGATGCTGATCCTGACCCTTTTCTTACTTTTCACATATTTGTTCTTCATTTATGTAGGAATTGGGCGGGAGGGGGTGGGCCTTCATAAATCAGAAGCAATAATTATGGAGCTAGTGAACAACTGGGAAGAAATGTGTGTGACCTTCACTGCCCAAAGACCATGCATCACACATGAATCTTCCAAATCTATTACTTAGTACAATCCAGTAAAGGAGGCAACTCTTTGCATCTCCAGTTCTGACACGGTAACAGGCTCCTGACCCTTTCAGAAGTAATTGGTAAGAACAGATTAAGAACTTTGACCTGCTTTCTAATATTCTCTTCTCCCTCTAGAACTCTTCCCACCAACAAATTTCGTGGTATGGAAACTCTTCTCGAGATCTGTAGTCTTAAGCTTGTATTCACTTCCTCAATGCACAATACCAACATGATGACACTATATTTTAAAAAGCCATTAATTTTAACATTTGCAGATAATGATCAAATACATATTGGAAAACTAAAAGCAAAACAATGCAGAACTCAGAGATAAAAAGTACAGTAAAACACTAGCAATAATCAGCAGCTCAGGTCCACCGGTGCCACCTGATCTGTTGAACATTCCCAACAATTTCAAAGCAGAGATCAGGTATGGCTGAAAAACATTTATGTTTAACATGACTTACTACTAAGTTTGGCATTTACTCACTCTTCCAAAAAGTGCTGCTGAGGTCCTATAACTGATCCCGGTCGACATATTCTGATCCAGGCAATGGCTTCTGCTGCTGTTAATCTGTAGTGCTTCATGATATAACATGCTATAAGAGTACCAGTTCGACCTAAGCCAGCTAAAATATTTCAAATAAGTTACAAGTCATTTTTTTGTGTCTGAAAACTTTAGAATGTGTTAAATATGCAGAATTTGCTAAAAGGCTTTAACTAGGAAAAAAACACAATTCAGTTCATAAAAAAAATTGACTACATACTTCCCATGTTTCTTAAAGCCAAAGTACAAAATCCATTGCTGCCAAGTGCCATGCTCCATTGTGTTCTAACCATGCTGCAGAATTGGGAGATACACACAGTGGCTACTTTATTAGGTACCTCTGTACACCTGCTCATTAATGCAATTATATAATCAGCCAATCCTGTGGCGGCAACTCAATGCATAAAAGCATGCGTCATGGTCAGGAGGTTAGACTTTAGATGGTCACTCATTATGCACCAGCACTGAAGGGTGGGAATGATTTCCCAATCAGGTTGCCTGTTTTACTCTGGACAACGACCTTCTTGGAGATGCACTCAAGCACAAGACCATATAAGGCATAGAAGCAGAATTAGACCATTTGTCCCATCACCTGCTCCGCCATTCAATCATGGCTGTTCCTTTTTTTCCCCTCCTCAGCCCACTCCCTGGCCTTCTCCCCATAACCTTTGAAACCATGTCCAATCAAGAACCTATCAATCTCTGCCTTAAATACACCCAATGACCTGGCCTCCACAGCTGCCCAGGGTAACAAATTGCACAAATTCACCACCCTCTGCTAAAGAAATTTCTCTGTATCTGCTTTAAATGGATGCTCCTATTCGGAGGCTGTTCCCTCTTGTCCTAGACAGCCCCACCATTGGAAAGATCCTTTCCACATCTACTCTGTCTAGGCCTTTCAATATTTGAAAGGTTTCAATGAGATCCACCCCTCATCTTTCTGAATTCCAGTGAGTACAGACCCAGAACTATCAAGCGTTCCTCGTATGATAACCCTTTCATTTCAAGAATCATCCTCGTGAACCTCCTCTGGACCCTCTTCAGTGCCAGCACATCTTTTCTTAGATGAGGAGCCAAAAACTGTTCACAGTACTCAAGATGAGGCATCACCAGTGCCTTATAAAGCCTCAGCCTCACATCCCTGCTCTTGTATTCGAGACCTCTTGAAATGAATGCTAACATTGCATTTGCCTTCCTCACCACCGACTCTCCTTGCAAGTTAACCTTTAGGGTGTTCTGCACAAGGACTCACAAGTCCCTTTGCATCTCAAATTTTCGGATTTTCTCACCATTTAGAAAATGGTCTGCACATTTATTTCTACTACCAAAGTACATGACTATGCATTTTCCAACATTGTATTTCATTTACCACTTTCTTGCCCATTCTCCTAATCTGTACAAGTTCTTCTTCAGCCTAGCTGCCGCTTAACCGATCTTCATATCATCTGCAAACTTGGCAACAAAGCCATCTATTCCATCATCTAAATCACTGATATACAGCACAAAAAGAAGCGGTCCCAACATTGACCCCTGCAGAACACCACTCGTCACTGGCAGCCAACCAGAAAAGGATCCTTTTATTCCTACTCAGCGCCCCCTATCAATCAGCCAATGCTCTAACCACGTTAGTAACTTCCCTGTAATACCATGGGCTCTTAACTTGGTAAGCAGCCTCATGTGTGGCACCTTGTCAAAGGCCTTCTGAAAGTCCAAATATACAACATCCATTGCATCCCTTTTATTTATCCTACTTGAAATTTCCTCAAAGAATTCTAACGGGATGGTCAGGCAAGATTTTCCCTTAAAGTCACCATGCAGACTTTGTCCTGTCTTGTCCTGTGTCACCAAGTACTGCATAACCTCATCCTTAACAACTGACTCTAACACTGAGGTCAGGCTACCTGGTCTGTAATTTCCTTTCTGCTACCTTCCTTAAACAGTGGAGTGACAATTGCAATTTTCCAGCCTTCTGGCACTATGCCAGAGTCCAATGATTTTTGAAAGATCATTACTAATGCCTCCACAATCTCTACTGCTACCTCTTTCAGAACCCTAGGGTGCAGTTCATCTGGTCTGGGTGACTTATGCACCCTCAGGTCTTTCAGCTGTTTGAGCACCTTCTCCCTTGTTGTAGTAATTACATTCATTTCTCTTCCCTCACACCCTGCACATCTGGCACACTGCTAGTGTCTTCCACAGTGAAGACTGATGTAAAATACTTATTTATTTCATTTGCCATCTCCTTATCCCCTGTTTTTATTTCTCCGGCCTCATTTTCTCGCAGTCCTATATCCACTCTCATCCCTCTTTTATTCTATGTAAGAATGTAAGGAGCATCCCATCACACACCTGACATGTCTGATGGATAGTGGAAACACTCTGGAGAGTGAAGAATTGGAGGCAACATCCACCGTCACTAATGTTTTAAAATGTCAGAAGTTGCATTTCTAAACTAGAATACATTATCTAAACATCAAGGAATAGAAAATACACTTCGCCCAATTCGTGTTGTGAAAGATGAAGAATCCTAATCGTGACCTTCCACTGGTCCAGATTTAATTTCAGATGTTAATTAGTCTCAACTTGTGCTTTTGTGTAAACGTTTAAGTTTTCTTTTACAAAATTCTTTTTAAGTAAATATGCTATGATATTAATGCCATTATCAACACTGTAAATGTTAATGAGGAACCATACCTTTACAGTGCACAGCAACGACACCCTTTGCATTCTCACAGATATTCAAGAACTTTTTGACTATAGTATCACTAGGGGTACTTCCATCCACAAAGAAGAGATCATAGTGGTCAAAGCGAGCATCTGTGAATCGCTTGGCATCATACATTTTCTTGTTCAAACGAATAATTGTGGTGACATTGTGTTTTCGAAAGTACTGGAAATAGGCCTCTGGAGCGTGCAGAGGGTAGCCTAATCCAATAAGGAAGAGAAATGGTATGTCGATTAAGTTTGACAACTTTTAAAATGACTCCAGGCACAACACAAGCTGTGCACCTAA
The DNA here is from genome assembly GCF_048418815.1 of Hemitrygon akajei. Lineage (NCBI taxonomy): Eukaryota > Metazoa > Chordata > Chondrichthyes > Myliobatiformes > Dasyatidae > Hemitrygon > Hemitrygon akajei. The sequence continues at coordinate 44,323,867 of NC_133125.1, forward strand.
AAATTGCTAACGATACAAAGCTTCTACATTCTGATAAAGAAGTTGTACTTGAAATAATGGCTTTTAACCTTACAATAACAATCTATGCAACAAACAGTAACCCGCTATTTCACTGAATGTACTCAAGTAGTAGATGGACAGATTTCTAGATGTAAAACATCAAGGGATTTAGGGTGAAAGCAAGTTATGGTATTTTGATAAAGGATCAGTTGTGACTGCACCAAGCGGAGTAGCTGTCTGGAAGGGAGTACTCCTGCTTCTTTTTAATTCTTCTGTCTCTGCAAACTGTTCAAGCCTTGTTTACAAAGACTCTGCAAATTTAGAACACAGATCAACCACTTTCTCTAAGTAACAATTTTTATCCCTTCATTAAAGTGCCTTCCACAAAACTTTTCAATCAAATTAAAAATCAAATCTTTCACAATTTCTGGCTGTCACTCGAACTCAGAAGGAAGTTATGGCAGCAGGTAAGTGTTTCTGGCTTGCTTCAGAAGCAGCAGTTTGGAAATGTGTTTGGTGTGCAGGACTTCTCTCCCAGTGAGGCCGCAGGACTAAACCAGTGAACATGGAAAAGCACTGCTAAACCTGGGAATGGAATGTGATCACAAAGTGATTAACCATCACTGGAAAATATGGGTAGTAAATTCAACATCAGCAACTTGTTTGCTGACAATACAGGTGTAGCAAAATAAAAGAAATGAGCTAGAGGAGATATTGGGAGAACATCAAGTCTTAAAAGAGGAAAAGGAACTTGGAGAGAATCCAGAGCAAATGGATTAGGTAGTTAAGAACAGGATTTTGAGTTGATGGGAGACGTGCAATATTCAAGAAGCTAGATTTAAGGAACGCAGAGTGCAAAAGTGATACTACTGCAGGGCTGAACGAGAACACAAAAGTAAAGAGCAAAGAGGCGATGAAATGATTTAAATGCAGCAAGGAGAATTGCCAGCTCTAAGCACTGGAGGTAGTGGTGGATGAGAGAGTTGTCAAAAGAAAATATAAAACATTAATTATGGGGGTGATGGGTGAGCTGGACTTACCATTTTTGACTCTTGAATGGGTAGTAGAGTTTGAATTTAGAGGAAAGGAGGCCAAAAGGAAGGACTTTGTACAGTCAAGCCTGGAAATGTGGATGAGGTTCTCCAGGGAGTTGGGGAAGATGTAGAAGTGAAATACATGGTGTTCAACACTTAAAGATCACAAACCTCTGAATAAAATTCTGAGCTCTAAGAATATATCTGCTGCTAAGATAACATTCAAAGTTTCATGAACACCGGCTATTCTTCAATTTTGTTTTCCTCCAAAGCAACATTCGAAATGCAGATTAGTATTTTTCCACACAAATGGAGGGACTGCAGTGGAGGATGACTGCAAACCTACAGGAGTGGTGAGGAGGGAGGAGGTAGCTCTCAGTTACCATTCTTAACAATGTGAAGGCTAATTGCTGAGAAACATGGAAGTGCATTCAGCTTCTTTAACAGTTAAAGGGACTGTAAAAAAATTTACAGCAGATGGAATCCACAAAGTGAGAATGTATATGTCCAATGCAAAGTCAGCTGATTTAAACAATGCACTGCTTGCTGCATAAGATCATGCTTACTTGAAAAGTTACTGTATTCATCCTAAAGTTTGCATCTGTGATCTTAGTAGGAGTGTAAAAAATACTTCTGTAACACAGCACATATTGTGCCTTTGGTACTTAACTCAGTAAAACTGTAGAGACTTGCAAGTCAGCAACCGTGAAGTTCTGATGAAGAGTCTCAGCCCAAAATGCTGACTCTTTAATCCTCTCCAAAGATGCTGCCTGACCTGCTGAGTTCCTCCAGCATTTTGTGTCTGATACAAGAAACTTACAAGTATGGGAGTGTTCAAATGATAGATTTTCTGCTCCAATGGAAGAACAGAGCAACTAGTATAGATGGGAGAGAATTAAATACCAAGGATGGGAATAAACTACATTCAAAATTCAATAAGTACTATGCTTCCAGTTTAATCTTGCAGATCCAATTACCTATTTGGTTCTTGGAGATGAAAAGAGAGATTCCTCACCCTTCCTATGATCAAAATTATTCAACTAACATAAAAGGTTACTAACAGAAAAAAACATGTTTGACATACTCCTTAAATAATTGATATTAAACCAAAGTTAATAGAGATATTTATTTTTAAATAGGGTGCAAAAGATGATGTTGCAGCAACAGTTTAGGTAAAATATTCAAGAATAAGGCTAAAAGGGGAAGGGGAAGGGGAAGAACTGGAAACAAATGGTAGGGTTCTGGATGACAATGCAAAGATTATGCATTAGCTTACAGAACTAAGGAGTAGATTTAAACACAAGAGGTAAGAGTCTCAAATTTGAGGAACTTGGGGACTGGAAGTCAGTGATGTCAGTTAAAGAAAATAAAGTGATTGGTGTACAAGATTTGGTGCCTTAATTTAATGAAAGTGGTGGAGATTTGGATGAAATGAATATTTACCAAAAGTGATAGATTCATGGCCATTCAGGAGAGAATTAAACAAAGTTACATCAAAGTTTTAAAATATTTACAATATGTAAACAAGCTTATCATCTGAACAAATCTAAATCAATAGATTAATGTTGCATGAACCACTACACTACATGCTCTTTTATCCAAACCCATGAACAATTTATTCTGTCCCTATCCAGCACATACTTAACATGTAGTGCACCTCAACTAACACTTGCACCAAATAAAATACCACCAAGGCATCTTGAAAATAAAAATCATTGGACAAATATTATGTGGATATCGCAAGAGCATTATTTAATAATTGAGTACCACACTCAAGGCTGAGCAGTGACGCGATTCAACACCTACCATTTTCTACTTTGCTCTTTGGATGTGGTCCACTGAAGGCCAAAAACTTGCTGGGAATAATCCAGTTAAAATCTCCATTTTCTGCCCTCTGCAATGAAGTTAAAGGCACTTACTTATTCATGAAAGTTTGTTAGTCTTGAGGTAAATCAATCAGAAAAAGTAATCTGCTAATACAATAAAAAACACTAACCTCATAATGTTCATATTCATCTACATCAAATGTATTAAAATTGAAGAAATCATATTGCACAGCCTAAAAAAAAGTGTATGTTAAGATGAATAGTTAATTCTAGCATTGTAACAAGTAAATTAACTGCTTCCTGAAACCTGCATTGAATTTGATATTTGTCAGTTTGTATAGATACCAACTCATATTTCCATTTCAGTAAAAATTTCAGATTCACTTCATGCACAGAGTAGTGCATTCCTGAAGTAAATATTTTGGGAGGATAATTGAGGTGAACCTTTGGAACACACTCAAAATATTGTTACTTGATAGCAGTGGGAGTATTTCAAGTTTCTGTACAAGGATGAGTCACCAAGTTTTTAAACTGATGTGCGAAGTCTAGGTTGACAAAAGTTTCCTCAAACCATTATTAACAAGGTTCATCATTAAACCATGCACGACAATCAATGAAAAACAAAAAGCCAGGAAATGTTAATTATTGATTTAGCATCTTACCTTACTAACAGCAAGTAAACAGTCTAGAACTGTTAGCTTATATGTGCACGTGCCAAATGAGGCATCTCTGTAATAAGAAACATTTTAAGCTAATCAAAAAGTGAACAAGACATAATTCTTCTATAAACAAACTTAGTATGTCACATAATATTCATAGCCAGCGATTGATATCAATGATACATTAAGAGCAAATCTAGAGCATCTGTTTTTAAACGCATTCATGCCTGCAATACTTACATTTAAGCATTTTGGTTATTTGGAACTAAATCATTTCATTTGTTTACTAATCCTGACACATTTGAATTCTAAAACTGATCTAATCACTGCTGTGTACGAACTGAAAAACAGAACATTGCAAAGATACCAGAGTTTTCAGTTCTACAGATTTTTAGTGACCACTGAAGCTTTACAAATTTTCAGCAGAGTCCACGCATAATGACTAGCATTTCAATACTAAAGCAAGATTACTTGAGTTTTTCTGCTCATAACCTAATGCAATCTTAAAGACCACCAAACAAAGAAAACATGAACATGTACGACTAATTTCAAAGAAGAAGCATAGATATCATTTGGACGTCTTCACATATGTTACCTTTATCTCCAACTTTCAGCTAGAAATCTGCAATCTGGCACATATTTCCACTCAATGCTAATCAATACAACTCTAGGGTGCTGTGTGTGGACACTCCCATCACAATTACTCCTGAGTTGTGAAGTTCATGAACTGGGACAGAATGATTGTATAACTAAACCTGCATATTACTATAGTAATATAATCTGTGCTCCCTGTGTCTAGTCTTGTGATGTGTGTGCATTTCCATGCAAGTACATATAGCTTTATCTTTTATTGTGCTTTATCTGTACTCCTCATATACAGTTCTGTGCAGAAGTCTTAGGCAACCTAGATTTTTTTATATAAATTTTGTCTTAGATGTTTATTTTTTATCTTCTGCATTAGTGTCAGTAGAAAAGAGTAAATTTTAGATTTCTAAACATTCATTTTCTAAAAAATTAAATGTCAAGAGATTTTTTGTACTTTATTAAAGAAAGTAACATTAAGTAACAGACCACTTTTCAAATAAAACCTTGATTACTTTGTAGGTATACAGCCCAGTGCATGATTAAAAAAGATAACAAACAGGTGCTAATGATCAATGACATATTGAGTTAAATGAACTGAATTGATTAACTGAAAATGAAACTGATGGAGAAGGAATTGAACTGGGCAAAGGACCAACAAATTAAAAGGTAAAGGCGTGGCAGATGTGACAGGTTAACCTTCAAATCATCAGTTCTTACACCAGGGCAAGAGTGAGCATAGTAACGAGACACAAGATGGTCATCCTGCATCAGCAAGGTCTCTCCCAAGCAGAAATTTTGCAGCCGACAGGAGTTTCAAGATGTGCTGTGTAAGCTCTTCTTAAGAAGCACAAAGAAACGGGCAAGGCCAAGGACCAGAAATGCAGTGGTCGGCTACGGAAACTGAGTGCAGCAGACAAGAGAGACATCAAACTCACGTCCCTTCTAAATCAGAAGTCCAGCATTCCTATCAGCTCTGAACTCGCAGAAACCACTGGAACCCAAGTACACCCCACTGTCTGGAGAAGTCCTATCAGAAGTGATCTTAATGGAAGAGTTACTGCCAAAAAGCCAAGAGACTCACCTACGCACAAAACACAAGGATTGGGGTGTTGAACAATGACAGCACATACTCCTATCTGACAAGTCCAAATTTGAAATATAACAGGAGGTAGTTTGTAGAAGAGCTGAGAGATCTACATGGATAAGTGCAGCCAACAGTAAAACATGGCAGAGAGTCCCTGTAGGTTTGGGACTGCATTTCTGAAAATAGAGTTGGTGAGCTGGTCAAAATTAATGGAATCCTCAATGTTGAGAAGTATAAGCAGATTCTCATCCATCCTGCAATACCATCAGGGAGATGTCTGATGGTTCCCAACTTCATTCTGCAGCAGAACAATAACTGCAAACACATGGCCAAGGTCATAAAGAACTATCTTCAGTGAAAAGAAGAACAAGAAGCTCTGCAACAGATGGTACGACATCAACAGAGCCCTGATCTCAACATCATTGAGGCTGTCTGGGATTACCTAGAGAGACAGGCGCAAGCAAGGCAGCCATGGTCTGCTAAAGAACTGTGGTAAGTTGTCCAAGATGCTTGGAACAACCCATCAGCCAAATTTCTTTTAAAACTGCACAACAGTGTACCTAAGAAAATGGATGCAGTTTTATAGGCAAAGGTTTCAATAGGTACATTTAATGTCAAGAGAAATTTATACAATATGCATCCTGAAGTTCTTTTTCCACCTGTAAAGGGTGGTTACATTAAATATTGATTAGAGTTGTTTTTACTGTTTACTGCTTTTTATAGTAATTTTTTGATATTTAGAAACTTTTCATTATTTTTGAAAGCATTTCACTTTATTGATCTTTTTTTACATGTGCCTAAGACTTTTGCACAGTACTGTACATTGGAGCTGCCATTAGGACACTGTTCTCTCGGCACTGGTGACAACAAACTACTGGAAGCAAGTGTGACAGGATTTAGGGGACTGTGGATATATGCTGCACTTGCCGTGCAGTTTTGCTTTGCAAGTTAAGACTAGCTTGATCAAAAAGGGTAGGTGTATTTGGACCATAAAGAACCTTCACACAGAAATAACTGATCCAGCAATGACTTCCAGACATGGAGTGAATTTCTGTAGAAGTCCTTCACTTATCTACAGGATACGACCACTGAAGACACTAATGAAGTTGACCCTCAATAACTCTGATCACTGTCCATTTTATTGTAATGTGGATGAACAGCTGATTATTTGCAAAACATCAACACTGCTATGTAACCCCTCTTCTTTCCTTTACTCTAATTGTTTCCCCAATTGAAAAGCAAATTCTAAAAAAAATCCTCCTACAAATTTAATATTGCATGCCCAACAGCATCCAATAAAAAAAATTTAAATGTCTGCAATCATTTACAAAGTTGTTAAATCTAAAATAAGGTTAAAAATGACTCCCTTTGGATATGGTTCAACCTCTCTATGGGCAGAAGTTCCCACTTGCTTCAAAAAGGCAACAATTATACCAGTGCCCAAGAAGAATAATGTGAGCTGCCTTAATGACTATCACCCGGTAGCACTCACATCGACAGTGATGAAATGCTTTGAGAGGCTGGTCATAACTAGACTGAACTCCTGTCTCAGCAAGGACCTGGACCCATTGCAATTTGCCTATCGCCACAACAGGTCAACAACAGATGCAATCTCAATGCCTCTTCACACAGCTTTAGACCACCTGGACAATACAAACACCTATGTCAGGATGCTGTTCATTGACTATAGCTCAGCATTTAACACTATCATTCCCACAATCCTGATTAAGAAGTTACAGACCCTGGGCCTCTGTACCTCCCTCTGCAATTGGATCCTCGACTTCCTAACCAGAAGACCACAATCTGTAATATCTCCTCCTTGCTGACGATCAACACTGTTGCACTTCAAGGGTGTGTGCTTAGCCCACTGCTCTACTCTCTCTATACCCATGACTGTGTGGCTAAGCATAGCTCAGATAACATCTATAAATTTGCTGATGATACAATCATTGTTGGTAGAATCTCAGATGAAGAGGAGAGGGCATATAGGAGTGAGATATGCCAAGTAGTGGAATGGTGTCGCAACAACAACCTTGCACTCAACATCGGTAAGATGAAAAAGCTGATTCTGGATTTCAGGAAGGGTAAGATGAAGGAAAACACACCAATCCTCATAGAGGGATCAGAAGTGGTAAGAGTGAGCAGTTTCAAGTTCCTCGGTGTCAAGATTGCTGAGGATCTAACCTGGTCCCAACATATCAATGTAGCTGTAAAGAAGGAAATACAGCGACTATACTTCATTGGGAGTTTGAAGAGATTTGGTATGTCAACAAATACACTCAAAAACTTCTATAGATGTACTGTGGAGAGCATACTGACAGGCTGCATCACTGTCTGGTATGGTGGGGGAGGGGGGGAGGGGGGCTACTGCACAGGACCAAAAGAAGCTGCAGAGGGATTGAATTTAGTCAGCTCCATCTTGGGTACCAGCCTACAAAGTACCCAGGACATCTTCAAGGAGTGGGGTCTCAGAAAGGCAACATCCATTATTAAGGACCTCCAGCACCCAGGGCATGCCTTTTCTCACTGTTACCATCAGGTAGGAGGTACAGAAGCCTGAAGGCCCACACTCAGCAATTCAGCTTCTTCCCTTCCGCCATCCGATTCCTAAATGGACATTGAACCCGTAGAACACTACCTCACTTTTTTAATATACAGTACATTATTTCTGTTTTTTTGCATGATTTTAATCTATTCAATATACATATACTGTATGTTTATTTTTTCTATTATTTTACCTTTTGTTTCTTCTTCAATATTATGTATTGCATTGCATTGAACTGCTGCTGCTAATTTAACTAATTTCACGAAAAATGTTGATGATAATAAATCTGATTCTGATTTGAAAGTTACAACTGGCAACTACTGTACATACTTGTTCAGTTACAAAAACTACGAAACACATGTAGGGGTTACTTGAAACAAACCAAAACAGCTGAGGACTAAGCCAGGGTAATCAACACACTTCCAAATAACAAATTTCCAATTCAAAAAAAGTATGTTTGATTCTGTTATGTTTTGTAACTTCAAAACATTAAACTAATTCAAAGAAAGAAGGGAGTCTGAAAACAGGGGTGTCACTTCAATTTTACTTTTAGCAAGATGCATACAAATCATGTGGTAGGATGATGATGTATGAAATGTATGTATGCATATAAACAATAATGAAGTATTTAAATGAAGAATGCTTAATCAACCAATGTACATACACGATTACTCAAATATTATTGAAATATTAAATATACAACACTCCTCCCTGCTTAGCTATAAACTCCAATTCAATAGAGAATGTATCTCAACTATATACTCAGTATATTATATAATGCAACTACTATGTACAGACATCCACAACATAGCAAATTTTAAATTGCCCCATTTAGGCTTAAAGGTTTAGTCACTGTGGAGAATTTCTTATTCTTGTGGGATAACATCTTTCTTAATGAGGGGGAACACTCTGCTTGGCAGGTGAGACTTGTATCTGTGAAAACAATCTCGGGTTCTGGGGCATCTGCCGCGGTGATTGTACGAGTTCACTCAGACTGCAGGAAGTTGTTCTGCCAGCTCTGGACACCACCTTCTCTCTTTGGATCTACTTCAGTCTGTTTCTTGTTCTTTCTCACATTCCTTCTCTCTTTCGCACCATTCTTTTTCTCATTCACATTCTTTATCTCCATCTCTTCCCTCCTTTTTCTTCTTCTAGTTTGTGGATCTTGATCCTGAGAAGCTCCATTTATTTCACAGGAGTATTCTCTTATTAATCCTTCTATTGCTCCCCTTAAGATCTGATCTCTTCTCTTGGTATCCTCAACCACAACATCATCTGACAAACCCTCTGTTTTTGTATCTCCATTGACTCCTTTCTTTATTGCCTTCCATTCATCCAGCTGGGCTTTGGTCTTTGCATCTAGTTTTACAAGCAGCTTTTTGTTTCTCACTTGAAGTTCATGCAATAACCTTAATGCACGCAGAGTAGAGTCTGGTTCTTTATATTTGCAAAAGCCATATGCTTGCAACTTTCCTGAAGCTCCCTGAACTCTCTTCCAGCTTAAAAGCAAGCCACATTTCGCAAGTAACTCTCTGATTAACGTAACAGAAGCTTTCTCAGATATATTGCCTACGAAAACTATAGTAGTCATACCACCGCTTTCGACACTTTCACACTTCGGAGAAACGTTCTTCCGTGGTCCAATATGTTTTCCAACCAGAGGTTGTACCAACACCCATTTGTTCTTTGTTGTGCAACGGTTCATGGTGTTTGGCATGAAGACAGTTGTGACATCCTACAATACCTTTCTTAATTCACTTTTGTATGGCGTCATAGCAGGAAATGTGGCATGCAAGTGATTGACGGATCTCCAATCAAATTATACTCATCTCAACCAATCATGTCCCCACAATGCTGGTCCTTCTGTTTTTACCACATACAAGGTCAATGTGACTTGTTGGTTGTTCATAGTTACAAATGTTTTTCCCACAGGAATTATCTTTTCTCCAGTACAAGTTCTTAAATTGGGTATCTGTAGGTTTCAGTTTGGTATCTTTGAAATGCCTCTCAAACTCATTTTGTGGAATGGCTGGAACAGCTGAACCAGAATCTAATTCAATTTTAATTAATCTTCCATTCATTTGTCGCATAAGCCATATTGCTTGTTTATTGCTAATTTTCACACTGTAAATCTCAAGGCTACACAATCCTGCATCACTCTCACCGTTATCAGGTTTTTGACCAATAGCATGCAGATTAGTACTCGTTTTGAAACTACAACTTGACTTTCTAGGTTTTCATCTTCCCGGAGCAGTCCATTTATTTTTATCTGCCCAATATGCTCTTTGTATCTGTCGTACTTCATTGCATTTTCTGCAAGTTTCACCTCTAAATTTGCATTTGACGTATGTAAGCACCTGCCAACAGTAACACAATTTGTTTGACCAGGCCAGATACAAATTTGTTCAAGCTCAGTTTCGTTGCTGACTGCAACTCAAAAGCATCTGTTTTTCCCACTGACACATCAGTTTCAATTGCTCTTTTGAATTCAAGTTGTGCTTCAGTTAGAAGCAGTTTTTGCATGCTTCGTTGTAATATTCCACAAACTAAGTGCATCATTAAACCCATCATTGAACTGACAATGCTCAGACAATCCCTTCAATTCAGCCACGTACACTGAAATAGGGCATCCCTTCCTTTTCATTCTGCTTATGAACTCTAAAGCATTCTGCAATCAACAATGGTTTGAATTCTAAATGTTCCTGCACTACTTTCATGATAACAGCAAAGCTAATTGTGGCTGGTTTGGTTGAAAGAGTTAAACTTCTGAGCAAACTGTATGCCTTTAAACCTAATAAACTCAGCAAAATTGGTGCTCGCTTCTCACTGGTTATTTCACTTGCTTCAAAATACTGTTCCAATAGCTCAGTATACATGAGCCAATCACCCCTTTGTGTAATAATGTTTGTCGATCTTTCTGATGTAACCAGCCATTTCAGATTTTTTAATGATTATTATCACTCTTTATGAACCCCAAAATTCTTCCATTTACTGACTTAAAAAAATTGACCATGTCTCTCTCTCTCTCTCTGAACACAGTCCCTCCACATGCTGGGCTAAGCTGTTGTTGTTTTATTTGGAATGTCTCACTGGCTCTAAAGGGTCTGCACCAACTCGGGTTTGTTTGAAAAATAACCAGTCACCAATGTTATGTTTTGTAACTTCAAAATGTTAAACTAATTCAAAGGAAGATGCGAGGAGTCTGAAAATACAGGTGTAACTTTTGAGTTTACTTTTCGTGAAACACGCATGTATCATGTGGTAGTGTGATGACATATGCAATTAACATATAACCCATAATGAATAATTTAAATGAACAAGAATTCTTAATCAATATATACAAGACTATACTAAAATATCCTTGAAATATTAAATACACAGCACATCCTTTGTGATGATTCCAGCAAAGACAAACAATCTTATAGTGATAAGAAATTAATGAAATTAGTGGTATAGTGATCTTAGCATTCAAATGAGTGTAACTAAGCATTCTAATTAGCAATATAACTGTGTGCTACTACAATACAGACAGAATATAAATGGCTCCAATGGACAGAAAATAGATACATGGCTCTGAAACAGCATTCGTCCACAAGTGTTCAGCAAGATGATCTCCGTATTATTCTTGTTTTTGCTGACGAATCCCAGATTTCCAATCCCGTATTAAAAGGTTGGTAACAGAAGTATCCAATCTTGGTGAGCCAAAGGAAACTGCACCAACAATTTACCTCTCCTCTGATGGCAGTGAGCCAAAGTAATAGTCGCTACTGAAGTGTAGCAATTCATACTATTACATATTTTATTTGCACATTTATTAGATGATTCCTGATCAGGTCTGCAAACTATTTAGTATCCATCTCAAAAAGGGAATTAAAGAGAGTTACCTGAAGGATTGATATACATTATTCCCTCCTACCAACAATCGGTAGGTTTCCTCTGGAGATTTCTTCAGGTAGATTACCTAAAGGAGACAAGTTTAAGCATATGAAATTTTCAAAATATGTTTGCAGCAATTTTAGTGACATTTCAATTACAAAGTCAAATTCACACATATAAATTTCTATTCTTCGGTTATGCCTTCTGAAGTAAATTAAAATTAGCATTCTTTTCAGAATGTAAATTAAATCTGTAAGAAAACCCCTTTCGGAATATACAACAGCTAAATACATTTATAAACTAGCTTAAGATCACTATGATTAGACGACCATGGAAATAATCTTCTCCTAAGTGGACTGTAATGAATTAAAAAAAGTTCTATTATGTTCAAGCTCCATAATATATGATCAGTCTAGTATCATTCACCACAGATCAATTATAAAGTCAATAAAAAGCATAAGTAAATCTATCTTAATTGGAATTAAGTTTGTGATAGTGGAGGCTTAACATTCTTGCAGTGTGATTTAATTTCCTACTGCAGAGTGATTTGCTAACCATTCCATCATGATACCTACCATAAAAGGCAGATAGATTGCAGAGTAAAATGCACGAACTAAATAAAGGCTTAGATGAAAGCTAAAAATAAACGAGTACATAAGTGTTTTTATTCTTCTGACGCACACTTTATAATCAAAGTCTTTCAAATTCCTGAAGGGCCAGTTAAGAGCTAGAATACAAAACTTTCCATTAATTAATGTTTAAATCATTCCTTATACAAATATAGGACAAAATTCTAGTTTGCTCCAACTAGGAATTGCTGTGTTTAATCACAAATGACAGTTATTCCCATAAGCACCTGACTTTTTCAAAAGGAACACAAAACAGAACAAATATGAAAATGATCAGTATACAGGTCTTCAAACAAAATCAATCCCCTAATGAAAAACACAAGCTCTCTGGCAGCAGATTATAACAAAATACTTTGCTATATGAATCCTATGAATGCAAACAATAATCTAGTGTTGAGTAGGAGTCCGTGAAAATGGTCTCTTGTCTCACAATGATCTAATTGATTTCTTTCTTTATTTTAGCAGTTCTACCACAAGCCATGAATTATCAACAGCAAACTTACTGTTGTCTCTAATGACAGAGTGATCCAGAAATATTAATTCACACCATTGGCTAAAGCATTCAAACAGTTGTGACTTCTGCATTTTATAGCTACATTTTATAGCTACATTTTATACCTGCAACATTACTCATCTAAAATTAAAGCCGACAGTAATGACCCACCAGAGGGTAGTTTGTCTGCAAGGTCAACACCATCTAATCATGGTCCAGCAGTCCTGATTGAGACTAATCCAGTGGCATACTAAAAATAATATGCACCAAGTGAAATTCCACTTTGGAGTCTCTGGATTCCAATATTTTGTTCATAATTCACTTCGTAGCATATTATTTGTGTTTTATTCTCATGGAATATCACCTTAGTGCAGTCCTCCGTCCTGAGGTCACTGAGTACCTCTCACATTAGAAGAGTAAGGTTCTGAGAGCATATTTGTTTTAGTATGGGAAAACACATAAGCAGAAGAGTTATGCAATACTGTTATTTGTTTTCTCCTACAATATCCATTCCACGATATTAATAAAGCTGCTTTGTCAGAAATGTGTCATTACAGATAGGGCATACCCAACATAATATACAGAAGAATACCTCTATGAATGTTACAGCTTTTGGCAGTATCTTGGTGTTTCCAGCACTTTATTCCACTCATACCCCCTTTCCCAGTTGTTCATTTTGGGTTAATCAAATAAATAACCTTCCTCCTTCCACCCAGATTACCTATTTCTACCTCAATTCTTCTTCTGTCTTCAGGCTTAACTTCCTTAACAGTTTCGAAGTAGCATCACTTATACACCTCAATTGTCTAGAAAATCAACATTAAATCAGACCATACGGAAGGCTGCTGCCACAATGTTATTGACTTGTCAATATAATGGAGAAACAGTGTTTAGCTTCTGCCTATAAAGCAGAACGATATGTCAATTTAAAGCACTGATGAATTAGAACCACAACTAACCTTAAAGCAATGACAGGTTTAGTCACTTTAGCTAAAGTTATTAAAATACATGCCAGGATTATTTCAGATATTTAGAATTTTAATCATGTAAGTGCAGGGGAAAAAAAAGTTCTGCAAAGAAAAACATCTATTTTAACTGACACAAAATGCTAATCAGGAAAAAAAAATCCTGTTTAACTTGGTGGAACTGCGGTTATCGATGTTCTACTGTTAAACATAGGAATATTGAAAAAGAATGGAAACCTTCTGCATAAAATAACTTGCTTAATCGAAAGTTAGAGAGTCACAGAGAAATACAGCATGAAAACAAGTCACTTTTGACTACTGAGCCTGTGCTAACCAAGTTATTGTTAAGGAATACACCAATTGTTTATTTTTTGCAGGAAAAACCTAACTGAAGTAATTACATAATGTAAAATCTGAGAATATTGTTAGCAGGCAGAATGAAAAAGAAGGGCAGCAGGTTTAATAATAAATGACAACAGTCAGACAGCAGGAAGAAATGAGCTTGGTTTATAAAGTAAAATAAGTTAGGGTAGAATTAAGGAATAACAATAAGGAGAAAACACATTTGGAAGCAATCTATTGACAGTAGGCTATTCTGCTGAACAGAGCAAGAACTGAGAAGTAATGCAGGCAATGCAATAGTAATGGCAGACTTTAATCATCATAAAGACTAGCCAAATGAGACAGCAAATATCATCTCCAAAAATGAATACAAGAATGTATTTGAACTACTTCCCCAGAACAATACAGGCAAGCCAGCTTGCAAATGGCTATTTTAGATCTGGTCACATAAATTAAACTGAATTAATTAGCAACCTCAAGGTAAAAGTTTCTCTCGGGGGGGGGATTTCCGAGCAGAAGACCGGTGTGTCATGAGAGATGGAAGATCTAAGGCTGTGTGCTCAGAGACCTGAGATCTTTGGGCACAGGGCTCAGAAAAAGTGACGCAATGGACTTTTAACATCGTAAGCCAGCGAGTTGTTTGTTATGTCTCCCCTCTCACTGTGAAACGGAGACTCCACTTTCTCCCGTATTAGGAAGGAAGAGGGAGAGGGGGAGAGGGAGACACACACACACACACACACACACTTGAATACTGGGTGAACAACGTAGTCTTTGGAATACTGACAGTCTGTGTCTTTGCTGTTGCCTTGCTCATTCATGCTTGAGTGCTTGGTGACGGGTGCCAAGGCTTTTTTTAAAAAAACTGGTAAGGGAGGGGGATTGTTGCTTGTAGCCACTTCTGCGCAGGAGAAGAGCTGGGGGGACTTGGGGTTCTAACATTTAATTGTCATTCTTTCTTTGGGGGCACTCCTCTGTTTTCGTGATTGCTTGTGAAGAAAGAGCATTTCAGTATGTATATTGTACTGTATACATTTCTCTGACATTAAATGTACCTTTGAAGACAGAGCCATAAAGTTGTATAACTGGGTTACCAGCATAAACTAGCACGAACTGTAATAACAGATAGAGAAAGCTACAGAGAAAAACAGAAAGAAAAATAGTGTTGACTCAGAAAGTGAGGCATGGTGATATATGAGGAATAAAGAAATGGCATATTTTGTGTATGCCTGGCATAAATTGACACAGAAAGTAGTATATAAACAAGAAGCAAATGAGAATAAGAAACTTAAAATCATGATTACTAGAGCAAAGGTTTCCAGGAAACCAATATGATTAAGGGCTGTCGAATCCCCTGGGTCTGCATCCTGGGATTCAAAAAAACGTATCTGCAAAGATAGTCAATTTATTGGCTGTTACCTTCCTAAATTCCCAGATTCTGGAAAGGTTCCAGTTGATCATAAAAATGTCAATCTGACATTTCTATATTAAAAAAAGGGGGGAGGGATATATGGGTTAATTAGCCTGTTGCTGCATCTGTGCAGATATATTGTTATGCATGACAATGGGGCACATTGATGAGGTTTTATCATGCTGCAGCTTTATCTAAATGGATTTATGTTTAGCAAATTATCTGACGAGTTAGAATGGATAAAGGATAGCCAATGAACATAGTGAACTTGAATTTCAAAAATGCATTCAATGAAAATATTGTGCAAATTACTAAGGCAAATGATTTAATAATTTAAAATAATTTTCAAAACTGTAGAAAATAAATTGTGAGGAGGTCAAAATGTTGTAAGGGATAAAATCAAGACAGAAGAATTTTGCTGCAATTCTATACCCCAGTCAGCTAGGGACTCTTGGTTACTAAACATACTCAAGACTAAGGTAGATAGATTTTCAAGAAGTCCTCGTGTTAAATGACATTTTATTCATTAAAATTTAAAGCACCGTAACATGCTTTTAATCTCAGTCTTCACGCCATTGTTACTGTAAAGGCTGCCAAATAACAGGAAACTTATTTTCCATTTCCTACATTGAGGGAATAATGGCCTGTCATTCCAACCATAAATCAGATCCCCATGTTCTATCTTGCCTTCATATAACCTGTTCTGCTTAACTTTGTCATATAATTATCCCTGCAAATTCTCAACTTTTTAAGCTTTTGGTACCTCATTTTACAATGATGAAACAAAAAGCACCATTCCAATATTCCTCTCTATTTCTCTTGTCTGATTATGTGCCAACTTTGCTCTTCTATTTCATTTAGTATTCAGTTCATCCCATTTCCTATGTCTAAGTTTAATCCATTTCATACACTTTAAATATAATTCTTTCAAATCTATATTCCATCAATCACAGTATTTTATAATTTTTTAAATAGATAAATTTATTGTTGATTTTTCAAGCTGCCAGCAAGTAAAATTAAATTGTCCAGACTCTGAAACTAACTAGTCCTGGACACGGGCTATAACCTACATTAAAACTATCATTATTGAATGCCCTCAGAAGAATGCAGATTCGGCAGCTAGAAAATTGCTGTGGTCACTTTTTCCATCTAGTTCTAACAACATTCTGCATTGATCCATTTCAATTAAAAATGTTCTGCTTTTCAGTAGAATGATTGGTTGTGTTTGGGATGTTTTATTTGTTTTGGCTTTAATGGTCCTGACTCCACAATCAGCACAGGGTCACCATAACCAGGCTTTGATCCTAACCTCACCATAAGAACCATTCACATTTGGTATCAAACAAATACAGACCTCTTCCATGTAAGTGGTACAGCAATAACGCAATAACTTTCCAAAATTTTCATAAATAAAAATGAAGTTTGCAATTAATTTCTTTAAATAAATAGTGTTTAACAATGGCTACTCTGAACATTTGGGTATCTCATTAACAATGTCTTTCAACAATGCTATTCTAAACTTTGTTTGCTTATGTATTTATTGACATTCAGTGCGGAGTAGGTCTTCCAGCCCTTTGAGCCGTGCCGTCCAGCATTCCCCCAATTTAATCCTCGCCTAATCACGGGACAATTTACAATGGCTAATTAATCTACCAACTGGTTCATCTTTGGAATGTGGGAGGAAACTGGAGCACCCAGAGGAAACCCACATGGTCACGGGGAGAACGTACAAATTCCTTTCAGTCAGCAGCCTTGGGTCCTTCATTAGTTCCATTTTGTTCTTGCTTTCTAAGACAACAAATTAACGAAATGAAAATCCCCAAGAACACTACTGGTTGCAAATTCACAAGTTTTCTTCAAATGCTTCACAAAATCAACATCAAATATAAATATTCATCTCAGGACAGGATTCCAACCACACTCCAATCTCCCCACCCACCATCAGACATGTATATGTATGGATATTATAATTATGTACAATAGAATGGTGTTAGACAATAGAGAACAAAAAGGGTCTTGGAATAATTTTGGTGTTCCATGCCAAATTAGATGAACTCAACACAAATGCCAGCAGAGAAATTAGAATGGGACTCGGGGTTTACATTGAAAATTTAGATAAGAACCAAACTGTCTGCCTTTAATATTTTCCCTGCCCATCTCAGGCACTAAAGCTCAATAGTTATAAATGGCTCATTGCACGTTATTTAAACTCAGCTAAGAGAGACAGTTGAGGAATCAAGAGAAAAGCTGTCAAATTTTTACATGCAATACAAGGAAAAATTGTAACTTACATTCCTATACATGACATAGGATTATAAAGAATTATTAACTAATTTAACATAGTCAACTTAGAACACTAAAGAATTTGATAGTAAAAAGCATTTCACTCAAGTGTCCGAGACTTGGAAGGAGAAGTAATGGAGGAAATTGCTACTGAAAAAGGATATAAAAGTCTTGTATTAAATATCGACTAAGCCTTAGTTTATTTGACAATTGCAAATACAGACTTTCCTTCAGCACTCAAAGAGTCTGCATAGTGGTTTCTAAGCATGTCATCCTAACATGTACTGGTCTTTGTTGAGCAGAAGGAAACTAAAAGCAGGAGCTTCAGCCATCATTTTCCATTTCCCCCTGACTACAGGCCTGGCTCTAGTGGACTAAAGCACTGGCATCATGGCACCATTGTTTAAATAAATAAAGTAAATAAATACAATTTTAGCCAAATTATATGTAAAAACTTTGAGGGTCAGTTCAAGCCATTAATTGCAAAGAGAATTATTTCAATAGACTCTGTTCTAAATTTAAATGGGTTACTACTAAATTAGGAATTAAGGGCGTACTTTTGTTATCATAGAGGCTGGGCTTTTTTGACTATGCTAGTTTTTCTATCAAAATGAGAAATTATGAACAGAGTGGCTAAATAATGAAACAATATTTTCATTGAAGACTGTGACCACACAAATTGCAAAGGCCCCTTTTTAATCTCTCTCAGCTAAACAAAGCAGCAAACAGTTCCATTTCCTTTCTATAATTAAGTTTGATTAATATGCCTTTCCATGCCATATGTATCTTTAATTTTTTTTCTGTCTCTATTTCTCTTATCATCTTTTTCAGAAAAATATGCAGCCATTGTTTTTAACATGCCCATTAATGTAGCCCAGCATTTAAAGCCAGTTCCAGCGGATGGGACAGGTGAGATCAGCAACAAGGTCCAATGGCCAAGAAGGTGGTGCTGCAAGGACACAGCAAGGTGTCATGGCTATCCACTGCAGCCCAGGAAGTCTCCAGTCATGACGATTTTTTTGTACCACTGGACCAAGATTTTTGAGGCTGACAGAGTGGAACTGTCCCAGTGTAACAGCTTTTTCACTATAAAACTCCTCTCGCACAGATTTTGACATCATTGTTGGAAACGATAGACAACAACGTTCCAGAGCACGATTTCAATTGAAATTCAAACCACAAGCTCTAACGTGCTCGAAGTTTGGAGTGAGAAGATGGGTGGTTGCAAGGGTGTGCAAGTGGGATAAAGAAATACAATGTTGGTTCTCAACCTGCTCTCTCATGGTTTACTTGTTATATTCTAAGAATATCTTTTAGGAGATATCCATGAAGGTCTTTAATGAAAACAAATTGTTTGGAATTATGACAGCATTACATATTCCTCAGTATCATATTTCCCTCCAGAAGTCCTAATTCAGACAGCACATGTAGTTCATTGAAAGCTCTAAAGTATCTCTATATGAGAGTGATTACAGGAAAAAAAAAATCCAGGAATGAAAGGGTTTTAACTGTATGAGGAACATCTGGCAGCTCTTGGATTGTATTCCCTGGAGTTCAGGAGAATGAAGGGGGATCTCATAGAAACATTCCGAATGTTAAAAGGCCTGAACAGATTAGATATGGCAAAGTTATCTCCCATAGTAGGGGAGTCTAGGGCAAGAAGGCATGACTTCAGGATTGAAAGATGTCCATTTAGAACAGAGATATGGGGAAACTACTTTAGTCAGAGGGTAGTAAATCTGTGGAATTTATTACCACAAGCGGCTGTGGAGGCCAAGTCACTGGGTGTATTTAAGGCAGAGATAGATAGGTTCTTGATTAGCCAGGGTATCAAAGGGTATGGGGAGAAGACAGGGGAATGGGGCTGACTGGAGGAATTGGATCAGCCCAAGATTGAATGGCAGAACAGATTTGATGGGCCAAATGGCCTACTTCTGTTCCTATATCTTATGGTCTTATATTTGGAACTCAAAGCCCAGAAAATAAAAATCATTAGATGGAAGAGGATGAAGGAGCAGGAAGATTTAGCAAGCTCTCGAGGCTAAAAACTCAATCATGGGCATTTAAACCCCTTGGCCACTGGTCTTCTAATCTTATTTTTGATTAAGTGAAAATAATTTAAAATTTATCTTTAAAAGATTTATACTAGTGTTGGGATAACATCACAGAATATGCTAGGATGTAAATGTCATCACAAAATTAACAGTTTAGATGTGGGTAATTTAAGCAAGTACACCAAAACAACTCATGTTTGTTCAGAAATGCCACTGGTACTCATTCAATAACCTACTAAAGTTCAGCACCCAAGGCCAAGATCTTGGATTACATGATGCAGAAAATAAAGAATTAGTTTGTTAGGTAAAAATGCAGACTATTCCATTGAATGCTGGCAATAATGTTTTTTTTCCTCTGTGATTATAATCAGAGACTAGTTCTACAAACACTCCATTCTTCTTCAGAAGAATTATTCCTTTCTATTGGAAAACACATAAACTCAACACTTATTAGCATTCATCCCTCATTCACATAAGAACAACCAGTTATATGCATAACTGGCTTGAATTAGCGATTACCCTTAAAATGTGCTTATTTTAATTGCCTGAATACAACTATCATATTTTAATTAATTTTGCAAAGCACATAATATCTAACACAAGCATTCCACAAATTGTCTCTCATCCATTTTAGAGAAATCATAACACTTACTGAAAAGGACCCAATGAGGACCGCTGCATTTGCCTGTTTCTTCTGATCACTTCCTGTGTAGTGAACAATTTTTTTCCTTCCCAAGGTAAAAGACTATAAACACAAAAATACAAAGTGAATTATTATGCATGGTCATAATCTCCAATGAGAAAATATTAGGGGTATGCTTGCTTCCTGTTGATGTACTTAGTAATTTTATCAAAAGCTTGACTAAAATGCTTTAATCTTCAGCATGCTACAATACCCCAGCAATTGGCGATGGTGTGTCACAATTCCAAGGAAGCCAGTTTGATCTTGACATTGGATTCTGTCTCTGTGTATTTACATAATCTCCCTGTGCCCCAGGTTTCCCTTAGGACCTCTGGTTTCCTTCCACATGGCACATGCTAGATGGTAGCAGCACTTTAAATTGGCACTTGTATACATCCCTGACAGGAAAAGGAGATGAGAGCAATGGAAAATAGCTTTAGTGTATATGGGAGCTTGATGGCTCACAAGCATGTAGTGGATGGTAAGGAAACAAGCCAGTGCCAATCCTTAAAAGTAAATAAAATTTGATCAGAGCAAATACTTGAATTCTTAGTTCAATGTCAAACATTTTCTCAATGTCTTTATACAGTATAAACTTTCACGTCTAAATTTAAATTAGAAACTCATGTAAACCTTTCCTTAGTTACATCAGTGCTCTCCCACCCCACCAGTGGTCCCAGGCATGACCTGAGAGAACCTTACGTTTCTACAAAGTAACACATGCGAGTTTCCAATGTAACTAGGAATTGGCAATAATCATGGAGATAAAGACACATTGAAAAGATGTGAAGTTGAATAATATCAGAAGCTGCTTTTGTGTTGGTAAGTTACAGCACTTCCTAACGTGATCTCCCTCTTGCACATGGAAACTGACCGCTCTTCTGTTCCTACATCTTCCACTCCTTGCCCCAGTCATGTTTTTGCTTCATTTACCATTTCTTTACGGAATACAATGAGAGGTGGAAACCTTATGAAAGCTAACCTCAATAGCTGGGAACTGGAAATGATACAGGGGATGCCAGCACAAATATATTTTCCTTTCCATTCCCACTTTACCATGCTTTTGTCCATCACTACTTCTGTGTATTTGATTTTAAAAAATTAACAAATATCCAAGATATGTAGAATATCTACATTTAATGCTATTGTAGAATATACCACTCTTTAAAAACATAGTTTAAAATTCTTAATTGGGACATAAATTTCAGTTACCAAGGTGAGTTTTGGGGTACATGGAAAACAATGTGATGACACAGTGGCAAAATAACAATTTTCATAAATTCTCATTACCAATTACATAATAAAAAAAATAACACCGATCAGCCACGTGCTAATTCCTAGCTCGTTTTACATATATTCCCCTTATTCTATACTTCGCTTAGTATTTTAAAATCTATTGATCTCAGCCACAAAGATTCAATGACTACACTTTCACCGATCTAGGAGATAGAGAATTTCAACAATTTACAGCTCTGCATGAAGAAATCCTTCCCATCTCAGTTCTAAATAACTGACTCTTCCCTTGTGACTTGGTCCCTAGACAAACTCTCCAGTTAGGTAAACAGCTTCAGCTTTTACAATACAGTTCAGATGTTGATATCTTGAGATCACCTCATTAAATCCCATCAGTATCAGCTAACCTTATTCAATCATTTTACAGAGAATATCCTTATCTCCACAATCATACAGTCATACACATGCAAACAGGCCAGTCACCACACTGAACACAGATCAGCCATCGATATCCCACTTGTTTTAATCCTCCATTGATCCCATTTTATTCTCAATACATTTTTATCAAGTCCCTCCACCCAATATTCTACCTACATACTAGAGACAATTAACAGTGGCCAATTAACCTACCACTTTATCAATTTAGTGAATCTATGCTGACCAAAAGTGGACACAGAAATCCAGTGAAAGCTGATAGTGGGCATTCAGCCATCAATTTTTATTATGCATCCATTCCAAATATCTATTCCCATACCAACATAAGAACTAAACTGGTTTAGAAATAAAATAGTCCAATTTACAAATCACTTTGGACTGGTCTAAGTGCTTATAGAAGATGAGCTGGGGCACAGGCAGATTTAATGTAACTAGCATTTATTTTTGGAAAATTGAGGATCATTACTGGGTGGCATCAAAACAAGTTCAGCACTTCTCAATATCACTGGTACAAACACCAGATATTGTTTAACCTTTGAATGAAGTTACTAATTAATTCAATTTGTTCTGTGCATTGTTAAACTAATGTGACCTGTACTCCATTTACATGCAATCACATCCACACCTCCGTGCCCCCATCCCAACGCCCCACTCCGAGCTACCACTGTGGCCATTATTGGAACCGTCTAGTTTGATGTCAACAAACTTAGATATTTCTGACAAATTTTAAATGGTAGGATCAGCTTTAAAATAATAGCATCAATGCACAGTTATGATATTACGCATCTATTTAACCCCTTCCGTCACATAAGCCTAGTGGTTGATCAATAAAAGAATCCATCAGCTAGAGACGACCATCTTTTGATCACTCTCCCTCAAATACACACCAATGTACAAAGTGTACTTTCTCAAACAAGCATTCTTCAACAGAAACTAAGAATATAGCACAAAACCAATTAAACTACAGTATATTCCACCTTTTATTTGGTACTACAGAATACAAAAATTGAGTTCTTTCAACATTTAGTTGATATTTAATGTCATTTGTCATCAACCATGAAAGGATATACTCTGACATTCTCTGTGCTCACTCTGTAATTATGTTTTAGCTACAGAGCTCAATTTGTGATGATGTAACTGGTCCACTTCCTGAAAACTGGTTATAGAAGCATCATTGAAACTTGCCGCGGTGCAGTGATATCACAGATCTCTTCCCTGCACATGAAACAATTACGCTCCAACCACAAAGATAAACAGGAAATCACTCTATAATAATAACCACTATATGTGGGCCTGGAGGAGCACTTGCTGCATTAACTTCAGAAATCGTGTCAAGTTAGCTGGAATTTTTGAAAAATAGACTGCTATCCCAGAGTTCTCTGAATGTGGGATATTATTTTGCTTTATCTGCATCTTATTGCAATGACGTGTGACCATAGCTCACAATTGGAAACACTGGAATGTCATCCTAATTTACATCTTCAATGGTTAGGTGATCCCAGGCTCTATACCTTCGATTGATGGTAATTTTGCTGCCTTTATCAAAGAACATTAAATGTGGAAATTAACGAAACAATCAAGGTACTTCAATTTTATTTGACTTTTAAATATGTTACAAAAGACCCCAAAAACAAAAAATAAAGAGTCCTTTTCATGTGATTAATATCTGATCATTTCAAATTATTAGGTAATCAAGTGGACAACAGGCAAGGATGGGATCAAATCTGGCTTGACCTTAGCTGTCGTTATCATCCTCTTCCAGCACAATTGCTAAAAATAGCCATTCTGAAGGTCCACATAATTACCAGAGATGCAGAAATCTGAACAACTTCTCACCTCATCAACAGTCTGAGGACAATTGTACGCTGCTGCTGGACTCTTAGGCTACATCCACACTAGACCGGATAATTTTGAAAACGCCAGTTTCAAGTAAAAATGATAAGCGTTTTTTAAAAATATCTCTATCCACATTGAAACTGAGATTTCGGCGAATCTCCTCCTCCTGCACATGCGCAGGACACATCTACCGAAAACAAGCGACATGTTTGGTGTTGAATCTCGCCGTTTGTGTAGTTACAGACTAGAAAAACTTAAAACGACAGACAGCTGTTGGCTTTCGCGCAGGAGAACTTAAAGTAAAGAAAATAATAAAAGAAGTTTTTTTTTAAAAAAGTTTAAAAAAATATTGGAGTATACGGAGGCAACCGACAGGGAGTTCACGGACAGATTGACCTGGCTGACGACAAACATTGAAAAACTGACGAACTCTGTAGCATTAATAAAGCTCCTTGTTAAATGTATAAAACATGTCTGCATCAGTGTTATCTTGTATTTCCATACAATGTTACATTAGGCTGTTACACATCTATTGTCAGAGAAGTACTTGCATAAATAGGTAAACCACCTTCATACGAGCAAGGACAGAAAACAGGGCAAAGTGAGTATACTTATTTATTCAGTAAGTTATGGGTCAAAGTATTTGGTGAATACATTTCTAACTCTTCTGGCTTCAGGCTCTTTGCCGTCTGTTCTGAAATTGTTAGGTTGTGTTCAAGAAAACAATGAAATAGCACGCTGCCGTCTGCCAGCATTTTCAGAAGTCTCCGGTTACCCCGTCCACACTGATCTGCTGGAGCAGCGTTTCCAAAAATACCCACCCTGGAAAGCGTTTCTGAAAAGCTCCAGTTTTGGGGGATGAAAACGCCGTTGTAGTGTGGACAGAGGGTAAAAACGAAGAGAAAAAGCTTTGGTTACGGATTTATCCGGCGTAGTGTGGACGTAGCCTTACACGAGTCAGATTCAGGAGCAGAAAACGTTTAGACTGGAAACTTGCATCCTAAACCTACACCAATTTAATCTGGCATCGTAGGCCTCAATAGAATGGATCTGGAGAGGAGGTTTCCAATGCTGGTGGAGTCTAAGATCAGAGGACACAGTCTCAGAACAGAGGGACATCCTTTTAGAATGGACATGAGGAGGAATTTCTTCAGCCAGAGAACGCTGAGTCTGTGGAATTCATTGCCGCAGGTGGCTGTGGAGGCCAAGTCATTGGGTATATTAAAGGCAGGGGTTGATAAATTCTTGATTAGTCAGGGCATGAAGCTATTTGAGGAGAAGGCAGGAGATTGGGGCTGAGAGGAAAATGGATCAGCCATGATGAAATGGTGGCACAGGCTCGATGGGCCAAATGATCTAATTCTGCTCCTATATCTTATGGTCTTATACTAGGTCCTTTGAATTCAGTGGGATGGAGTGGACTGGACACCAGCACACGTAGAGTGTGTCTATTTATTTAATTGAGCCCAGTTTAAAGGATTTAATTGTCAGATATTTTCTGGTAATTGTTTTCATAAATTAAGGTTAATAATATTTGAAATAGCTTTTCAAGTCCCTGCTCTGTGCTACGTTTTACCATTTAGCCAGTTGCCAGTTTCCTAGAGGAAGACCACAAAGGGCATATTGCAGGAACAGCAGCATTTGAGGACAGGTGACTGGTGAGCTCCAGGTTTGTAATGGAAGCTTTTTGAAACTACAAAGTTGTTATTACTGTTCCAAATTTAGCATTCCGCTCTCTTTTCCCCCAAAGCAACAGTTCAGTTGCTGCAAAGTAGACCACTTCACTGGCAATCTGATGGCTAATTTCAATGCAGCCACAGGAAAACCAAAACCATTATAACTTGCAAAACTTTACCCTTGTAGTAAAATAAAAGCAATCCAGACAAAAACTTTGGGAATTAATGAAATGCCAGTTCAAAATGTAACAGGAACAATATATTTTGCAGAGCCTTCTTACAAATCAAAGTGCAATAATTTATGGATAAATTAACAAAAATAGTTCAACACAAAATTATAAACGTAAGATGACATTACTAAAGAAAAACAAGAGATTTTATAAGTGGCAATTGGTAAACTGAATTCAGTGCAGGGAAAACAAATGTAAATAACGTTATATTCAATTAAAAGAAGAATATTGTTTAATGGTGAGGAAAAATGGAGAAACAAATAATTTGGGTGGTCACATAGGCAAATCATAAAGCTGACTGGCAGCTGAAATCAATAAATCCTTTCTTTTCACCCCACACAAGACTGAACTTCAAAGATAAACGTTGCCCTTTCTTTATACAAAGCTGTATCCAAACCCTATCTGGAAAACTACATTTAATGCTTTTTGAGAACTGCATCAAGAAAAATAAATTTCCTTTTTAGCACGCAAGATAAAGACTGCTCAGTCTTGAACAGTTTAAAATATGAGAACAGGCTGATTTAACAAAGTTTGGAGCCCTTATGTTTGGATGATCAAGGAGTAATCTAATTGTGGTGGTTAAAAAAGGAATTCATTAAATTCCCGAGAAGAAAACAGCAAAATCCTACAAACTTTGTAGAATTAGCATTTTCAATGGCCATGCAATGAATTTAGGCAGTACTTTTCAACACACAACGGGGGAAATGGTAATCTGAAATCTGTAATAATGCTGTGGATCCTTGGTTAATATCCATGTTCTATAAACATTATGATTACTTGTTAGAATGAATGGGGAAAATGCATTGCCTAGAGCAGACTTCATTATGGTGGTGATGCATTTCAAAGGGAAGTATAAATGAGCTCACAAACTGAAAGAGACTATGGTCTTTACTAATGGAGACTGGAATGAATATGTAACTGCAAGGCAACATAACATTCCACACTTTGGAAGTGTAAATAAAGAATCACTCTATTATGCAGTGAATGATATGTAAACAAATGCTAGTATGAAGAAGTACACATCCAACTTTTTAGGTCTTGTAGTAATATAACTGTCGTCCACAAGCAGAAAGATAATGGACACCTGGATATCGGGCAATTGCTCATACTTGTGGAATACATTCTAATAAGCATCAATGGCTTCATCAGAAAATGAGAGAAATCACCAAGCCATTTCCAAAAAAAAAGTTGATATAAAATTACAGGAATAAGCAGTTACTTTAATGATATTAATGCCAAGATCCTGGCCCATGATTTGAAATAATTACTTGATGCATAAACAAATAATTTAGGACAGATTAATATTTCAACACAATTCGAAAACCCTTCTTGATTTACAAATCAAAATTTTACAGGCCTAAGTGCACAAAAGCAGCATCTTCGGAAGATTTCATCACAGAATTTACTAAGAAGTTAATCTTTCATTTTCTCACATCACTGAAAAGAGATGTTGACTAAATCACTTATCATGCAACCTGCTCAAAATGATCAGGCTATCTGACAATCATGTTTAGATTTCCTAACTACAGGGAATTTTACAATTTAATTTATTACAAATATCATTTTTTCCTCAGAATATCAGTCGGCATCCTGAGTATTTTCTGTGAAAACCGAAACACCTCAAAATAACATTTTTAGTAATAATACTTGTGTCAGCACCGAGTAACTGTTTTACTTCCACTGCAATATAACATTGCTGCCAATCTTCTGTCTTCTATAGATTTTTCACAAAGAGCCATTGGGAAATGCATTTAATTTTTCAAACACTCTTTCCTGACAAAGAGTAAAGAATGTAAGGCAATTAGCTTCAAAGGAAACTGATGGAATGTAGACAGTGTTTGTCTTTATCCTGCTACACTCTCCCCAATTGGAAACATCTGTATGTTGACTTCAATATTCATGCTAATTCAGAACAATAGTAAAATTATAATAATTAGAGCAATTTAGATTTACTGTTTGGCAGGAGTTCAAAATGTTTGCAAGGGTAATCTCCCACACAGTGTGTTGGTGCTTGAAGCTATATCAAAAAAATACAGAGAGTACCACCACTAAAGCAATTTTTTTTTGGAAGGTAAATGAAAAAGAAAAAAAATTATCTTGGAATCAAAGTGAAATATCTTGGGGGAGGAAAATAGAAATCACTCCCATCCTAAGCACTATTGCAGATTCAATAATTACATATTAAATTGCAGGACAGAGATCTATTTTTCTTCGGGCCAACATACCTCACATTGCATCTCACAATACGCAAATTAAAAGAGCAGGATTAAACTGTCTGGTTTTTGTGTCCTACTCCACCATTCATTAAGATCACTGAACACAAAATTGTGAGGAGCATAGAGTAAGAAACTTTCCATAAGCCAGATGACGTCCAGTGAGCACAGGGACTTCTGTTCCTGATGGCATACCTGAAGCTACACTGACATATAACATCCTTCAAGCTTTCAATAAAATTGCTTATTTGTGAATGGATTTTGAACAAGTCCAGACATTTATAACAATTTAGAACAGAACCATCACAGCTTGTAAACCACGAGGGAAAGGTACAGGCAGCATTTCAGATCATCACTTTGAATTAGTTTCAGCTCCAGATCACAACATTGAAAAGCCTCAGTTTGAGATCTAGATTTGAAGTTAACGTAAATACTGTATCCTTATGTTTAAAACGCTACTTGTTTTGTCTATTTGGTTTTCATATCCTCTTGGTGGTACATTTTTAGCTATGTATTTTGTCACCTTCCAGCATGCAAGAAAACTGAAAGAAAAAACAGGATTTAATTGAATGCAAAAGCTTAAGCTAATTCAAAACTAATTCTAACACAGCCAGTGTTGGAAATCCAGAAACAAAAATATAAAGTAGCTGTAAATACTAGGAGTATCCAATGTCTGTGAAGAGAGAAAATAATTTAACATTTCAGGTTAATGAGGAAAGACAATCTGACTGAAATGTTAACTGTTTATCGCTCCAGAGATACTACCTGATCTGCTGAATATGCTCAAACTGGCAAAAGCAACAACACATGCTCTATCACAAACAAGAGAGAATCTACAGATGCTGGAAATCCAAGCAACACAAACAAAATGGAACTCAGTAGGCCAGGCAGCATCTATGCTTGGATTTCCAGCATCTGCAGATTCTCTCTTGTTTGTGATAGAGAGTGGCACTCTGGCTGGTCTGCCGAAGGCTCTCAGCCCGAAACATTGACTACTTTTCTCTATAGATGCTGCCTGGCCTGCTGAGTTCCACCAGCATGTTGTGTGTGTAATACATGCTCTATCACTATCCCTACTCCCTTTTATTGTTGTTGTTGTTGAGTGCCGTCGAGTCATCAACTCATGGCAACCCCATGGATAGTGTAGTTCTCCATAGGGTTTTTGTGGCAAGGTATGGAAGTAGATTACCAGGCCTTTCTTCTGCACAGATACTGCTGCTGCCCAGGTTGGGACCTGGTCAGATTCAAATTCAGGACCATCTGCCTCGAAGTCTGGTGCTGATGCCACTACACCATTGGCTGGCTCCATTTACACCATTTATTTTTGCACCACCACCATCTTCAATGGGACCACAAGACAGGAGAAGAATTAGGCCACTTGGCCCATCAAGTCTGCTCTGCCATTTAATCAGGGCTGATTTTTTATCCCCTTATCAGCCCCACTCCCCACCACCAAACACATCCTTACTTACCACCAACCCCCCCACCGCTTTCCACAGTGATTTCTCCCTCCATCATTCCCTGTCTACTCATCCCTGCCCACTAACCTCCCTCCTAGCATTTATCCCTCACCTCCACTCATGGCCCCAAACAGTCCTTCTAGGCTAGGCTACACTGCAAATCTGTTCCGAGTCACCTACTGTACCCAGTGCTCCCGATGTGGCCTCCTCTACACTGGGGAGACCCAACATAGACTGGGGGACCATTTTTGGAGCACCTTCATTCCACCCACAAAAAGCAGGATCACTTTAATTCCTATTCCCATTCCTGTTCTGACATGTTGGTCCATAGCCTCCTCTTCTGCCACGTTGAGGCCACTCTCAGGTTGGAGGAGCAACACCTCATATTCAGTCTAGGTAACCCTCAACCCTGATGGTATGAAAATCAATTTTTACAACTATTGGTAATATTTCCCCCTCCCCTTTCCTACTTTTTCAATTCTCCACTCTGGCCTCCTACCACTTCTCCTCTTCTGCCTATCACTTCTCCCTGGTGCTCCTCCTCCTTTTTTCCCCCTACTGTCCACTCACCTCTCTTATCAGATTCCTTCTTCTCCATGCCATTACCTTTTTCCACCTATCACCTCCCAGCTTCTTACTTCATTCCCCTCTCCCGCACCTAGCTGGTTTCACCTACCACCTTCTAGCTTGTCCTCCTTCCCCTCTCCCCCACTTTCTTATTCTGATAACTTCCTCCTTCCTTTCTCTGAATTAATACAACAATCAAGCTTCCACAACCTTTATGAGTAGGGAATTCACCACTCTGAGTGAGGGGATTTCAAACTGTGTATTTCAAACCTTATTCTGAAACTGTGCCATCTGATCCTGCACTCCTCAGCCAAAGGAAACATCCTTCCTACATCCAGCTGTGTGGTTCAATAAGATCTCCTCTCATTCTCCTGAACTCTAAAGAATACACTCTCATGAAGCTGGCAAATCAATTTTCAAATAGAACGATCTACAAAGAATCTTGTGTCTCCGACGTGTGAAACAATTCAAATGTTCATCATGATTTCTGCTACAATTATACACAACAAATTATGGGCACTACAATAGCAATACTTGCCAAAGATACAATTGCAGGAAGAACTGATTTGGGTTTGCAGTTTTCATTATAAATATTTATGGTGAAATTGCCAATGGAAACACAAGAATAAAACCACAACAGCAGTTTTTCAGATGGATGATTGATACTTACGCCTCCGTGACCAGATGCTAGATCCTTTACTTCTCTTTTTTTAAAAGAGTAACTTTCTCATATGTACACTGAAATAGACAGTGGAATGATGCTAACTCAGCACGCCCACTCAATAACCCTCACCGGTACGTCTCTCGAATGTGGGAGGAAACCCACACGGTCACAGGGAGAACATACAAACTCCCCATAGAACAGCGGTGGGAACTGAACTCCTGGTGCTGCTGCGCTACCACATCCTACTGAGGCACTCACCTCACCTCAAAAAATTATGAGCTTGAACCCCATATACAATGTCACAAGAGCTTAATGAATCTACCTTACTAAGATACCTAAACTTCACAAATGTTGATTAAAGTCCACATTCCAACACTCTACGGCAACAATGTAGTTTTCACAGAATTATTTTAAGATAACCACTGCTCAGAACAACAAAAAAATTTGATTTTTGTTTTTGGAACACTTCATACTAAGATTTATCTTGCAAATCTCTCCAGAAAATCTCTTGGATTTGTGCTCCGCATTTTCCAGGATCCCTCCCTTCCACTCCACAATCTCTTTGACCCTCTACCGTCAAACAGGAGGTACTGTAGCATTAGGACAAGGACCGTTAGGATAGGAAACAGCTTATTCCCCCAGGCCATGAGACTACTGAACTCCCTGCCGCCGCCACCCACGTCTGATCACGTATGGTGCGAGTAGGATTATACTGCTTATGTTTGAACTTGTGTTGAAAAAGCACAGCATGCTAAATGTAAGTCTTCTGGAATATATGTAATAATTTGTTAACTTATTTGTGGTAGTAACACGTAATGCAGTGTATGTGAGATATATATATATATATATATATATATAGTTAATAGGGCCATCTGTTAATTGGTGCAGATGTTCGGTTAATTATGGCAGCCACTTAATTGGGCCAAAACGCACTGTCCCAATATGCTCAAACAAACCGGAATCGACTGACCGTGTTATGCACCTTGATCTGGAAGAATGTTGTTTCATTTGATGGTGAACAGTTGCATGACAATAAATCTGAACTTGAACATTATTTTCCTACTTCTGCAATATCTGGATACAGCATCTCCAGGATTAAGGAAGGATTACATTTCTAGAAAATTATCTATCTGATATTCCATAATATAACCCCCTTTTTACTCCGAATGAACCCCATGTTACAAGTGGAGATGTGTCCGGTAAATGGTCTACCGACAAGGGAATTCTGTGTGTTGTTAGAGGCAGAAGAAAAAAGGGCTGTTTCTTTTAATTATTAGAAATTGATGTTACACTGTTTGCTAAAGTATCATCTTGACTGTTACAAAGAAAATCCCTTAAATGGCCTCCTGCTGTGAACCAATTTACAATCTAGTCCCCACTAACAGTTCAGTTCTCTGTATACATTTTAAAATGAAAATGCCTTAATTCAATGAGCAATTTTTCTCGTGGATCTAAATGTTTTTGGTAGCTTGTGAAGTAACTGATGTGCGTGCCATAATGCTGGTCACATGGCGTACTGAAATAAGAGCTCTCCACTTTTCTAGTATTTTGTTTAGAAACACTTTTGAACCGAAAAATATTTACCTTGAGTTTTTTGTTTAGCTTGCAGCAGTATTTGTACAACATGGCCATGTTCAGAGGTCCAAAATCTGCATAGAAACTAGAAAACAAAACGGACATTAAAAAAACGGCAATAGTTAAATTAATTTCTAAAGGAACTTTATTCATTTTAAATATATATATACACACACACAGAAAGTAAGAATAATGTAACAAAAAACCCTTTACGTTAATAGCCTTTATACTACTGTAAAGCGTATAAATCACGATGGCATTATGACTAAATACTTCACTGCGTCCTAACAATGAAAAGGACAAGGTGGGCCCCACCACTTTGAAAATGTAATGACCATTAAGTTTAACCAGATGCATGAATCCAGCTTTCATTTTTAAAAATGACAGTTCATTTCATTAGTGAAACAGAAATCTTCAACGTACTATTGCAATTTTAAAACATTTCCGCTTGTATTCAAACTTTAACAAAACATAGACTTGGCGGTCATCAAGAATTTGTCTGACAAATCTAGAGACAAGTAGGAGTAACTAAAGAAGTTGTGGAAAATATTTACAAAAGTTTACCGAGAATTAAATGTGAGGTGTCTAAAATTAACTCACTTTTCATACACAAGTTCATCATCAACGCTAAAATAGTGCGTGTTCGCGGTGTTTTTGGGTTTATGTCGCAGAATAGCAAAATACAGACGATCTGAAACACAAACATTAAAAATATTATAAATACAATTCCCCGTGATGGTTTGGGGATAAATGAGGGATCCCACAATTGTAAGTGCATGTTCCCCCCCAAGTAGAGTGTAAGCAGTTGTTCAGACGCATTGCGATAGGCTGCTGCCAAACTCCCGGCCATTTAAAATTTAAAACCGCCACACCTTAAATGTTTCGTCGAGTTTACAGAGAGTTCATGGTGGCAGAAAAGTCAATCCAACATATTTAAAACTGTATCAAACTACAGAATAATTTCCCACCTTTTATAAACTCTGCCGCATTAAGAAGCTCCTCTCCATCCGCCATTCCCCAATTTCGAGAGAGAGAGAGAAAAACGAAACAAAACTCAAGAGAAGCTACTGACTGTGGAGTTCAAATCCCGTCAGCCGAGTTTAAAAAAAGAGGAAACGGTGATAATACACAAGGAGCTCGTACAAGGTCAACATTGATGGTATTTCATCCTACAGGATAAAAATGCAACATAATCCATCGCAGTACAAAGGGGAAAACAGATAAAAGCCAGGTATTTGGTTAAAATCGCCCCATCAACGTTGAAGTCCAAAAGTCAAACTGTTTTTACACTCCTTCCTGTCAATCAGCGGTGCGCCCGCCCCTCTCTGGGGGAAGTGGCATCTGATTGACGCTTGGTTGCAACTCGGGGCATTGCGAGCAGTGTATGAACTCGCCTATTGGAACGGAGCCCTGATGGTTGCCAGAGGAAACCATATTTCGTCACCAATCCGGTCTGCCCTCGCTCTGTTCGCGAGCCCTAGTTGCTACACCGAAAACGCCAGGCAAGTTCCGTGTGCGTGCAAAGGGAGAATGAGGAATTCAATTCGTTTTAAAGCCAGTCGACATTTAACAGCAGTTGGCCCTAGAGAAGCGACGAATTGTTGGCTGAAGGTGAAGTTGTCTTTCAAGTTGAGGGAATTTATACCTCTTGAGTTTGCTCTAATATTAAGTAAAATCAAGGACGTTCCGCTATTCTTATTCCCTTCGATTGTCCAAGAGTCCTGAAATCTATTGTTCAATATTGAGTACTTTCTTTAGTGATATAGGTTAACCAAACGTCTAAATAGTGTATAATCGCCTGTGCTCACTCTTGAATAGCAATTAAATGGCTTAGTTCTAGACCCCCTAAAATTTGATGATCTACCAACGTTCTCAATGCCAATTCTTGCCTACCTTTCCTTTATAAGGCAACCTCCCCATTCCAGGGAGAACTCAGCAGGCCAGGCAGCATCTATGGAAAGAGTGAGTAGTCGATGTTTCAGGCTGAGATCCTGATGAAAAGTCTCTGCCCAAAACGTGGACTATTTGCTCTTTTCCATAGATGCTGCCTGGCCTGCTGAGTTCCTCCAGTATTTTGTGTCTGTTTTTCAGTGGAAGCAGTGCAGCCTACATTCAAAATAAGAATGTTCTTTGCTGGGGAAACCAAAACGATACATGGTGTTGGAGGTGTAGTGTAGCCAAAGCACTGTATAAATATAACAAAATGTCCTTTTGCTTATACTTCAGTCCTTTATAATAAAGGCCAAAATATGATTCATGTTCTTAATTGCTGTACTTTTGTTAACTTTTTTTTACATACTGACACTCCCCCATGCCTCTATAGATCCACACTTAACAGTGTTGCTGCATGCATTTCATGTCTAATGGCTTACATGCATGGGTATGAACTAATTAAGATAACCTATATTGGAAACTTTGCAATCTAGGCACAAAGGACCCAATTAACTTTAACAATTGAGTTTCAGATTGGATACAGTGTACAAAAACATTGGATGATGAAAAATAGCCTTAGTTCAAGATTTGGAAGCTGGCAACAAAGTAATAATTGGAAACAAATAGGACACTTTATTAGCTATTTCCTTAACCCAATAAAGTGGCCACTGTTATGTCCATGGTCTTCTGTTACTGTAGCCCATCCACTTCAAGGCTCAACATTTTTGTTCAGAGGTGTTCTTATGCACACCACTGTTGTAATGCATGGTTATGAGAGTTTTTGTCACCTTCCTATCAACTCGAACCAGTTTGGCCATTCTTTAAGGTCTCATTGACAAGGCATTTTCACCTACATAACTCCTGTTTGCAACGTTTATTTTTGGTTTCTCATACTATTCTCTGTAAATTCTAAAAACTGCTGTGCATGGAAATCACGGGATCAGCAGTTTCCGCAATACTCAAACCACCCCGTCTGGCACCAACAATCATTCCATGGTCAAAGTCATGTAGATCACATTTCTTTCCCCCATTCTGACGTTGGTCTGAACAACAACTGAACCTCTTGACCATGTCGCATACTTTTATGCATTGAGTTGGCTGATTAGTTAACAAGTAGGTATACAGGTGTCCCTAATAAAGTGGCCACTGAGTGTATAGTCCAGTGAAGAACAAAGGTAGGTGAATGTCAACAGCATGTCACCTTGAACATTTTTGTCACTGCTTTAGTGAGGTCTTATGATTCTAAAGAGCACAATATAATTGTCTTTGAGTTATGTATTATTTAAATTTAACTGAGTGAAGTATCAAGAAATTTTGAAAATAACTGGTAGTGTTCTCAAATCACAGTACTACAAGAAAAAAGAAATCAAGCTTGTGATAGGATCACCATGGGATAAACTCAGGTTGGGACAACCAAAAATATAAAATAATTACAAGGAAGACCAATATACATTGTTGTATAACACAAGTCCAATTTGTGATATACTATTACAAAAGTATATATAAAAATTATAAAAGGCAAAATGTCAGAGGATTTACTGGATTCCTATATTTAAATTGAACTAAACCAGTCTAGGGAACTGCAGACCAATTGAGTTAACATCAGCAATAGAAAAGATAATGGAATTATTGTTTAGAGTTTGATAGAAAGAAACATTGAAACTGAAATTATATTAGGGAGTTAGAATAAATCTATAAAGTAATTGTGTTTAGCCAAGATGCTTTGATCCTTCAGAGTATAAACAGAAATGGCAGATACATAAATAACATATTTGTTATTTTAAAACACTGTCATTAATATAACATATAGTCGACACTTAAAGTTTAAAAAAGCATTAGTTTGGATACGAGTAATGAAATAGCAAAAGTTAATACCAAACACTAAATAAAATCATGGAGTTGGAAGATATTATGTCTGATAAAATGTAAGGATATGGTGTTCCTTTAAAATTGCTGTTGGAACAACTAGTATAAATATTTGGAATTAGAAATCAAAATATCAAAATCTGCAGACAATACTAATTTGTAGAATTTGTGGGAAAGGAGGAAGTTGGAGTATAATTAATACAGAGTAGGATTGCAGTAAATTACAGGAGACCATTGATAAATTTGAATAGTGGGTGATAATAGGACATGATCTTAAATTTAGGTAGGTGTTACATATTACATTTTAGTATTCGGAATAAGGAAGTCACATTGCTCCTTTTAAAAATAAGTATGTGAATGGGTAGAGGAGCAACAAGTGAGGTGATGCATGCAAAAGCACTAAACAAAATGCAGCATTTGAAGGCCATTTTAAAAGATAATAGCATTTAAAAGTAATGATGTGCAGAACATTAACTTGGCATCTTGCATTACTATGAAGTCTTTTTCTCTATACTATTTCCAAAACTTGTAGTACTAGACATTTAAGAAAATTGATAAATTCATCTACTCTTTTCTGTTCAGTACTTGGTGATTTGATAGTGGGCTCAGATAGATAGAGGGGCCCTTCCACTTGTGGGGAGTTCAAATACAAATACGTCATTAATGATGATCTGATAGGACATTGTATTTAAATCTCTTTAAGATAGCTAGAAATTTTAAATAAAAATAGTAAATGTTGGGGCTACTCAGAAAATTATATTGGCTGTACAATTAGAGCTTTGAAATAACAGAAATACAACAAATCGGATTTCTGGTAAATAAAATTAAACGGAGAGATCAACTGCAGCTGACCAACACTGCAGTGTTTGCCCTGTGAAAATGTAGTCTTTCCGAAGGCAGTAACTTCCAGCTGAATGAAGTAATTAGAAAAATATGGTACGCTTACTCAGGAAAAAGTAAAAAGGCAAGCAGCAAAATATTACTATGAACAAATCATACTGTGATTAAACGAATTATTAATTTAAGGCTGCAATACCAATTTAATGATGAGTATGATTGGAACATGAAAAAGCTGCATTATTTGCACATACTATATTTTAATTGTCAGCCCTATTTAAATCTTTTCAAGGCTTCATTTTGTCACTTTATTAATTTGTCTTGGCTCTGTCAAGTCCCTTCCACCCCAGAACTTGCTTGTTCCTTTTATATACATGTGTATCAAAGGACACAGTTTTCCAGGCCCTTAAATACTGATGGTTATTCTAAGTATAGTATTAATGAATGGCATAATAGCAATAAAGCTGCTGCGTCACAGCTCCAGTGACTGGCTTTGACCTAGACTTCCAATGCCATCTGCCGAGTTTGCACATGCTGTCTGTGTCAGCATTGGTTTCTTGCACATGCTCTAATTTCCTCCTGCATTCCAAAATTTACAGTCGGGTAGGTTAACAGACCTAAATAAATTGCTCCTTGTGCGCTGACTTAATGGTAGAATCCGGAGGTTTTGAGGGGAATGTGGGGATAATAAAATGGCTTGTGAATGATTAATGTAAAAATGAGCACTTTATGGTTTACATGGACTAAGGGGGGCCAAAGGGCCTGTTTCCAGGTTATATGTCTCTATCAAATTGTAAAATTAGTTTTGAATCATTTGACTTTTCAATAAATAGACTTTTACTGTGCATTATTGTCTTCTACTTGCTCCTCTATTTAAAACTTACAAATTCCTTTTCACTGTTCTATATGTTACACAAAATATATTATTTCTAGTTTTCTAGAATGACACCAACAGTTGTCTCATGGTAGCTGGAGAACAAAATACACACAAAACATTCATTTATTGATAACATACAGATACAGATGAGGAGCATCATCTTCCATAGAAAATTAGTTTGTTGCCATGTATAATGTACCTGTATGTTCAAAAATATAATGACCAATGATATAAAATTCAGATGTATACCTTATGGTAACAGTTTTGGCTGTTTGTCAGTGGTTGTAAGTTGAAATCATATGCCAGAGACACAGGCTTAAAGTCTAGGCTGAGCCTCCAGTACTTTTCTGTGTACCCAGTCTGAGATCTATCTTATAAATGAGGTATTAAACTTAGACTCTTTCTATTTAAAGCAAATGCTAAATGACTTGAGGGAAAGTAGGGGGATTCTTGTGGTGTTCTGGTCAAAACTTGTCTCAGTAAGCATCACAAGGATTAAATATTTGATCAATTGCACATTGCTATTTGTGGGATCCAGTGGTGTGGAAATTTGCAGCTAGCTTTATTGACAACAGTGCTTTGTACATGTTGATGCTTTATTGACAACAGTGCTTTGTACATGTTGATGTTTTAAAAATTGCTAAAAAGCTTTGAATTTACTTTAACAGTGTTGTGAATATCAGAAATGGGTCACACTATTGAAGCCATCTGTTCAACTTATTACCATTTTCACTCATAGGGTAGGACGACAGAATTTTAGAGCTTCTAAAGTCGAAACTTAAAATACTTTCAAACACAAAATGGTTAGAATTCCTTACATGTATTCTAATTGTTCTAATGAGGCCATTCTGAGACAATTCATTCTTTTTTCTATTTTTGAAAATTCTCAAATTTGGTGAATATAATTTTGCTTGCTTTAGGAGTGAGATCAGTGGTTTGGGCAGTAAAAACATATTTACAACATAAAAATATTAGCTTAACTTTTTAGGATGGTGAAGAAAATGTATGCGGTAATGAATATTTATCACATCAATCTGCTTCTCCAAAACCATCACAAATTCACATACTTTCAAGATGTCATTTCCAGTACACAAGTGTAAAGGAGAACAAAATAATTATTACTCCAGAACCAATACAGCACAAAAAAACACCATGAGATCAAATAACACAAAAATGTAAAAAGCACAATAAATATAAATGCATAAGATAGCGTATATAAATATATGGGGTGCGTTAGTGGGTGGAGGTGTTGATCAGCCTTACTGTTGGTTAAGTAACCGTTTCTGAGTCTGATGCTAATTGAGTGGATGCTGAGCAGCCTCCTCCATAATGGGAGTGGGACAAACAGTTTATGATCAGGGTTGGTGGGATCCTTCATGATGGTACTGGCCCTTTTCAGGGGTGTGCATATGTGTGTGTCTTTGATGGCGGGTAGGCTGGTGCTGGTGATGCATTGGGGAATTTTTACAGCAGCTTCCTGTCTGCAGCAGTGCAGTTTCCACACTGTGCAGTGATGCAGCATGTTAGGATGCTCACCACTGCTCATCTGTAGAAGGACGTGAGTGTAGAAGTGCATAGTCCAGCTCTCCTCTGCCTCCTCAGAGAGCAGAGGCGTGTTGAGCTTTCCTGATTGTGTAGGATGAGTTCTGAGATTAAGTGAAAATTCACTCTGTGGTACATTTATCTACAAAGACTCTGCTACCAAAGTCATGGTCGAGGTATAACATTGGCATGTACCTGTATCAACATTTGGGTTATTCTTAATCCTGATCAGCAGCAATGTTCTAAACAGACAGCGGTTCAATACAGACCAGAACTTAATTGGTATTTAATTCTGCTAAGTCAGCAGCATTCTGAAAGTAGCACTATTGTCACTGCTAACAGATCTTATCTATACTGTAAACGGATTGAAACCTTGTAGAGACAACAATGGGTTAAAATGGTGAATAACCAAAAGATATGTATATTTTACCATGATGACAAGATTAATTGTATACTATTCTTTTTTTTTTGTTCCCTCTAATTTTATAATGTTTTCAATATTCATATTTCTGTCCATTTTATGCCATTGATTCTAAGAACATATTCTCACTGTGTAATAGCCCACACTTTGTAGAAAATTTTTGGCACAGTGGGAGACGTGCTATCAGATTATTTTGGTTTGGGAACCTTTCCAGTAACTTCTGCAGAACCCGAGGTCCAGTACACTGGGGCTTACCAGTGGCGTTTACAAACACAAGATGCACCTCTTTCTTTCCTACCATCCAGCAACCCAAACCATCTTTCTGCAAGAAACAGCAATTGTCTTCTAGCCGTTTGCAATGTGGCCTCCTACACTGGAGAAGCCAAACATAGATTAAGTGAATATTTTATTCAGCACCCATATTCTAGTCTGCAGCTGAGACCCTGAACTTCCAGCTGCCTGCCGCTTTA
Organism: Hemitrygon akajei; assembly: GCF_048418815.1. Lineage (NCBI taxonomy): Eukaryota > Metazoa > Chordata > Chondrichthyes > Myliobatiformes > Dasyatidae > Hemitrygon > Hemitrygon akajei. The sequence goes on from NC_133125.1 coordinate 44,364,169, forward strand.
ATTCCCCATTTCAATCCTACTCTACAGCCTTGTGTGTTGTTACAATGTGGCAAATGCAAGCTTAATGAACAAGTTTGGGCAGATTGAAGCTTTTTGGGCTCAATATCAAGTACTCTGACTTTAGGTAACTCACTTTTTCTTTGTTATTGTATCAGCAATGGCCAATTTTTGCCTCAGTTTAATTTTATTCTCTCTGGTAAGTCAGGCCTGTTGGGGCATGATCAAGAAACTAGAATAATCTGATCCTAATTGCTATACTAATTACAGCAATAACTTACTTGGTCTCACTTGGTAGCTGGGATATTGCACCATGTTCCACCTATGGTTTCCCAGTCTCTCTGCTACCTAAAACTAAACTGTTTCCTATTTTTCTCAATTCTGATAAAGGGTCCTAGACCCAGAAAAGTACATTTAAAGTGACTAATTGAACAGTCTCCAGGGCAACCCTGACTAGAAGTGTTCAGTAGTGAGGATGTGCCACACCCAAAGTATGAATCTTGTCCTTTCAAATGCTGGTTGTCCTAGTAGGTATTTCCACTATTTTCTAATGTATTTTCGAATCCCGCTGTATTTTTGGTCTCTCTTTCTCTCTCGAGTAACACCTGTACTACATTCAGACTAAATGAGAGATCTTCCGTTTTAAGATGGCACTGCTGAAGGCAAGTGACAACATACCGGTGGTTACCAAAATAAGGAATACAACTAAATAACCCCTTTCCAGTTTAAAAAAGTACTATGGTAAATGATCACCACAAACAATGGAGAGGTGAAGGCAAGGCTGAGTTGAGCAAGTGTGGTGCATGGTGAAACCAAGGTGAGGTCAAGGCAAATCCGATGCAAAGTTGGAGTGAGGTTGAGGCATATTCAAGGCCCGTCCACCTAAATTGAGAGTGAAGTTTGATTGATCTAAGCACCAGACCAATTTGGAAAGTTTGGGTACAGGCTGAAATGTGGTGGCAGGGTCCAGGCCCAGGATGTATTGATGCGACAGGGTCAGGGCCTGGTCCTAGAGTGAGGAACGACCTGATGTTTGGCCAACTTAAATGCTGGACCAGATAGGTTTTAAAGGCGGGGTGTTGGGACCGGAGCTGAGGGTCGGGTTGGTTCTGCTTGCTGCTCTGTGACATTTACTCTGCTTTTCACTGCACCGAGGCAGAGGCTGTGGCCTGCTCCGGCTTCTCCGGGCTTCACGTCTGAGGACTCGCTTTAGGTCTAAGTGCTGTTTGCTTACTCTTTTGCTTGCACGATTTGTTTTTCCCTCCCTGCACATTGGGTGCTTGTCGTTCTTTTTATGGGTTCTTTGGGGTTTCTTTGTTTTGTGGCTGCCTGTAAGGAGATGAATCTCAAGGTTGTATAATGCACACATACTTTGATAATAAATGTACTTTGAACTTTGAAATCTAAAGGCATACTACATTCTGTCTGAAGAAGGAAATCCCAGAAAATTCTGTTTTCTTTTCAGATCAATACCATCAACATCAGTACTATAATCAAGTGATAGAAGCATTATTAGAAATGTTTTAGTCACAATAGCTGTTCTCTGTATCTGAAAGTGTGTTATTTGGGCAGCTCTCATTGATGAAATGATCAAAATGACCAAGTACTGGGAGTTAAGAGCAAATGGTGTCCTCTATTATTGTAACTATAGAACAATCAAATGTATTATTGCAGTTAGACTGGTTAATATCTTAATTGATAATTCAATTACATATTAAACAATTTCAGATGTAAACAGTTATTTAGATTCTCAGTTTGTAAGGTGATGTGCTAAGCAAAATATGGACAGAAAGTGCTAAAAGCCTTAAAGCCTAATAGTTCCTTAAAATCCAATTTGCACAATATGTTTAGGGTGGTAGTTCAAATAAATTGGAGATGAGTGTATCAATACATTAGAAACGTTTAAATGTCTTAATTTCAAATATGAAGTCATCAATTGTTATTTCTACAGAGGTACTGATTGTGGATAAAATTGGTCAACCTTGGAGTTCTATTTTCCTGAGAATTTCCCATGGTTCTACAACATAACTGACTGACAGTGCTGACTTGGATAAATTAAAGTGGTGCCTTTGTACCAAATCTTGTCTTGATCTTTGTTGCCGCAATACTTCACCTTGCCTCTAACACTAGAGTGGAGTTAATCCAAAGGCTGAGTGGAAATCTGATGTTTGTGTCTCTGTTCCAGAACTAAGATCACTACTTTATCTGTCAAGTTACATTATGTAGACAACACTTATTTGCTCCAAAAAATTGTTGATTATTTCACCAAAGCATACTACCATGTTTACTTTCTAATTGGCGATAATGCCCCTCATACTAAGTATCTTGGAGGAAAAGTTGTTTTACCAAATTGTCTGCACAGGCCTACTGAGATCCATATCTTAGGAGTCACTTTTCAGCAAGGACAGAAGTGGATGACAAAATTCACCACAGTCTCAAATTACTCCACTAATGAAGAAGAAGTGTGTTTTGTAGCCCAAGATCTCAAACCTTTAAACCAAGCTTAAAGTCTACTGAGCAGCAGTGGATCTTCTCCTATCCAGCCTGTTGAATGTTCAGAGATGTGGACTACATACCACAGGCATCTTGAAGCACGGGAGAAGTATACTATAGTGGATTATCTGTATTCACAGACAGGTGTGCACTCCAGTATTAGCCTCCACTTCTCAGTGAATACCCTAAGCACAGAATGACTGATAAGGGCAGTTGGGTTGGGGGAGGACCCTTGCATCTGCCTGTTGCCACACTCTTAAATTGTACACTATTTCGAGCTCTAACATGGCATTGATTTCTAGGAGGACAGAAAAAAAACATTTTAGAGATGTCCTCTAAGTCACCTTGAAAAGATAACATTGAATATTACATCACAGTATAGACCCTTTGGCCCACAATGTTGTGCTGACCAACATTCTCATTAACACTGGTCCATGTCCACTCAAACCAGCAAAGAAGCTTTCAGGGAGGCAATAGTTCCTCTGATGTGGAAAGAGCAGACAACCATTATAACTTGGCTGCCTCATCAAACCTTACCTGCCCCATCTGTGGCAGAGGAAACTTAGACTTCTCAGAACCTAGAGATTAAAGTGGAAACACCTTGCAATGTAATAGGCATCTCTAAATGGAAGTAGTGTTTGCTTTAGGAAAGCAAAACTACATTTTGAGGTAGAAAAAAGCATGGTAATTAGTGAAATTTTTCTAGTTAACCTAGAATTTACAATGATCTGACCAATTACAGCATATAACCTGCAGGAGCATTCTCAAATTAGGGTTTGAGTTAATAAAGGTTTATAATTTAAAAAAAAAACACATCCTTGTGAGAATAACACGATAATGTACTCTGAAGATAGTTTTGTTAGAAAATTATCATGCAGTATTCTCATTACTAAGTGTCCTGTACTCAAGTGATTATAAGGTAACATGATGAATTGAATGGAGAGTGGTTTGAATAAAACAGATTAAAAAGAAATTGTCCATTTGGTGAAATTAGCAGGAAACACGTTCAGGCAGAAAAGAGGATAAGGAAGAATTATACACATCTAGAGTTCAGTACAGTATAAGGTTTCTGGACCTCATTAAGGTAATTCAAAAGAGACACTGGGTTAATAATTTAGGGTTGTATACAGCACCCTCTAATGGTGTACTACCTACTGCCAATTCAAGATAGCATTGCAATCGCAGTATGGTCAATGAATAAAGAATATAAACAGACATGGTACCCTTGATCTGATAGTTTTGTTCAAAATTGATAAACAATATGTTATGCATTATGTGATGTGTGGTATATTTGATATTCATGATAGCATGTAACACAAGGTTCCTAAATTAGGACTTATGCTCTTGAAGATAATAGACTGGCATGGCTGCAGATTTGGATAATGGGCAAAAAATGGAGAAGATGGTCTTTTTGAGGTTGGGAAGGTGGGTCTAGTAAAGGTACCACTGCTCACAGCCTCCCAAATAATATTTGAGCTCTCTGATGATACAAAGCTGGGTGATGGTATGAATTGTGAGTAGACTTCAGGAGGAAACAGACAGCCTAAGTGAATGGGTGGGGAAACAGCAGATAGAATATAACATAAACAGTCAAAGAGTCATGGAGAATTACACAACGAAAATGTGTCCCTTGACCCATTGTGTCCATGCCAATCATCAAGTAACTATCCACACTAATCCCACCTTCTGCACTTGGCCCACAGCCTTTAATACCGTGGCATTTCAACGGCTCATCTGAATGCTCTTGCAGAATCAAAATGAGATGCAGGTTTAATATCACTGGCATATATCATGAAATCTGCTGTTTGTGGCAGCAGTATAATAAATTAATTAAATAGTGTAAAATGAGAAAGGAAAGAAATACTGAAGAAGTGTCCATTCAGAAATCTGATGGTGGATGGAAAGAAGCTGTTTATAAAATGCTGAGTGTGTGTCTTCAGACTCCTGTACTCCCTCCTTGATTGTAGCAATGAGAAGAGGGCATGTCCTGGGTGATGGGGATCCTTAACAATGGATGCTGCCTTTCTAAATGTTTTAAGTATCTATTTCCATCATCCCTTTAGGTAGAACATTCCAGATTTCAATTGCTCTTTTGGTGCAGGAACAAAATCTTCTAACCTCCTTTAAATATCTTACCCCTTACCTTAAATCCATGTCTGCTGCAAAGGGAAGGTTTTTTTTTTACTATGGCCCTCATGACTTTGTATACCTCAGTCAAGTCCCTCTTCAGTTTCTCTGCTCCAAGTATAATAAATTAATTTTATCTAGTTTCTCCTTGTAGATGAATCAGTTCATTCCAGGCTTCCCATCAAAAAGACGGCTTCCAATCTTCTCTTCATATCACCAAACCGATTCCAGATGCAGTTTGCAAAAATGTCATGAATGCCATGGGTTTTTACATTTTGTCCAGTCTTTTGTCCTTATCAAATGCTGAATTAAGTAAATTAATTCTATCAAATGCACTGCACTTATTGACATATTGAGTCACCCCTTGCAAAACATTGGTCACACAGGATTTCCCCTTAGCCAAGGTATGCTTTCACCTATCATCCCCACTTCTTCAAGTGCAGATTAATCCTAACCTTTTTCCCGATTCTTTCCCTTCTTCTGATGTTGGACTCAGTACCTTGTAATTACCACCTTATCCCTGCTGCGCATATTGAATAACAATACCACATTTGCTGTCCTCCAGTCATCCAGCACCTCTCCAGTGGCCAGAGAAGGTTAGAAAATTTATGTCAGAGCTCCAGCAATCTCCTCCCATGCTTTTTATAATAGTCTGAGATACATCTCCATGGGCCCTAGGGATTTCATTTAACCATGTTTAAGCTTACTAAAACATCTAATGCTTTCTCCTTCCTATGGTAATTTATTCTAGTGTTTTTCAGACTCTCTGCCAGAACTCCACTGTCCTTTTCCATAGTGCAAAATATGAAACACAGAACCATGAACATTGAAGAGTACAGCTTAGGAACAGGCCTTTTGGTCTACAATGTTGTGCTGACCTAACTACATTAGTAATCAATTGCCCAGTGTGCCCTGATGAAGGGTCTTGGCCTGAAACGTCGACAGTGCTTCTCCCTATAGATGCTGCCTGGCCTGCTGCGTTCCACTAGCATTTTGTGTGTGTTGCTTGAATTTCCAGCATCTGCAGATCTCCTCGTGTTTGCCCAATGTCTTGTGGTCTTTGCTAAATAATTTAATCCATTCTGCCTGCTCAATGTCCATATCCTTCCATCTCCTGCACATTCATGGGCTTGCCTGAGCCTTTTGAGTGCCTCTATCATATTTGCTACCACCACCATCCCTAGCAGAAATTCCAAATACTCACTGCATTTTTTAAAAAAACTTGTCCCACAGATCTCATTTGAATTTACTCCACTCACCTTAAGTGCATGCAATCTGGTATTTGGACGTTTCAATCTTGGGTAAAAGATACTCTATCTGTGCACCTCATAATCTTATCAACCTCTGTCAGATCTCCCCTCAGCTTCTGCCACTCCAGAGAAAACAACCCAAGTATGTCCAACCTCTACTAGCAACACATGCCCTCTAAGCCAGGTAGCATCCTGGTAAACCCCTTCTGCAGCAACTCCAAAGACTTGACATCCTTCCTATAGTATAGCAACCAGAGCTGAATGCAATACTCCGGATCTGGCCCAATTAAAGTCTGATAAACCTGCAACATAATTTCCCAACTCTTGAATTCAGCTCCCTGACTAATAAGGCAAACATGCCATATTCTGTCTTTACCACCCTATCAACCAGTGTAGCCATTCTTTCAGATGGACTTGAACCCCAAGATTCCTCTGCACATCAACATTGTAGAGTCCTGCCATTAACAGTGTACTTACTGTTTCTTTACATTTGATCTCCCAAAGTGCAACACTTCACTATTGGCTGAGTTAAACTCTTATAGGCAGAGAAATAGCAGGTATTTGCAACTGATCTATGTCCCTCCGTGTGTAATCGACATAGCAGTTTTCTTTGCCAACCACATGTCAGATGTGAACTTGTTAAAAACAGTTGTTTCCAATTAATTCTCCGTAATTCCTACCCTTCAATACTCTCGTGCAAGGTCCATACTTATCCTTATCTATAACTATCTTAAAACTCAAGGATCACTGTTTGCTAACTTAAAAGTCAGTCATGAGGCCAGTTCATTGCCCTTGCCCATAATACTTGAAACTGCTCATCCCACTGTGTCTATTAACTTGCTCCTGTTTTTACTGTCTAATGACATCTACCTTCCACACAATCCCTCCACTTTCTGACCTGGTGTGCTGATTCCCATTTCCCTGGGGAAAGTCATTTAAACCCTCTTAAGTAGCACCAGCAAGCCTCCCAGCCAGGATATTGGTGCACCTCTAGTAAAGGTGTAACCCATCCCTCTTGTATGTATCACACCTGCCCCAGAAGAGATCTCAATGAACTGCAAATCTGAAATTCCACTCCCTGCACCAATTTCTCAGCCACGCGTTAATCTGTTCTGTCTTTCTATTCTTGCTCTGACTAATACATGGCACTGGGTGTAAAAGATTAGAAATATTTATTTAAGACCTCATCTACATTCCCTGGCTCCATGCACAATTTGTCACTTTGGTCTCTGGTTACCCTCTTGCCGTTAATATATTATAAAATACTTTGGATTTTCCTTAATAGAAGTGACATTTTGTGGTCCCTCCACACCCTATTTTAGGTATTCATCTGCATTCTGTATGGCTTCATTGTTTCTCTGTTCCCTAAAATGCCATAACTACCTCTCTTTCTCAATCCAGTCCTCATTGTCCCTTGACATCTGGATTTTATTTAATCATATTGAAATTTGACTTCCCTTAGTTTAGGACCTTAATTTCCATTCAAACTTTTCCCTTATTAACAACTGTAAGTTCGCAATGTTATGGTCACTATCTCTGAAATACAGTACTCTCCTGTGGACACTCCCTCAATTCGTCCAGTTAGTCCCAAAGATTTGATTCAGTATTACCCTTTCTGCAGCAGAACTATGGAAAAACAGTATGTTTTAAAATGGTGAGAGACTGAAAGCTGTTAGTTGTTGAAGGTATAATATACAGCAAACAATTAGGACTGCAAATAGTATGTTCGCCATTATTGCAACAGTACATGACTAAAGACATTTTACAGCAATTATAAAGGACGCTGGTGAAACTATATCTGGCTTTGCCTCCCCAATGAATTAAGACAATGTGATGAATGGAGTGCAACATAGATTCACCAGATTTATTTCTCGGATTGGAAATGATAGACATGGCCTTGTCCTTTTGAAGATAATTTGAGCAGACTGGGCCTATACTCTGGAGTTGAGAAGAGTGAGAGGTGATCCCAATGAACTGTACAAAATGCTAACAGGACTTGACAGGATGAATGCAGCGATGAAGTATTCTCTAGCTAGCTCGTCCCGAACCAGCGCAACAAACTCAAAATAAGGGTTCGGACATTCACCAGGAGCCAAGAAGAATCCTCTTCACGAAAAACGAATCAGTAAAGCAAATAATATTGACATCTGAACACTTGTACTAAAGATCTAAGGTTATCGACCTTGTGGACCGGATAGCAATTAAAACATTCAAACTTTGCAAATTGCTGAATGGGTCACTCCATTGCGCTACCCTACTCAACACAGAGTGCACAGTGAGTCGGATGTTATTTATTAGCGTTCTTGACAGGCACCATCATTTTGCATAGATTTCGTCCGTTCTCAAACTTTTAAAAATGCGACATTCATCCCTCGGATCTCAAATAATTATTCACGAAAAAAATAACATTGAATAAGACTGCGGAAAACTTCGGTAAAATGTTTACACGCACATGACAACTGATGATTTTCACAGCAAACATCATTATGTATGTGTATTCCATAGACGTATACTGAGCAGAATGGCGCACAATTCTTCCCAAACCATTTCCTCATTTAAACGGTGACAGTTAATGACAGATCCCATTTTTAGCCGTGGCTTTAAAATTCACAGCGCCGAGTGCTTACAGCATCAACTCTTCCAGAGTTAAGTCTCATTAGTTTCTTTCCCAGAAGAAAAATAATCGCTTCCTTGGCAACATAAACAAAACAAATGACTCCCAGGCACAATTTTCAACTGCCTTGTGATCCATCTCGGTTCCTGTAATGTGCCAACGGTTGGCAGCTGTGAGATGTAGTGGAGCGGGAATAGATTTTAAATGCAATAATTTGTTTTGCCTTTCAGCCGGCGACTGTTGCTTTATATTTAAATAATAATTGAGGGAAGAGAAGCAACAATAACAAAAATGGTTAGAGCAGTTGCCTCTCCAGAGAACCTGTTTAGATTCTCATTTATGCCTCTGCCCGTCCATTAGCCCCGCCAGTAACAATAAGCGATGTCGCTTTTCTCTCTTGTCTCCCCCCCTTCCCCATCCCCCCCGCACTTGCCTCACCTTGCATCCTGATGTAAACATCGCTCCCTGCCGCTGCCGCCGCCTGCTGCTGCTCTTCCTCCGGCTTCTTCCTGACCGAGCGCCGCTTCGACACGCACCCTCTGCGCTTCTCGTTCTTCCTCTTCATGACGCCCGCAGCTCTCCCGCTTCACCTCAGCTGGCCACCGGTGGCGGCTCTCCATGCAGAGCCGTGGCGGGGACAGCACCGGCAAACAACTCCCCCTACCCCGCCCGGTCCCCCCCTATTCCCCCACCCCCCACCCCCCTCCCCGCTCCGGCCGCTGTTTTCCCTGCTGCAGCTCTCGGGCTCGCCGCCTCCTCCCCCCACAGCCCCAGCCTGCTGCGCTTGCTGAGTGACGTGCGGCACGGGAGGCCGGCACAAGGGCAGGGCATCGGGAAAATAATGCAAGTTGGGCAATTTCCCTCGCCGTCCATAGTGCCAAACTACACCACCAAACCCCGGCTGGCAAATGCGCTTCCTTGAAATGGATCGGCCGTCCTGAATGTGACTGCTAAGGGGCTGGCAAGCTGCTACAGTTTTCTTGAGGACTGATGTTGGACATATTTACTATGAGTGCAGGCGGGAGGTAATGAATGGATTGGGTTATGGAAGTGCCCACCTGTAGTGCTGCCTCTGGCCGAAGCTGCCTGATTGGCAAGTGAAGCATTCAGATATATCCAACACACTACTTACACCAGAGTCTGAAGAGCTGGAACTAGTAACTACTAATTTTTTTTTCATTAATTAGAAAATGTAGGCCAGAGCTGAAGTAGTTTTGCCTATATAAATATAGAAATATTAAAGCATTATCTATGGGGAAATATGTTTTCGTTTCATGAATTTGCCTGACTTTAGCAGACTTTCTATCTGACGTTATGAACTGGACATTCCATCATATACATGATCTGGGCACAAAAATATTACAAAAGAATCCAAAATCTGCTGGTGAAGAACTATGATGTTTAACAAGCCGATATTGGGCAATGATCCCTCAAGTGCCAGCAAGGTGGTGCGTCAAATTAATGCGACAAAGTGAACAGATGTGCGTTTGCACCCCAGTCCCTGACATCTACAATGGCTCGTGGTTAAGTCATGCCTTCATTTTAAAATGTTCACCCTTGTTTTCACATTCCTCCTCATCTGAACCCTCCCTGTCTCTCCAACACTTCAAAAACCATTGTTCAAAATTCCGGCCTCCAGATCTTCACAGACTGAATTATTGAAGCACTGGCATTTCTTCTACAGCCAAGCCTGGAAATCCTTCTCTGACTCTCTGATCTCCTTTAGGATACTTTTTGGAAGTGTCTTTAATTGGCTTTCGGTCACTTGCCCTAGTGTCTTCTTAATTAGCAGGGCATCAATTTTTGTTTGCTAATGCTGTATCCCTGTGAAGTGGCTTGAGGTGATTTGCTACATTAAAAGGTGCTAATATAAATGGAAATGAATATTGTTATAAAGGATCTAGTGCTTTCTCAGATGGAAGCCCGGGAAGGGTTTATTTGTAAGCATCATTATCTTTTTCAGCTATGTGGAGACGGGAGAAATTCCAGGTGAATGATCAGCCTATCACATACAGTAAGTATTTTTTTTAATTCTCTGACTTTCATATATTGGAAACATTACAAACAAAATGTTTAACACCTTTCTGAAATTTACGTTTTTTTTCTGTGAAACTAGAATATGCAGGCATAATAAATGACAAGCTAATGGGTCTCATAATGCACTGGGATATAGGACCGTTGTCACATAGTGTGTTTCTTGACCCATGTATGTTGAAATCTCTAACAAAGTGATTCTTTACTCACAATTAGACCACAAGACTTTTGGAGGATGGAAAAGTATAGAAGGGTACGCAATCAATGAACTAACTTAAATTCAGTGCAACAACTAATCCACTGAAGGAACTTAGCAGGTTAAGCAGTATCTGTGGGGAAAGAATTGTCAATGTTTTGGACCAAAACCCTGGTTTGGGAATGGAAAGGGGAGATGGGCAGTATAAAGGGAAGAGGGGCAGTAGTGAGAGAAGGGCCGGAGGTGATTGGTGGACTGAAGGGATGGGTGAAGATCGAGCCAGATAGGGGAGAGGAAGATTGGAGTTAGGAAACAGAGGCAGGTGGATAATAGATAGAGGCAGATGGAGCTGGGTGAAATGAAGGCGGAGATGGTTGGATGGTGATAAGCAAGAACACAAAGGCCACCAATGTTGGAATCTGAAACGTAAGAAAGGTGATGATGGGAACCACTGGGGAAAAAAATTGGGGGTGGGGAGGTGAAGGTGCGATTTAGTATCACTTGGCAATAATTTAGGCGGTAATTTAAAAATCTACAGCACATCACAGGCCCTTCAGCCCACATTTATATGTTGTTCAAAATGGTTTGGAAGGGGAATAGGAATTGAAATTAAAACGTTTGGCCACTGGGAAGCTCTGCCTTTGGTAGATGGAGTGGAGGACCTCGACAAAGTGGTTCCCCAAGGCAGCACTTCACCTACAAAACTGCTGGGGCTATCTATTATGTCCGGTGTTCCCGATGCGGCCTCCTCTACTTTGGTCTTCCCACTGGCCCAAACGTGTTAATTCCCATTCTGACACGTTGGTCCATGGGCCTCCTCTTGTACCAAGGTGAGGCCACCCTCAGGGTGGAGGAACAACACTTGATATTCCATCGGGGCAGCCTCCAACCAGATGGTGTGAATATCGATTTCCCCCTTCTAGCAAAATTAAAAATTCCCTGCTGCCTTCCCTCATCTTCTATTCCCCTCTCTGGCCTTCAGTGGCCGTACATGTCTTGGGTACAGGAGTAGCAGAATGGCTGCAAATAGTAGACTTGCTGCCTGCACAACTCCAGACACCAGGATTCTGTGCACGCTGCTGAATTAATTGACTACTGTACATTGCCACTAGTGTGTATGTGAGTTTTAGAATCCAAACAAAATTAACAGGAAAGTAGGTGCTATAAAGTAGGATTAGTATAATGGGGATACTTGATCATTGGCACGGACCATTAGGCTGAAGATCCTGCTTCCAGATGTACGACTCTATGATTCTAATCCTCAATCATGGATTTGTACTTTATGCCAGAAAAACATAAATATCCAAAGTCTGCACAGATAATGTTTAATAAGTTGAGATATTTAATCAATGTATTTCTCTTAGAATATGATAAATATTGTTGATGGACTTAATTTCTGCTAATAAAAATATGGGAGCTAAAGTTATTTGAAAAGCTATAAGCGTGTGTTGAATAGAATTGTGTTCATTATTCCCTTTGTATTAATATTGTTTCAGATGTCAATGACCTCAGCCTTATTGGAAAAATCCACAGTTTTAACTCCTGCCAGCTGCAGCAATAAGTTGATGGGTGCATGATCGAACCTGTTTAAATCAAGATGTCCAAAGTGAAGCTTATCTCCTGCGGAAATAAGAATAAATCATGGATATGTTCAGCAACGTTCCTTCTCAGCTAAAATACATTGCTGTAATTCTTGAATTCTTAGAAAATAAAATACTATGCAACAATGAAATTGGAAGGACATGGAATCTTCTGTTGCTGTTGTGTACTACGTTATCAGATTTTAGAAGAGCAGAGTCACACAACTGGCCCAGTGATATGGAGTAGAAGTAAATCAGTGTGTTTTATGACTATCATCTATCGATATCCCGTTGAAAAATAGAACGGATAGATACCAGTCTGGACGAGAGGTTTCTCAGTGACAGCTGTCATATTGGGTGTCCCTTATCAACTATGGCAGAGATGGCAGCATTATGACATCTTCTCTGCTTAACTGCACTGCTGAGGTAGAACAATACTGCTGAAGATGTCATCACATGAGTGAAGTGTTAAACTGAGGCCTTGTTGTTCTCTGCCAAGGGCACAAACGATCCCATGGTATTGGAGGATTATTTTCAGAATGCTGTGCAATATTTATCCCTCAATTAACATCACTGGAACATGTTTGATCTATTTGCAAGAGCTGCTCTGTGCAAATTAACTTCTGTATTTCCTGCTTTACCACAGTGACTACACTTCAAATAGACGCTTCATTAATGGGATGTTTGGTGGGCTACAATAGTTTTCTTTATTGTTTTGGCTTGTATATTAAACATGGCTACTAGGAAGAGATATCTGATGAATTTTAGTACCAGCAAAACACAATTAAACTGGAATCAATGCTTCGATTTTAAAAAATTTGAGAGAAGGGAGGGAATTTACATTTTGAGCATCAATTCAAAGCTGCAGTCTGTTTTAATTTCCAATGCATATACATGATTTTTAAATACAGTAGTTGATACTGTAAAAATGATTACAAGTTGTTTGTCAACTCACTTGTTCCATGTAAGTAAGGAAGAATTTTTTTTGTTAGCAAGTGAAAAGTTTTGTTTTGCCCTAAATAATATTTTGTAAATCTATGACATTAAAAAAATCTGTCAATATATTCCTTAGAAACAATGCTGAGCTCACCTGGTCCTATGATCAAAGCTCCACCTTGTTGTCCTGGATCACCCTGAAAATCAAATACCGGGCTCTTCATCGCATTCCACATACTCTTAAAGATTCCGGTCAATGTACTTGATTTAATGTGGGGACTCCTGACTGGTGAAAGAAACCCAAGATGATTTTGAACAAAAAAACGAGTATAGCTGATCCACTTATTGACAAAATAAATAAATATTAACAAAATGTGGTTAGTTAAACAAGGCCACTAGATGTATAGCTGGTTTCATACTTTAGTGTTTTCAAAAAAAATGTCCACTGCTTTCCATAGTAATCCAGAGGATAAAGGCTCTTTCTCATATTGAGCCATACACGGCAATGCAGCGTAGCCATTGGCACAACACTTTACCGTGCCAGCTGTAAGAATGGAGTTCAATTCCTGCCTCTGTCTGTAAGGAGAGTTTGTACATTCTCCACGTGACTGTGGCTTTCCTCTGGGTGATCCGGTTTCGTCCCACATTTCAAAGGTGTATGGGTTAGAGTTATTAGGTCGTGGGCATGGTCTGTTGGCTCCTGAAGTGTGGCAGCACTTGACAACTGTATGCCCGCGTACACCCCTGAAGCAAGCGACACATTTCATTGTATGTTTTGATGTGTCGATGTATGTACGAGAAATAAAGCTAACCTTTAATTTAAAACTCTCAGCTCCATACACTGTTATTCACAGGTGTTTAGTGCCCATGTAGGCCCAGCACAGGAGCAAACAATATTGAAGAATGCACAGTATGTATACCATCACAGGATTGTATTAAATCACTACACTACCTGCTTGATGGAATGTTTCTCCCTGTTTCATTTGTAAACTTTTATAAACGTTTCTGGTTGGATCAGTGTAAATTTCATGAGTATATCCAGTTAGTGCACAAAAACCCTGCAAGCAAAATAATAATTTTAGTGATAATATTAAAGTGAAGAAATAACCTGTTTCTTCATGCTAGAAGCTCAGATATAAAAAATGCCAGTCATACTTGATGCTGCAGTTATAAAATTAAATTCCTGGGAGCTGTTTATTGATCAAAATGGCATTTGAAGTATTTAAGCACCAGCCATCACTTGCAGCTGAATAAGAGTTCAATTTTATCAAAGCACAATTAATGTTTTGTTTGTACTAGCAGCACCCAATTTAGACCGGAAGGATTAACATGAATAAATAAAATGAAAACTATTTAAAATTTAATCTGGCCTCATTTATCAAAGGAAAGCTTGCTGAACTAGCGTACATCTGAGTTTCTCTCCCTGTGGCAAACAAAAGGATATCTTTGAACAACAATGCCTCATTACTTGGGACTTGAATCACAGCAATGATCATTTAGTTTACCGAGTCACTGGCAGTATTTATGCTGCAAAGCAGTTTCCTTCCATCTACTTCATCTCAACCCATTCACCACATCTATTTTTCTTCTTTTGCTGACTTATCTAGCTTCTTTTTACTTGCATCTACTGTACGTTATAATATTCCTGACTATCAAGTACTTTACAAGAAAAATTTCAATGATATTCTGTCTACAGTATGCTACTAATTCATGCATCCCTTCAGATCTACAAGTAATGTCCTTTTCAAATACTTTTAATGACTATGAATTAAATAACAAAAGGATTTATACCTACCTGTATGTGGTCATGGATGGATTGTCCAATGACTATTAGTCTGACACCAGCATCCTTTGAAAGACAAAATAAATAATGAGGTAATCTTCATGTGAAGCTCTAGACATCTGGAGACACCAAGTTGTTCTGTAATGTAACATATCAGATGCTGCCAGATCCAAACACTGCCACAACTAAATGATAACAGAGTCCAAAAGAATTATCACTAAATACAAATAAAATGTAAAATTATTTTCAGTTCACGTTTGACAGAGATATCAGAGAATCTATTAGTGTGAGGTAAAGAAAGAGGAGAAAGCTCATTATGAAAACTTAGTGTTCTAAATTACTCTTTTTTTTGCTTTAGATTCCCCTCCCCTCATAATAGTGAGTCATATTGATATAATAGTGAATTTCTTGCTAGGGGGAGTTTCAGAGAACTTTGCTCACGTCATCTCATTCAAACATTCTCCATTTACTGTGGATGGCAGCAGGCAGGGTAAGCAGAAGCTGGTACTGTGGTTTTGTTCCGATCTTTCAAAAACAACTAAGTACTCAGCATTTAAAGTTTTTTTTCAGATTTCCAGCATTTGGAATTCTTTGATGCAGAAGTAGGGACCTCTGCCAATCTTCTCCTTCAAACCCTTAGGATAATAAATCCAACTGCAAACAGAACCGCTGCTGTAGTGTTTCTGTGGTTCAACCGTATTTACAGACTGGAGACTGATGTTCGGACTTTTCTGATTCTAGGTTACAGTAGGTTACCGGCTTGCTTTAATCAGCCATCAAAGGAGCTGCATTTTTTTAATACTGGCTGACCCAAAATAGGTAAAATACAAATACCTCTTCTTTGGCCTGCAAGTGGCAAGTTAATATACAATTGATTTTATTAATGTATATTGTCTCTCTCTCTCTCAAAAAATCTATATGTTCAATGACTCTAGGACATTGCTGTTCATTTACCCATTCAGCACCAAACACATGCATTAACTTCAATCTGTTACATATTAATTAACAAGAAATCTTGCTCTCTTGCACATTTTCCAAGTGAAAAAGATGTGTGTAAAATTATCGCAACCCATGTGTTAATATTCAATGTAATGATTGTTCATTTAAGTTTTATAGCTGAAAAATATATTCCCTTTCTCTCTTTTACACCCAAGCACAGATTCCATTCTCCTCAACCCTTTACCTTTTCCACCTGTTAACTCCCAGAATCTTACTTCATGCAGCCCTCCCACCCACCCACATTCCCTCTCACCTGGTTTCACCTATCACTTGCCAGATTGTACTCCTTCCTCTCTCCTTACCTTATTCTGGCTTCTTCCCCTTCCTTTCCAGTCCTGTTAAAGGATCTCAGCCAAAAATGTTGACTGTTAATTCCCTCCCCTCCATGGATGCTGAGTTTCTCCAGCATTTTTTGTATATTGCTCTGGATTTTCCAGCATCTGCAGAGCTTTTTGTGTTTATGATCTGTGACGTATTAGGTCTCTTAGTGGTTAAATGGCTGAATTCATTGATTCAGAGTCATGAATGTGAAACCTATCACACCATTTGATGAATTTAAGTGCATTTGGAATAGGAAGTTAATACCAGTAAGGTAAAGGATTGTACCAAAGTTTGTTCCAAGAACAGAATTGGCCATCTTCACCAGTTCTAGTCTGCTTGTGCCTCCATTCCCACCTATGCTGTTGACTCTTGATTAGCAACTCAGTTTCGGCAGTTACATTAGGGATGGACAATAAATGCCAGCCTTTCAAACAATGTCCAAAGCCAATGAAGACGTACAGAAAAAGAGGCTCCTGCACACTTTGGTGTCAATGTACTACAGTTGGACAGGGTTAGACTTACTGAATTGTCATACTCCCTCTTTCTGCTTATCACCAAGAAACTTGCAAAGTAAGAACTCGGGTTAGAGCACCTTCACCAACAATTATGTTAGTTTTGCAGTTTAGGAGAGAAAAAGGAAATTTTAAATGATCTCACCTCCAGATATTTCTGTGGAATTTTTGCTAGGTCTTCCACATACTCTCTGCAGGTATAACACAGAAAATGCTGAAAAATAATGTTAATATTTTATTTTTTTTTAATAACAGTGGATCATGAACGTATTACCATGACTTCAAGATCAGTTAGTTGATAGCAGTGCAGTTTAATATAGCCCCTTAATATACTTTCAAGAAACGTGCTTTCTTAAAATACATTTGCAAAAAGTAAGCAACTCAAAGTACAACTGTATTAGGTCACTCAGCACTTTTAAAGAAAAAAGACAGACTAACACTGCAAGTTTAAAATACTTCAGAATTTGTTGGAAAATGCATATAATAAATGATAAATGCACTGTATTAATTTTCTCCTTCCCCTCAACATTTTCAAATGCATGTGCAATTATTCTCCAGCATTTAAGAAGTTACTTGTGAACTTCTGTAATGGCCGTGCTGTATCCCAGCCGAGCTCTGTCTCTGAATTGGGCCTGAGGCCATCTGCATTGCTCTGCCTCTCTTACCCTGACAAAAATCAAGATAGCTTTCCTCTTCTTATACAAACTTGGGAATGATATTTTTCTTCCATAACAGTCAACAACGAAACAGTCTTCGGCAGCCTTGATGTCAATGACTGGGGGTGGGTAGGGTTGGTTCTGGGAGCTTCTTTTGATCTGCACAATTTGGGGAGCTTCCAGTGTGTTTTCCAGGCTGGCCGACATAGTTGTTATTTTTGGAAGAGACGTCACTATTTTTTAAACATGAACAGACCAGCCCAGCAGCTCTTATCTGGTTACACTCAGAGCACTAACCACACAGAAATCATCATCAGCTTGCTAAGAAAGTTTCTGAAATAAATAATAAGGCTGTTCCTTTCAAATTGCTAATTAGGTGCTGAACATTAATAATTTATGACACAAATTGTCTATTATTTTTTTAAAAAAGTTATTGTTTTAATTCTCCAGTCTCTAAAAGGATTCTTAGAAGTCAGTCACTTATTATACATACAAATGCAAAAGGGAATTTATACAGATTGTACAAATAGCATGTGAAGTTAGTGACCAATTAACAATTAATGATCTATTTTTTGATGCTATGGCTTAACGCAATTTTAAAGTGCATTTGAGATAACGTATTTAATTGAGCATACAGTGGTGTAACATAGTGATCCCATAGGACTTCAGGACCTAGAAATTGTATTGCAGGTAAAACATAACAAGCATACTCCGGTTATGTACAGGTTTCCTATGTGACAAAGTGTGATGCATTATAAAGTAAGCGCTCCACACGTATGCATACACAGAACCCTTTATAACCTCCCACCAGTAGGGGGAATTTAGACTGTGGAGGAGATTGGAAGGAGGAAGAATTCTGGGTGTAGGGAGAGACAGGAAAGATAAATTCAAGCAGGAGGGTGTTGTGGAGGAAGCCATACGTAGGGAAGAGAATCAGCATTGGACTGGGTCTCTGGAGTTGATCAGTTCCCAGGGGATGGTCAGTCACTGAGGGAGTGTCAGTTTCAGGGATGATCTGGGAGAAGGGAATTATTGGTTGAGAGGTTGAGGAGTCAGGGATGATGGTTGGAGAAATGATTAGAAATTGCTTGGGGATTTGGTTGAAAAGGTAATTGGGAGAGACGATAGAAACCTGAGGATATTGTGGTGGTGGAGGAGAAGGGTGCATAGGGGGGTTGTGGGTGAAATTTGTCAATGAGAAGTTAAAGAAGTCATCTATCTGCAAAACATATCCTGCTGATGGGCCAAGTATGGTCATGCTCCCAAACTAATACTGAAACAGGTGTCATACCTCAGTGTTGAAAGCCAATGCTGTTCACAAATCTCACACATGCAGTGCAGTTCTATGCAAGTATTCTAGACTACTTGGTATTACTCTTGTGGTGAACTACATATACCTGTCTGGACACGCCCCTGCTGACTGCTCCTGTGGCTCCTCCCACAGACCCCGGTATAAAGGCGATTGAGGCCTGAGCCCGGCCCTCATTCTCCAGGATGTAGTATGGTGGTCAACTACTGCTTGTTTTTTCTTCCAGTCAATAAAAGCCGATATCTTGCCTTTACGTCTCAGAGAGAGTTATTGATGGTGCATCAACTCTACATTTCCATTTCTGTGTGTCGTTTGCGTGGGGGACCAGTTTGGAAGATCTGGTAGTGAACTGGACAGGAGGTGCTTGATGGAGGAGGTAAATTGTGAGGAAGTGCATTCCTTCCAGCATATTAAGCTGGATTTGGATTCTGATTATTTTACCGCATGAAGTTTGCAGAGTTAGCGATGTACACAGTGATAATATATACAATATTATCAAGCAGTGAGCACCAGACAATGGAATGGTGCAAAGTGGAGCAGTGCAATAAGAAATGGTGAAGTGACAGTAACCGAGAGAGCAGAATTAAGGGTTTGAGTACCACTGGGAAGGGGAGTCTGAGAACAGTGGGGAAGAAGCTGTTCTTGACTTCTGGACATCAGGATTTTCAAGCTCCTGTATAATCAGGGTGGCAGGCTTTTGAACAATATTGTTAGCCTTTCCCATACGATGCACCGTGAAGATGGACTGGATGGAGGATAGTGCCTTGCCTTTGATGGACTGGGTAGTGTTTAACACATGTATTCATGTTAGTTTGGTGTTGTCACATATACTAAGATACAGTGAAATGCTTTTCTCTGCATGCCATTCAGTCAGATCATGCTGCACCTCAGTATATGAGGTAGTACAGAGAGAAAACATGATGCAGAATGTAGTGTTACAGCTACAGAGAAAGTGCAGTGTAGGTAGACAAATAAAGCACGAGGGCTACAAAAAGGTAGAGTAGGAAATTAGATTTTACCTTATGAGATGTTCATTCAATACTCCGACAACAGTGGGGTATTGAGTCTTGCTGGTGTGTGTTCTCTAGCTTTTGTATCTTCTGCCTGACAGGAGGGGGAAGAAGAGAGAATGACTGAGGTGGGAGGGGTCCTTGACATGTTGGCTGCTTTCCAAAGGCAGAGGTAAGTGAATAGCCAACGGAGGGGAGGTTGGTGAATCTGTGGTAGACTGGATTCAGGAATTCAGTGCCATCCCAAAGGCTTATTTTCTCTATTTTGTGCCTTCATGGACCAGGGAATCTCAATAGTGGGTGGGGATGTTCAACTTGATCAAGGAGGTTTTGAGAACATCTTTGATTCTTGTACTTGTGTCCATTGGGTAATTGCTTTTTTAGACTGCCGGGGCTGGACTGGTGCATACACCCCTGACTGCTTTACTAATTGTTATGTAGAGAGACTGAGAAAGACTTGTTGAAATGAAGCCAAGCACAAATCAGTAAGAGGCTTTCTTTTCAAACAATACAGTAACAGTCAAAACAGATTGTGCTTGGTCCAGTTTCTCCAACCTCCACGACAAAAGAATTCTTGTTCTTTTTGTGACAAATTTGTTTTTGCCATGCCTTTTGCTGTAGATAAACTCTACCAGCGAAATATAATCACATGCATTTATAGCTTCCTGCTCTAGGCCAAGAGGTAGTTCTCATTGTTCTTAATGAACAGGCATTACAATATTCTGTTTGGAATATTTTGTTTTGAAGCTTTTTGAAGCTTGGGAGTCACTTTTTTGTATGAAAGTTTATTTGTTAAAATTATTTTTAACTATTCTATGTCTCTGGATGGCAACCATTCGAAAGTTGCTGTTAGTTCATTTAGAATTCCCCTAATTAATAGAAATTGCAGGATTCTAATATATAGTTTTCTTTTGTAAGTTGGTCACTGTAGACCTAGTTGTGTCTCTGGGAAATATTTAATTATTTTCTGTAACTTTGATTTTGATTTGATCACATTTATGGAGAAGTCTTTCATCTTGCTGGAAAAGTACTTCACCTTTTGTAACGGTTAATGCCCAAGGGGAATGTGAAGAATGAGCAATCATCACAATAAATTGTAAACCTCTGGCTGATTATCATCAAGTTCACCACAAACAATACCCCATCCAAGGTATCCAGATCCTTACTACAAGCTCTCCCGTCTTCAGGAATTTGTCTGCGCTGCTCAATCTGTAGTTAGGACTCTCTTTAGCATAGAATGTAGAGCACTACAACACAGGAACACAGGCCTTTTGGCCTACAATGTTGTAACAAACCAAAATATTTACTAATCAATTGGTGATGACACTGCAATGGGAACAATATTTTCCAATGGACTCCAAGAAGCACAGTGTAACCATGTCCTGAAATGCCTGAAATAATACAAAATGATCAAGGAATGGTCACAGTTGCATTTTACTAGTTAATAAAATCAATTTTCAGTGGTGCTATTCTAAAACGCAGAAATACGCAATTGAGTTTCTTAATGATTTGGGAAACTAATGGGGAGGGCACAGCTTTAGAGTGAGAGGGAGAAAATTTAAAGGAAGATATGTGTTTTGTTTTACAAAGAGAGTGGTAGTGCCTGAAACAATTACTAAATAATTTAGCAATCAAATGGCCAATTTATCTAATCCCCTCTGCCTACACAATGTCCTTATCTTTCCATTTTCCTCACATCCATGTGGCTATCTAACGTCTCTTAAAATTCTCTAATGTATCTGTCTCTACCACCATTGCAGGAGGCGAATTTCAGGCACCAAACACTCTGTGTAAAAAACTTACCCCTCTCACCTTAAATGCATGCCCTCTGCTTTTAGACATTTCCACCATGGGAAAAGGATGCAGTCTGTCTACTCTATCTGTCTCATAATCTTATAAACCTCTATCAGATCTTGCCTCGGCCTCCACCGCTCCAGAGAAAATAACCCAAACTTGTCCAAGCTCTTGTTAGACCATATGCTCTCTAATCCAGGCAGTATTCTGGTAAACCTCTTCTGCACCCTCTCCAAAGCCTTGACGCCCTTCCTATAACAGAGCGACTAGAACTGTACGCAATATCCAGATGTGGTCTAACTAGAGTTTTATAACGCTGCAACATAGCTTCCTGACTTTTGAAATCAATGTCAAAGTGGACTTTTTTTCTCTAAGAAAATAAGGCTGTGTGTGAATTCACAATGTCATTTTATAACATTTTTCTGAATAAATCAACGTGGAATGTTTCTTAAACAATTTTCTGATCTTGCACCAATTTTAGAAACAAATAAAATACCATATCATGTTATTGTGACATTTTCAACCGTCTAAAAACATACACCCTGCATAGGGATGAACTTACTAGTTCTATGTTTAAAGGAATTACGTTTCTCTGTTTCACCAGAAAATTTTTGAAGGAACTGAGCTTAAATATTTTTCTTACAACTTGGAGACTGTGCTATTGACAATATTCCATCGGCAGGCAATTGCCATACAAACCATTTCATGCTGTGAAGACAAGGACATAGAACATAAAACAGTACAACACAGGAATAGGGCCTTTGGCCCACGACGAAGGTGCTGGCCTAGACGGCATACTAAACTAAACCTATCTGCCACCTCATTCATTGCCTGTTCACATGCCTGTCTAAATTATTCTTAAACGCCACTAAACACTCCCACAACCACTCCAGCAACATGTTTCAGGCACCGCTCTCTTTGTAAAACAAAACACATATCTTCTTTTAAATTTTCCCCCTCTCACTCTAAAGCTGTGCCCTCTCCATTAGTTTCCCAAATCATTAGGAAATTCAATTGCATATTTCTGTGTTTTAGAACAGCACCATTGAAAATTGCTTTAATTCACAAGTAAAATACAATCATGACCATTTTGTATTATTTCAGGCATTTCTGGACATGAGTTACACTGTGCTTCTTGGAGTGCGTAGGTAAATATTGTTCCTGTTGCAGAGCTATCCCCAGCAAGCTGTCAGACCATGGTTCCCTGAATCAAAGACCACAATCATCTTGTGATGGATATTCGCGACCCAGTGGGCCTCGTCACTTTCTAATCATAGCAGCCACCACTTGTAAGATCACAAACAGTTGTAAGTAAACTTCCAACTAATATTGCTCAGTTTAGCTTTTGGTCATAAAAGGGAGTCGGTCTTCAGTTCTTGAAATGTAAATTGTTGTTCCTTTCTGTGCTTGTGGCAGCCTTGCCGGTCCTTTAACATTTCTGTCTGTTTTCTATGAGGCCGAGTTGCTAGCTCAATGGCCAACCCAGCACGGATGGAAAACGTGCAAGAAGTCGGCCAGGTTCAAACTCTCCTCAAACTCTAGTGTGGATGCCACCTCACCACCGGCTGGCTAAAATGTAAATGGCAAACTGTAATCAGTTTGAAGTTAAAACAAAATACTGTCAATGGAGCAGCTTTGCAAAGAAGCTCTGTGTACAGTAGATGCTCTGACTGTAGGAAGCAGATGTAGCTCGCTGTACCTGGTTTACTACTGCAATATAAGACTATGGGTTATATAATCTGGTTTGTTTCAAAACAGACAACACTGGCTTAGTAAATACAGGAGAAACATGGGGTGCACGGGAATCCATTCCTCTGGCTTCGATTTTTTGCCGATTTGTTCACTTGCATCATTGGTTGCACCTATGTTTTGGAAATCTTTTATTCTCTGTGTAATAGAAATGATTTGTGTGTTGGAAATGGTTTTAAATTTGGAAATATTTAAGATTGAACTCTGAGTTTTAAACATATATAAAGAATGCTGTTTGTATTTGAATGTGTATCATTGAAAATAAATGAATTGTGTTTTAAACTGCTTTGTTAGTATGAAGTATCTTCTCCTCGGTAGGGAGAGGGGACACACTGCTCAAATGTGGGTGTTTACGATTAAACTTGTTGAGGAGAATAAACAGGGAAGTGGACTAATATTTGAAAATTGGGTAGTCCAAATGATTCAAATAGTTGCATTTTATTATCAGAGTATGTGCACAGTATACAATGTGAAATCTTCGGTCTTCACAGACATCCACCAGAAACAGAAGAACCCCAAAAGAATGAACAACAGAGAAAAACGTTAGAACCCCAAAGTTCCTTCTTCCTCCTCCCCTGTGCAAGCAGCAGCAAGCATCGGAGCATTAACCTCCTCCCTCAGCCATTTCAGCAAAAAAATGGCAGTGCCTACCACCCACCACCAAGCGTTTGCAATGCACCCCAAAAGACCATGATCCGCAGTCAACAAGAACTATTGTTTACCCGACAGTTCGACATGTCACAGGCTCTCTCTCTCTCCCTCGCTCTCACTGACAAGGGACAGAGAGATGTCACCCATATCACACTGAAAAGGAAGACCAACAGTCACTGTTACAGTATTTATCCTGAGGTTCTCCGACCAGAATCGCAGTATAATCTCCCTTTAGTGGGAGTACTCATTATTATTTATATCCATTTGGGCTTCAGGTCTTTGTTTGAGTTTAAAGCTTCGCCGTCCTGCAAACTCAATAATATCACAAACTTTCCTCAATTTTCTCCATTCACCAAACTGTCGAAAAATGGTGGTACACTGACTCCCCTCTTTCAACTACTGATTGAAATTCTGATTCAATTCTCTACTGATATCTCAATTTCACACTCTGCCCCCCCCCACCTCCCCACAAAATAACCCTCGACTACAGAGAGTTACAGAGTCATAGAATTCTACAGCACATAGATATCGAGACCTGAGAAGGATTTGCTGTGATGGCCCAAGTTCAGAGAGGGGGGGGGGAGAGGGGGGGGGGAGAGGGGGGGGGAGAGGGGGGGGGGAGAGGGGGGGGGAGAGGGGGGGGGAGAGGGGGGGGGAGAGGGGGGGGGAGAGAGGGGGGGAGAGAGGGGGGGAGAGAGGGGGGGAGAGAGGGGGGGGAGAGAGGGGGGGAGAGAGGGGGGGAGAGAGGGGGGGAGAGAGGGGGAGAGAGATTGAAGTGGATGAACAGGTTTACTAAGAACTGTGCAGAATTAAAGGAAAACCAGTAAGCGCCATTAATAAAAACTCTCAAACTGAAAACTAATGCCAATACTGCAGTTTGGATGCAGTAACTTAACACTAAATAAATACTGCTCCTTGCAGAGTCAATCTAAATGGTAGTCTTCTTTCCTGGAACGAGGACGAAGGTAAGCTTGGAGCACTGACGTTGCTGTGGTTTTGGTCAAGACCCAACAAGACTGAAACAACTGGAAGGCAGTTAAGTACCACCACGATGAAACACTAACTGTCTGGAATGTGCACACGCATGGCTGTGATTGCCGACTCCGTTCCGCAGCCCGACTGCGGGGGTTCTCAGACACCATGGCGGTGTTCGTGGTTGTAAGGGAGCCCTCTCCCCCAGACACAGCTCCTGCAGCACCAGAGACCTGTGTCTGCTGGAAGTCCCAGATGAGGCATTTGTCCAGGATGTCATGGACTGTCATACACCTCCCCAGTCCACAAGATACCTGCCTCTGTCTCGCACCCAGCAAGATGCCAGGATGAGACACACAAAATAGACCAGGGATCCATCCACCAAGTGGGGCGGAGGGGTGGGGGGCATGATAGGAGCAAGGTGGGAGGAAGTGATAGGCTTAAGCGAGGAAACATAGAACTCTCGGTGAATCATCATTGATGATCGTAGGTGGAATCAATACGAGACCTTCTCCACTACAAATGGTTCCCCATACTATGGGGCCAACTTGTGGCTCTCAACTTTCAAAGAAAGATCTCTAGATGCCAGCTGGACTTTCTCCCCTGACTTGATGGGGCTTCACCAGTCAGTGGAGCCGGTCAGCCTGACGGGCATATTGTTTCTGAATGCACTGCTGAGAAGCCCTCTCTCCACGTGCACTTGTAACAACGGAATGACTTCAGTAGCAGGAACTCCCACCTCAATCTCCTGCTCAGGAATGAATGGTGGCTGGATTTCCTTCTGATATTCTAGGAGAAGCTTGCTACTGGAGAGCAATTGGAAGTTATTGTGGGCGGTCTCTGCCCAAACCAGTTGGGAGCTTCAGTTTGTGGGGTTTGGAAGAGACAGGTAGCATAGGGATGTACAGTACCAGCTCTCAGTTTGGCTGCTAGTTTGGGGGTGCAAAGCAGAGGAGAGGCTGACCGTGACTTCCAAAAGAGGACTAAAAGCCTTCCAAAAATGGGAAGTGACCTGTGGACCTCGATCAGACACTGTGCTCTGAGGGAAGCCATGCAGCCTGAACACGTGCTGAACCATGAGGGTGGCAGTCTCACGAGGCTGCAGGAGCTTGGGGAGAACAATGAAGTGGGCAGCCTTGGAGAACGGTCCATAACCACCAGAATGGTAGTGTTTCCACCTAACAGGGGCAGACCAGTATTGAAGTCCACTAAGTGGTGGGACCAGGGGCAGTGAGGCACAGGCAGTGTGCAGAGCAGACCAGCAGGGCGCTGATGCATTATGGTTTCGTTCTGGGCATAAGTGGGACAGCCAGAGATGAAGTCGTGAACTTCCTGGAACATAGATAGCCACGAAAATCTTCTCTTTATGAATTTCAGGGTACGTTGAATTCCTGGATGGCCAATCAGATGGGAAGAGTGATCCCGCCCCAGCACTCCGGGGCGCACAGAATTACGGCCAAGTAGGACCTAGATCTGATTGTTGGGCAGCCCTCACCTCTGTCTCTATTCCTTAAATCACTGGAGCAGCAATGCACGAGTGAAGTAGGATGGGCTCTGGATCGGCATTGTCCTCAGAAATGTCAAAATGGTGGGAGAGAGCATTGGCCTTGGTGTTCTTGCTGCTAGGATGGTGGGTGAGAGTGAAATTAAACTGGATGAAGAAGAGAGCCCAACAGCGTTGATGGGAGTTGAGTCTCTTGGCATCCCGAATGTAGGGGAGATTCTTGTGATCTCTCCATACCAGAAAGAGATACTCTGCTCCCTCTAGTCAGTGTCACTGTGCTTCCAGGGCCTTCTTGACAGCCAGAAGTTCTCAGTTCCCAACATTGTTGTTACACTCAGTAAGAGTCAAGTGATGGGAAAGAAGAGCACAGGGTGCAGCCACTCATCCACAGAAGAGCAATGGGAGAGGACAGTTCAAATCTCGACATCTGATGTATCAACGTCGATGATGAATGGAGTCTGGATTTTGAAGCGATGCACTCTTCTTGGTGAGTGCATTTATGGGGGCCATGATGGAACTCAGGTTTCTGATGAAGTGGCAATACAAGTTCGAAAACCCCATGAAGCCCCTCAACCTGCTTGACCGTAGATGGCTTGAGCCACTCTCTGACTGCCTGAACTTTACATGAGTCCATTTGAACACTGGGAGGGTTGAGGATATAGCTTGAGAACGATTCCTTCTCTTTATGGAACTCGCACTTCGCTGGCTTAGCATAAAGCTTGTTCTTGAGGAGCTGTCTGAGAGCCTTCCAAACATGTTCCTGGTGAGAGTGGGAATAGATAAGAATGTCATCCAAGTACACAAGACCATAAGGCATAGGAGCAGAATTAGTCCATTTGGCCCATCAGATCTGCTCTGCCATTCAATCATGGCTGATACTTTCATCACCCCCCCCCCCCCCAGCCTGCTCCCTGTAATCTTTGATGCAGTATCCAATCAAGAACTGATCAAGCTCACCTTAAATAACCCAATGATCTGACCTCCATAGCTGCCTGTGGTAATAAATTCCATAAATTCACTAGCCTCTGGCTAAAGAAATTTCTCCATATCTCTGCTTTAAATAGATGCCCCTCTATCCTGAGGCTGTGCCCTCTTGTCCCACCATGGGAAACATCCCTTCCACATCTACTCTGTCTAGGCCTTTCAACATTCAAAAGGTTTCAATGAGATTCCCCCCCACCTCCCATCCTTCTAAATTCCAGCGAGTACAGACCCAGCACCACCAAACGTTCCTTGTATGTTAACCCTTTCATTCCCGGAATCATCCTTGTGAAACTCCTCTGAACCCTCTCCAATGCCAGCATATCTATTCTTAGATGAAGAGCCCAAAACTGTTCACAATACTCAAGGTGAGGCCTCACCAGTGCCTTATAAAGCCTCAGCATAACATCCCAGCTCTTGCATTCTAGACCTCTTGAATTGAGTGCTAGCAAACTGATTCAACACGTCCTGGAGCACATAATTGACTAGGGCCTGAAAAACAGCAGGGCCATTAGCTTGACCTAAGGTCATCACAAGGTACTCCTAGCAGGCCATGGAGGTGCTGAACGCTGCCTTCCACTCAATAAGAACCAGGCTGTAAGCATTGCACTGATCTGTCTTGGAAGATATGATTGCTCCTTGGAGATGTTCAAACGCAGAGACAAGCAGTGGAAGAGGGTAGCAGTTTTTCACCGTGAAGTTGTTGAGGGGCTGATAATCAATGCAGGGATGGAGCTTTAACATCCTTCTTGCTCAGAAAAAAACATCATGCCACCTGCTGGCAAGGTTGATGGATGGATAAACCTCGAGGCCAATGCCGCCTTGATGTATTCTTCTGGGGCCACTGTTTTAGTATGAGAGAGGGAAGAAATTTTGCCCCAGGGAGGACCAGTACCAGTTAAGAGGTCAATGGCACAATCGTATGGCCGGTGTGGAGACAGGGAGTTTGTCTTCTTCTTACTGAAGACCTCAAGAAGGTCAGCATATTCAGCCTGAGATCCAGACAGGTTCATACTAACCGCTGGCACAGGGGGGGGACATGCTGACAGAGGCTTCATCTGGACCAAATCGATCTATGGGTTGTGTGGAGATAGCAGGGAAGTTAAGGCAGCACCAGCAGTTCTGGTGAGTCAACGGGATAGAACGAGAGCTGTTCTCTCTGGTTGCTGTCTTGGAGGATACTGTGGAAAGGTGAATCTTGATGGTGCTTGGAGGCTGACCATCAATATTCTCTCACAATCGCTGAGTCATAGCTCTCCATCTTTGAGCCAGAGAGATATCCATGAGGCTCCCGGTTGCCTCTGAATCAATTAATACCTGAAGCTCATGGTCTGGGACCCCCCCACCCCACGACAAGGAAGCTGGGAATGTTATGTGATTAGGGGAAGATACTTGCAGTAAGAATTTCCCTTCCTTCTGACACGTATCGTCTTTGACTGAGCACTTGGAGCACGATGCCTGGAAGTGTCCTAGATCGCCACAGTAGAGGCAGGAACCTGTTTTCCTGGGCCAATCTCGTTCCTCCTGTGCCCTATGGGCCACGGACTGTGTACTGGGTAACGTGTAAGGGGTGAAGACAGACGGTGATCTAAGGATTAGGACATTCGGGGCTTTCCTTCTCTGCACCACTGGTTGACAATTTGAATGGCCAGATTTATCAGGACATCAAGTTGTCCTGCTTGTCACACACTGATCTCCTGTCAGAACCCCACACTGGAAGTCAGTGATGAGGGATCTCTTGTTCTACCCCATCTCAACTGCAAGCATGCTGAACTTTACTACATAGTCCCTTTCCCTTAGCACAGGTCCAGGGGTCAGAGGTTCTGTGATCTCGTGCTGGAAGATCAAAAACCCTCTTGAACTCAACTATAAATTGCTGGAATGACAGGGCTGCGAGAGAACCTTATTCCTGTAGTGCATTGAACAGGCTGAGTGGGGGTACGTCTAAGATTTACCATGTCGGTCGGTTTAAGTACATCTTCACTGAACTGACCTGGCTGGGCTTGGAAAGTCAGCTCACACTGGGTAATAAAAGTTTCCGGAGCTGTCAGGGCCACCAGCGTATCTTCCTGTGGAAGAATACTTGGTTCTGGTCCAGTCACAAGAGTTGTGGCATTAGTCACCGGGGGTGACGAAACTGTTAAAGAGGGGGATGTGGGAGGTGCTGGGATTGGGACTGACCAGGCTGAAGGTTGCTGAATTGTGGTAATGCCTGCAATCTGATTCCGGCTGTCGGTTGTTTACAGCTGAGCTGCAGTCGTGAGAACAATATTTGCTGCCACCTGATACTGGCTGGTTGTGGTGAGTTGCTGAACTGTCACTGTGAGGACTGACACTTCCTCCTGCTTGGACTGGGTTTACCACTATGAAAGTAGTTGTTGAACAGCACGAGACACTTCTGCCAACCCAGTCTCTACTGATTTTAGCTTCTTGTCCACGAATCAGTTAGTGCTGGCTTCGTATTCTGCAAGTAGCTGTCGCACTGCGTGAATCACCTAACCTACACAGCTTCCACTAACTGTGACTTCTCTCCCATCTGACCAACGAATGTCAGGTCCATGGTCAGCTGTCCTCTCTCTGCTAGATCCATTTTTGTGGTCGAGTCTCACTAACAGGGATGTGAGGTAATGGTCCACATGCAGAGGGAGAGACACTGAAGTGGAAGAACAGTGTCTTTTAACAAGAACTGTGCAGAATTAAAGGAAAAACAATAAACACTAGGCCAAAAGGGCCATTAACTAAAACTCTCAAACTGAAAATTAAAGCCAACACTGTGGTTTTGAAGCAGTAACTTAACACTAAATATTTATTGTTCCTTTACAGCTTCATTCTAAATGGTAGTCTTCTTTCCCGGAGCAAGGACACAAGTAAGCATGGTGTAGACATTGCTGTGCTCTTGATCAAGTCTCACAAAGACTGGAATGAGAGGAAGGGAGTTAAATACCACCACAATGAAACACCAATTGACTGGAACATGCATATTCATGAATGTGACTGCTGACCCTGTCTGTGAGAGCGCTCCAGCCTTGTAGCAGAGTCTGTGGTTGTGACAAGTTCATGTCGAACTATAATCTGCTTAGTTCTATCAACCTGCACCTGGGCCACAGCCTACCATACCCCTCCTGTCCATATACCAAACAAAACTTCTCTTAAATGTTGAAATTGAATCCATAACCACCGTTTCTGCTGCAGCTCATTCCACTCACTCACCCCCCTCAGAGTGAAGAATTTCCCCCTCATATTCCCCTTAAACATTTTACCTTTCATCCTTGACTGAAGACCTCTAGTTAATATTAATACGCGTTTCCCAATACTAATTTTTTTCCTAATCTATCAACACATCTGGACCCTCAGCTTGACCGCAGTACAACTGGACCTGTGAGCAGGGGCCAAGCTAGACACCCTGTCCAAATGGAGTACCACATGATGCGTTTTTAATTTCAAAAATGTCCTACTCTCAGTCAGTTAGCTGAGCATTTAGATGATGTAGTCAGAGTGTTGGCGCTCTGCACCGGTTCAGGATATTTATTAGGGAACTCTAGGCCAGTTTTGCTTAATTTTTTCCTGCTCATTCATTTACCTCTGTGGCCCCACCCTCTACAGTCTCCATTAGCTGCTAAAAAGATTTTTGGTCAAATGTACTAATTATTCTAATATACAGTCAATATTTATGTTTCAATGGACAGTATTCTAAATATAATGTTACAGGTGTATATGAAAATATAACTATTTCAAAGCTCTGAATAGGATACTTCATTTATGATATATATAATACTCTTCTAACAAGCAATGAAAAAGCGGGATATTGTCTCTTTGGGTATTTAATGAGATCCTTGCGCCTGATGCAAACTAGCGAGTTTTTGACTATCAGCTTGCAGCTTGTTTAAAGATAATCGAAGATCACTTCCTTTCACACTATCAGGATGGTTACAAGCTTTTCATAGTAGGTGAAGAGATTGACCAAAACCATATTCAACTAGATAAGAGATAGGAAATCCAATTAAAAATAAACTTTGCTTTCTCCCAGAGATGTGGAAACTAATCTTGAATATCACTAATTATCCAGAAATTTTGCTTGAGCTGGTATATCACTCTGTAGCTCAATAAGACATTCTTGTGATGTAGTGTCAACATTATTCACATTCACTTCAATTGGATCCATCACTGTTGTGATGGAAATGAGTCAGATTCTGGGAACAACACAAGCGGCTACAATATTCGCACAAACGCACTTGAAATAGACGAGCGTGGGAAAAGTTGGGTTGTCAGTACAATACATGGGAAAACGGTGTGGGGACAGAGTACAGGTACACATACAAGCAAGGGAAAAGTAACTACGATACCTGCCAACTCTTGACTATGGACAGGCATGTCTCTCTGCTAAAGGGACAACAATAAACACTCCCATAACCCTATTCAATGCACACCTTACCACGTGTCTCCAGCGCTGTTCTGCAGTCTTCAGCCAGGAGTGAAGCAGGGTGGTTCCTCAAGGATGACAAAAAGAGTGAGCCAAACACATGTAGCACCCTTTATAGGTCAGGGGGCTGGAGGGTCCAGCCCAGTGATTCACCAGGGGGCCAACGGCTTGGTACTAGATGGGTTAATCCAATTAAGGTGGCCAATGGTTAAGTGTGTATTGATTAATTGGGAGGGGCGAAATGTTGACTGGCAGGTTGGTGTGACCTCCGACCAGGTGAGGGCAGTGCTGTCACGTGACAGGCACGGCTCTCTGGATTCATCACCCAATCTGGTCTCTGAACTGAAATTTCATATCAGTTTACAGTTGTTTCAAATGATCAAGATATACTATCAGATCATCATCTTGTAATTCTATTTTAAGAGTGGCCAGTGCAGGAAATTGCATAAACTCACAACGTCTAACAATGCTGCCAAAAAGTTTGCGTTTTCCAAGGAAAATAATAATAGCCTTGTTGCATGATGTGAGATAGCTGATTTGTTTCCTTGTAACTGTTTGTTTAATAAGTTCAGATTTTTAAATATATCTGACAGATAAATTATGTCAGACCTAGGAGTGACAATGTATGCTTGTCGCATAGAAATGCTACAATACTATTCCCAAACTACAACAAAGCAAGAAGACAATTACCTTTAGATTTCCATTGGACCTCCTGTAAGCGTTAGTAGCTGTGCAAAGTATTCCTCGTTTCCCTCACAAAGTTGTCGAAAAAGATGATCTTGAAGTGTATTTGATTTGATGAGGTTGACAGCCATTATTACAACAGCAAGGATGTTTTTCAATAGCAAGGTAATTATAATCCTTAACCGGTGGAGCACCTTCTAAGGTATCCTGCTGGATCACACCCATCTGCTCACTGTATCGTCAGTGATTTGGATGTGGACCGCAGCTCAGCCCCTGCATGTGTGTTCAAGCAGAAGCAGAGACAATGACTGACTTCCCCCCCACCCCCCGCACCCCCACACACATACAAAGGCCAAGCTGCTTTTCTGCCTCATTTGCATTATCCAGCATATTTCCCCAATCATTTCATTCAGGCTATTTATATATTTTAGTAATATTTCATTAAAACAGTAAATTTATCATGACTCATTCAGAAAATCCTGTGGCCCCCAGTTTCTTATTTTATTTCACTTGTGGCCCCTACGAAATCTGGGATGGCTCCCTAGGTGGCCATATGGCTTATGTTGAGAACTATGAGAACCTAGGCAACAATCCCTTGTTCTTCTCACAAAATCGAATGGTCCGTCCAAAATAGGCTTCAAATTATTTGTGCATTCATCTTAATTTAGTTGAAATATTGTGATTGCATTTCTAAATCTTCAGTTACTAAACAACCAGGAGGGATGAAATTGAGAATTTATATCTCTGCTCACAAATGCGATTCTGTGTCCTCCCACTTTTATCAAAAACTATGTTTTGAAGAAAACACCCTTGCAGGTTGGGCTGAAATATTTAAGGTTGCCAGTGTCATTTCCAGAAAAGATAACTTTGAGTGAGTCAGCAAAGAAATCTCCTGCAAAAAGCAAACTGCTGGGGGAAACCTTTGGGTCAAACAGCATCTGTGGAAGGAAATGGAGAGTCAATGTGAAAATCGTACAGATGCAGATAGTGAAAATCTGAAACACTACAGATCATTTTCAGCATTTAATGTTTTTTTAGTTCTTCTGTGTGTGGGCTGGCCATGAGGTGAATGAATTTGCCAGTGTGGCGACCCACTTTCTACGCAGGCGAACCGGCTCACAAAATGGCGAACGCTTTGGCAGAGAGGCCAGCCCCAAAATGGCACTGGGCCTTCTTCTTCACCAGCAAGGGGAGAAAGCCCGCACACGGGAAGAGACTTTTGTAATGCACCTCTGATGTCATTTCCACCCGGAGAGGGCGGGAACGGAACTGCGTAAAAGCCAGTGTCGCGAAGTTTGAATAAACTAGTCTGGAGTGCAACTTACCGACTGCGTGTCGTTATTTCTAGCTCTGTGTGTAGCACATCGCTACATTGGTGACTCCGACAGTCCAAACGGGATTTGGACCGAAGATGATCGACTCTTCATCTGTTTACGCAGTTTCGCTAAAACTGCCAACTTTCTGGACGCTGTGACCATGCGTGTAGTTTAGCCAAGCAGAAGCCCAGTTCCAGATTCGGCAGATATCTTCTGAATCCACGCGTTACTATTACGTGGTGAGCTCCCTTGACCAGCAGACAGCCGCCCAGGTTGCGGATTTCATACAGTCGCCCCCGGAAGAAGGCAAATATGAAGCATTCAAAGCGCTGCTCATTGGGACCTTTGGCCTCTCACGGCGTGAGCAAAGTGCCCGCTTGCTGCACCTGGACGGTTTGGGAGACAGACTGCAGTCAGCATTGATGAACGAGATGCTGGCCCTGGCTGACGGACATAAGCCCTGCCTCATGTTTGAGCAAGCGTTCCTAGAGCAACCGCCCGAGGACATACATCTGCTGCTGGCCGACGCAGATTCCAGTGACTCCCGGAAGGTGGCGGCCCGGGCAGATGTGCTGTGGAAAGCCAAGAGGGAGAGCGTGGCATCCGTCGGACAGATTACCAAGCCACGCGCCCAAAAACAGACCAGACCAGGCCTGGCAACGGAGCGCACACAACCCTGAGGCAGGAATGAGGAGGCCAATGAACATTGGTGTTTCTACCACCAGCAGTGGGGCACAGAAGCCTGCTGTTGTCATCCTCCCTGCAAGTTCCTGGGAAACGCCAGGGCCAGCCACCGCTAATGGCTACAGCAGCTGGCCACCAGTACAACCTCTTGTATGTCTGGGACAAACAGTCGGGACGCCGCTTCTTAGTCGACACCGGAGCGGAAATCAGCGTCTTACCCCCGACAGGGTACGACACCCGCAACAGGAAGCCAGGACCCACCCTGAGGGCTGCAAATGGCAGCACGATACGGACCTACGGCACCCGCACAGTGCAGCTGCAGTTCGGCACCAGCCGGTTCACGTGGGACTTCACACTGGCCACGGTGGCCCAACCACTCCTGGGGGCGGACATCTTGCGAGCTCACAGCCTGCTGGTCGACTTGCAAGGGAAAAGACTGGTACATGCCAAGACTTTCCAGACGTTCTCCCTGGGTGAAGCCAAGTTGCCGGCCCCACACTTGGACTCCATCACGCTGTCTGACAACGAATTCACCAGAATCCTGGCGGACTTCCCATCGATTCTGGCACCGCAGTTCACGGCAGCCATGCCCAGACACGGGGTACAGCACCACATCCGACCAAGGGACCACCCCTCCACGCCCGCGCACGAAGGCTCCCCCCGAACAAGCTTCGACTGGCGAAGGAGGAGTTCAAGAGGATGGAGGAATTGGGGATCGTACGGAGGTCCGCCAGCCCATGGGCCTCCCCCCTGCACATAGTGCCCAAAGCAGCCGGGGGCTGGAGACCATGCGGCGACTACCGCAGACTGAATGAGGCTACCACTCCAGACCACTACCCCGTGCCGCACATACAGGACTTTGCAGCAAACCTGCACGGGGCAAGAACCTTTTCCAAAGTAGACCTCATCCGGGGATACCATCAAATCCCGGTACACCCTGAAGACATCCCCAAAACAGGACATCACCCCGTTCGGCCTGTTTGAATTCCTCCGAATGCCGTTCGGCCTGAAGAATGCCGCACAGACATTCCAGCGGCTAATGGATGCGGTGGGACGCGACCTGGACTTTGCGTTCATCTATTTGGACGACATCCTCATAGCCAGCAGTAGTCCTCAGGAGCATCTGTCCCACCTCCGCCAGCTCTACTCCTGCCTGAGTGATTTTGGCCTCACGATCAACCCGGCCAAATGCCAGTTCGGTCTCGATACTATCGTCTTCCTGGGTCACAGGATTACCAAAGACGGGGCAACACCTCTGCCCGCCAAGGTAGACACGATCCGCCACTTTGCCCGGCCCAACACAGTCAAAGGCCTGCAGGAGTTCGTTGGTATGGTGAACTTCTACCACCGTTTCCTGCCCTCAGCAGCCCATGTCATGCACCCTTTGTTCACCCTGATGTCGGGTAAAGGCAAGGACATTACTTGGGACGAAAAGGCCATGGTTGCTTTTGTTAAAGCCAAGGAAGCCTTGGCAGACGCCGCGATGCTGGTGCACCCCAGAACGGATGTTCCAACCACCCTCACAGTGGACACATCCAACACAGCAGTTGGTGGGGTGCTGGAGCAACTCATCGAGGGGCGCTGGCAACCTCTGGCGTTCTTCAGCAGGCACCTGCAGCCACCCGAACTCAAGTACAGTGCCTTTGACCGGGTGCTGTTGGCACTATATCTGGCAATCCGGCATTTCAGGTACTTCTTAGAAGGTAGACCGTTCACCCCGTTCACGGACCACAAACTGTTGACCTTTGCATTCACGAAGGTGTCCGATCCCTGGTTGGCCCACCAGCAGTGACATCTGTCCTACATCTCCGAGTACACAACGGACATCCAGCACGTCTCGGGAAAGGACAACGTCGTGGCGGACGCACTCTCCAGACCAGCTGTCCAGGCCCTGTCCCTGGGGGTGGACTATGCAGCACTGATGGAGGTGCAGCAGGCAGACGACGAGATGCCCAGCTACAGGACTGCAGTCTCGGGTTTGCAGCTGCAAGACTTCCTCGTAGGCCCAGGTGAGAGGACCCTCCTGTGCGACGTGGCTACTGGCCAACCTTGCCCCATCGTCCCGGCAGCCTGGAGGCGGCGGGTTTTCGACTCCATACACAGTTTGGTGCACCCATCTATCAGGACAACCGTCCGGCTGGTCTCCAGCAAGTTCGCGTGGCACGGACTTCGCAAGCAGGCCAGTGAATGGGCCAGAACGTGCACGCAGTGCCAAACAGCCAAGGTGCAGCGGCACACTAAAGCCCCGCCGCAGCAGTTCGAACCCACCCACCGGAGGTTCGACCACATGCATGTGGATATCGTGGGGCCCCTGCCAGTGTCGCGAGGAGCGCGGTACCTCCTAACTATGGTAGACCTGTTCACAAGATGGCCAGAGGCGGTCCCACTCACTGACACCACTGCCGATTCCTGTGCCCGAGCGTTGATTGCAACATGGGTAGCACGCTTCAGGGTACCGGCCCACATTACCTCTGACAGAGGCGCCCAGTTCACCTCCAGCCTGTGGTCGGCTGTGGCCAGCCTGTTGGGAACGCAGCTACACCACACAACTGCCTACCACCCACAGTCGAACGGACTAGTGGAGTGTTTCCACCGTCACCTGAAGTTGGCTCTCGTGGCTCGCCTCAAAGGGCCTAACTGGAAGGACGAGCTTCCCTGGGTCCTGCTCGGAATCCGCACGGCGCCCAAAGAGGATCTGCACGCCTCGTCGGCCGAGTTGGTGTACGGCGCACCCCTGGCCGTCCCAGGAGAGTTCATACCAGCCCCAAGGGGGCAAGAGGAAGAACCCGCAGCAGTCCTGGACAGACTACGTGAGAGGCTCGGTAACCTGGCCCCCATACCCACTTCACGGCAGTGACAGATCCCGACCTGCGTACCCAAAGACCTGCAGAACTGTAAGTTTGTATTTGTGCGAAGGGGCGCACACCGGGCACCGCTACAGCGGCCGTACGAGGGGCCGTTCAAGGTGATCAGGAACAACGGGTCCATGTATGTTCTGAACATTGTGGGGAAAGAGGAGGTTTTCACGGTGGACCGACTCAAACCGGCCCATGTGGACGGCGCAGCCGGTCAAGGTTCAGGCACCGTGGTGCAGATCCGACCATCCAAACAGAGACAATGGACATTGGAGGGTGTATCGCTGGTTCTGGGGCGTGGGGGGGGGGCGTTATGTGGCGACCCACTTTCTACGCAGGTGAACCGGCTCCCAAAATGGCGCACATCGGCAGAGAGGTCAGCCCCAAAATGGAACTGGGCCTTCTTCTTCACAAGCAAGGGGAGAAAGCCCACGCGTGGGAAGAGACTTTTGTAATGCACCTCTGACGTCATTTCCGCCCGGAGAGTGCGGGAACGGAACTGCGTAAAAGCCAGTGCCGCGAAATTTGAATAAACTAGTCTCGAGAGCAACTTACAGACTGTGTGTCATTATTTCTAGCTCTGTGTGTAGCACATCACTACACTAGGTTCTTATGGGGCCTATGCATGTTCTTGATGTCCACAGAGGTTAGTGGCAGATCTCGTCGGTGACTCAGACATTGCTGCTTTTTTTGGAAGTGAATGTCTGTGCTGGAATTGAAAGAGTGCCTGAGCTGAGAAATTCCAGCTGCTGAAGTGTCTCCTCCATTCAATGTCCCTCACATTGGGTGAGATAGCAGAAAACATGCATGAGGCACAACGGACTGTAGATGCTGGAATCTGGAGCAATGCACAAAAGGCTTGAGGAATTCGGCAGGTTAGGCAGCATCTATGGAGATATTTCAGGTCGAGACTTTTCAACTGGAATTAATCTTTACAACTAGACTCCAGAATCCCCTTCACCATAATACTCCAAGCGATTCTTCAACATTTCTGTCCTTCTGCCGCCTCTGCTTACTTTCAACAACCTCTTAAAGTTCTCATTATTCACACCTATAGTTCACAGCCAATCTTTCTGGTATCCTGTGCTGCATTTCTCTCCTGCGAAAGAACTCTTCTGTGAAAGAATAATGTTGAGATAGAAATATCACAACTGTCCACTAGATGGCGCTCCCAGAGCACATAAGAAATTCCTCCCGCCTAATCTCACGCAGTTCACTTAGCGGATCAATCGAGTATGAAGTGCCTGACTGAAAATGGACTGGGCTAATCCCTGAAGTCCTACCAAACCTTAGTTGAATCAAATGAACAATGGTGCATATGCTGAAAACTGTGGTAAAATGACAGTTTCATGATCCTTGAGGAATTCAAATCAACTCTCAGGAGTGTTGTAGGTTGGGGTTTGCAGTTCTTTGTGTCAGTCTAAATAATTTGAGCATTTTCATCATTTTACTTTGGAGTTTGGGACTGAGTGCGCAGTTGTGGGAGCAATGAGGACCCACACAGACCACCGATCTCCAATATTTAAAGAGCCAGTTTAAAGATGGAAATTGATGGGGAGTTGCTTTGTGTTCTCATCACGCTTGCAACAGTGAGCTTCTGTTATCAGGCAAAGAAAAGGATGCCTCGCTGAATTCATAACTGAGATGAAGCACCAATCTAATTGACAAGTTAATGCATGTTAATGGGTCTAGTGCTTCTGGTAGGATTACCCAATATTTAAACATGGAAGCCAAATGGTTGGTGAGCCGGCAAGCTCTTCTCCAGGTTGCAGTCCACAACTCCTCCTTGCCAAATGAATTAGAAGTTAAAATGGCCCAGCATGCTTGCCTGCCCTGGAGTTACTGGGACAATTTTCATCTAAAACCTGAAGCAAGTTCTTCTGTTCCTGATGAATTCTAAGTTCTGGTGAAATCATGGGGAAACCAGTGCAACTTTAATGCAAGAAGTTACGTGGAAGTGGAAACCTGTGAAGCAGGCAGGAGGCAAGAGAAGCTGAGGCCTGAACAGGCCTAAACCACACAAGCTTGTTTTAAGCTTTCACCTTGGAATTCTCCATCTGGTGTCTCCCCTTCCAGCCACCCACTAATTCCCTAATTCAAAACCTCTTCTGCACAACGTACAGAGCCAAAGCAAACACTCTGTCTGATTATGATTTTATCAATGAATAGGATTTACATAGAATTACATATTACATGGAGCATAAAAACTGGCCATTCGGCAGAACTAGCCCATGGCATTTCTACTCTATATGCGTTTCTTCCCACTCTACTTGATTTAACTCTATTAGCATTTCCTTCTATTTCTTCCCCTGTGTATACTTTTTAAACTTCCTCCTAAATGCATTTCACCCACATGTCTCAACCACTCCATTCAATAGCAAATTCTGCATTCTAACCACTTTTTGGGCTAAGGAATTTTCCTGAATAGAATTCCCCAATACACTGAAACATCTCCTTTACTGCTACCCAGTCATAGAGTTGCATAGTGTGGAAACTGGCCCTTCAGATCAAATGGTCCATTCAGGCCAAGATTCCCAACTAAGCTAGTCCCATTTGCCTGTATTTGTCCCATATCCCTCTAAACCTTTCCTACCCATCTACCTGTCCTTTTAAATCTTGTTAATTTACCTGCCTGAGCAACATCCTCTGACAGCTCATTCCATATACTGATCTCTTTCTGGGTGAGAAGGTTGCCCCTCAGATTCCTAGTAAATCTCTTCCTTCTTACCTTATATCATGTCATTAAGACAGTTGTATTAAGAATATGTTGTTCTCTTTTCTGAAGAAAAGGACTCTAACGAGATTAATCTTTCCTAATTTTTCAATTGCGGTGTTACCCTTGTAAATATTAATTTTCACATCTATTCCCGTGCTTTCCTTATATGGTCGTTAATTAAATGCTCAGTTCTGTGTTATAGAAGTTCTTAAATGTTTGACAAAGACATATAGACTGTCTTGGGTCTAGAGGACTATGTAAGTTTAAGAGAAAGTTTTCAAACCTGTTTCACATTTCCCTTCTAGTTGTTGACTTCCAGTGAAGAACCTCTTCTGCTGTGTAGATGATCAACTGGACAGTTAGGAGATGCTTGTGAGGGAGGACTTGAGAAAGTGGTTAAAATTGGGTTGAAGAGGTGTTTCTGGGATCTGGGAAAAGGGGGCCGGAGGTACCAGCAA
Organism: Hemitrygon akajei; assembly: GCF_048418815.1. NCBI lineage: Eukaryota > Metazoa > Chordata > Chondrichthyes > Myliobatiformes > Dasyatidae > Hemitrygon > Hemitrygon akajei. The sequence goes on from NC_133125.1 coordinate 44,404,770, forward strand.
CTCAGGAACATTTAAAGATGGTAACATCTTGAAAAGATCGTATGGCTCAGAATCCACGGTGATGGCTAAGGGATGTTCAAGGTCTTTAAGTTACACCAGATAAATCCCTCAAGTAAGGACCTGCTGCAGTGACCAAGCCCAAACTGTTGTGAGATTTGCTGTATGGTATAATTCTGTTCAAATGGAAGATCATTGTGGAAGACAGCCATGTCCTGAACATAGTCTACCTAATATGAATTTCAGGAAGCACCTGATGGCTTTGGGAGTAATAGTTGTTTGAAAAGTTAATAATATTATTGGTATTGGTTTATTGTTGTCACACGTACCACGATACAGTGAAAAGCTTATCTAGCTTACTACTTATGCAGATCATTACACAGTTAGAATAGAGCAAGAGTAAGGTAAAACTATACCAATGTAGAAAAGAAGTGTCAAATCTCCTGGAAAAGTGCAGTGCAGGTAAACGATAAAGTGCAAGATCATAATGAAATAGAATGTGAGTCCAAAGTTGACCTTATTGTACAGGATGACCATCCGAGAGTCTGATAACAGCGGGATAGACGCTGCCCCTCAGCCTGGTGGTGTGTGCTTTCAGACTTTTGTATCTTCTGCCCATTGGGAGAGGGGAGAATGCCTGGGGTGTGTATGGTCTTTGATTTGCAGTCCGCTTTATTGAGGCAACGCGAAGTAAAGACAGAGTCCATAGAGGGGAGGTTGGTTCCCATGATGTTCTGAGTTGTCTCCACAACTCTCTGCAGTTTCTTGCTGCCACATGCAGAGAAGTCGTCATACCGAGCAGTTATGCATTCAGAGAGAATGTTTTCTATGGTGCATTGATGAGAATTGACGTGGATATGTTGAATATCTTTAGCCTCCTGAGGAAGTGACATCAATGTGGTTGGAAAGCTCACCCAATTACACAGGTCACAAAAAAGGGGATGCTGTTCGGCAGAATTTCTACACCAGGATACATGTAATTCGGTTCCGTTGCTTCTCTCTGATTGAGCGCTGAGTAAGGTCGAAGTTGAGGGGGACTAGAAGGTGTTCAGCACCACCTGAGCTAAGAAGTGGAAGATGGAATTTAGTGTAGGGAACTGTATGGCCACACACTTTGGTCGAAGGAATAAAGACCATTTTCTAGACAGAGAGAAAGTTAAAAGAAAATCAGAGTTGCAAAGGGACTTGGGAGCCCTCATGAAAAACTCCCTGAAGTTTAACTTGCAGTGGTAAGGAAGGCAGATGCAATGTTACCACTCATTTTGAGAGGTCCCGAGTACAAAAGCAAGCATGCATTGCTGAGGCTTTATAAGGCATTGTTTAACCTGCATGGAGTATTATGAGCATTTTTGGGCCCCATGATTTATTAAAAGATGTGCTGGCATTGGGGAAGGTCCAGCGGACGTTCATGAAGTCGTAAACAAGAGAAAATCTGCAGATGCTGGATATCCGAGCACCACACACAAAATGTTGGAGGAACTCAGCAGGTCAGGTGTGACACCACTCAACCAGATGATCTGCCTCTGAGGTTTCACCGTCTTGAAGGATGTTCTAATCCATTCCATTCCAGACTATGTTTTTTTTACCAGTACGAAAAGTATTAATTACTGCCTGAAAAGTAATTATTGCAAGTGTAGAGTCTTACCTTTTACAGGTTTAATTGATGGAGAATTATAAACTGTTATATTTAAAATTTTCCTCTTTTGTCTCTTTCTTTAGAGTTAGAGATGAACAGCATTAAAACAGACCCTTCAGTCCATCACATATTTGCTCATCTATACCGATCCCGCCCACCTGCATTAAATCTATATCCTTTTATGTCCTGTTCATTCAGGTAACCACTCAGATGCCTCTTAAATGTTGTTCCAATTCCTTCACCACCGCCTCTGGCCGTAAATTTGAGATGCCAACTACTTATCATGGGAAAAATGTACCACATAGATCCTCTGCCTGGTAGTTTTGAAGATTCCTACCATATGAAAAAAGCACTGACTGGCTTTCCTGTCTATGCCTCTCATATTTTTATATAACTCCATCATCTCTCAGCCTCCCTCATTATGAATTAAACAGATCCTGCCTATCCAATCTCTCCTGATAATTCAAGCTCTCCAAACCAAATACAACCTCTCCTTTTGTGATCTCGTTCTTCTTTCTTATGTTAAGATTGTCCCAATCTTATTTACAGTTCCTCCCACCCCTAAAGCTCACAGTCTATTGTGCAATTGGTTGAGTAGATACATAGCTGTTTTGCAGGCACATTCAGCCCTTATGTTCCCAGCTTCCCTCGATATGATGCTATCAACTAACTTTCACACAAATAATTTGCTGCAAAATCAGTACATAATTATGAATATTCAAGAAAAATTCAATTTAGTAGAATGTGCTGTTAGGTGTTCTGGCACAGCTAAATTACAATGGATAACTCCTGTGTTTAGTTCTGCTTTTCCTACGCTACTGCTGATTGTACCTTACACTTCCTGTCCATCCAGATAGATTCAGCCCTCCTGCAGCACCTCCCTATTCCACCTCCTAACCTTAACATCTCCTCCTTTACACTTCGCTTTAGCCATTCCTGTTAATCTTCCAAGCTGTGACAGTCTTCCTTATGAGTCCTAGAAGATATATAACCTTTGTATTAATATTCATAGATTGCAAGCTTCATTGTGTTTTAAATTTTATACTGAAATCCCCTTGGGAACCATTTCACTCCAATTGATTTTGAGTAGATGACTGGCTATATTTTTGGGTCTTTGTCATTTTTCCCTCCAATTTTTGCATATTACAGATCACTCTCATTGTGATACCTCTGTGGTAGTCTCTGCTAACCTTACCATCCAGAATGAAATGTCAGCAGGGCACGCTAAACATGTGCGGCAGCCAATAAATTACTTTTGAACTATATTCACGTAATACAGTAGCTGATTTGAATGCAGCCAGAAGTCACAGAAAACAGAATGTAGCGTCTTCAATCCAACACCCCTCCCTCTTCTGATGAATCCATTTTGGGAAGGTTGGTCTGGGGCGGGGGGGGGTGAGAAAAATCTTCAAATTGACACCTGACTGAGACAGAATATTCCCTTATAAAGTTTAATTTGGGCACTGTGCCTTCTTTAACAGCTGAACAAGCATGTAACATTACTTATATCCAGATTATTTTTTCCCATGTTGTAAGCATATAAATTTATAAACAATATAAATCAGTGCAGAAATATGTCCAATAGTCAGTGTTAGGAAATCAGATATATACTCTGCCTGTTTCAAATTCTTTTCAGCTCAGCTTGCTTGTTGGAGCCATCAAATGACTCAAGAATGCTTCCAGTTCTTAAGAGACTGCAAACTGAAATACACATTTTATAATTTACCAATCAAGAGAAATAACAAATATGAAAGGAAAACATATAAAAACTTGACAATTCATTAACTGATTTTCATTTTTGATATGTTCATTATAAACATACTTAGCATTGGAACATTACGTAGCACAATATTCGCACCAACTTTATAATCTCATGAAAGGAGCCAGCAAAAAAACCAACAACAAAAAAAATCACAATTAATTATAACCTATTCATTTCTGCCTACCTCTCTGAAAGATCCGTTGCAGCAACTGGGATCTCAAGTGGAAGATGAAGAACAAGAATGAAAATCAAAGAGCTGCAAGTGCTGAAAGTCTGAAGTTGAAGCTAGAAATTTTCTGTTTTTCTTTCCATAGGTACTGCCTGACCTTAGCAACTGTTTCCAACATTTTCCGTTTTATGTGGGAAATTATATGATGAAGAAAGTAAGAAATTGGAGGAGGCTTCCTTTTTTATTTAGTTTCAATACATACAGATGTTATTGAACGTCTGCACTATCATGAACAGAGCATATAGATAGAGCATGATGACTGTCCAACTGACTAGAACAGGTATTTCTCACTTTTCTGTAGCATCAGGTTAAACTGACAACTATTAGCAACTGCAAAGATTTTTAAAAATAGTTGTGCTTTGTGAATAATGTCTGCACAATGGTTTGTTTGGACAAGCAGTCTTCATTTTCATGAGTCAGAGGACTGTTGTGTGCCACTGTGGCTTCCAGTGAGGTGTTGGCAATCGAGGAGCCTCAAGGCCCCAAACAAAGGTTATTTGAAAAACATTGTACCTGCTCATAATGGATGCTTCCCTCCTCTGACACTGAAGAGAAGCAGGAACTCACAATAATTCTGAAATAATTTTACCCCTGGAGTGAAATGCTGTTGAGTCTCCTAACCTACAAATGGTGGTGTCATTTCAGTGTTCATTTGGAAGTGGCAATCTATGCATGGTCCTATTCTTTTGTTATTCAGTCACACTCATTCCACGACAAACAGGCTGTCAAATTACGAGATCCTAGCCAATCCAATAGTTCAATAGTTATGTAGCTTGTATTTTATGAACGTGCCAGAGGTTATTGCTTTCAAATTAACTCCGTTTTAGGATACAGGAGAGGATGTCAGATATGTTAAGCTTGGTAAAGTACCAATCACATCATAAGTGGAGAGTAACTTGAATTATTTACTTACAGGATTTAATCATAATCTATGCTTCTCCAATCCACCCACCTGATTTGTAATTCATGCATAGTTTGCGTATAGTACCCAACTCTATGAAGCCCACTTTACATCAATACATAATCTATGCTGTTCCAAAGCCATCATTCATATCATTCCTGCATAGTTTTTATGTAACACCCAATTCTTTGTTAGCCAAAATACTGGCAGTGTATCAACCACAAATAGTTTGAAAAATTCAGTTATTTAGTTTTAAGCTTGGGTGAAGATCAGCAATTTCTGGTGAAGTTGCTATTTATTGTGATGAGAAATTTTAAACTGTGAAAATTCACTAAATAAAATTTAATTGCCCTAAGGGAATATGGGTGAATGGTCCCTTGTACTGTATTTAAACTATAAGTTAATTTCACAGTTACCAAGCTAGATTAGTAAATCAAAGTTCCATCTGCTGACTTTGATTATATGTCATCAACTTGTTAACCTTTTAAAAAAAAATTGATTAAATCCAATGACAGTGTTGGATAGAAATTCCGGAGGAATTCTCCTGATTTCCTGGTTAATCTCAATGGAAATCCCCAGAGAAAAGATGCAATTTGCAGTTTATGCTGTCAGTCATCCACCTTTGGTGGAAGTTATGGGTGTTTAGCGCCAACAAATTAAAAAAATGAAGGGTCTGGTATTGTCCCCAGATAATTTAATAGTTCATCTGATATCTCTGACAGTGCCATACTCCTTCTAAACTTTACCGTACTCTCCTTTATATCTACAATTTGACAATCGCGCTTCAGGCTTACACGTTGATAAGGACACCAGCTTAAACCAAGGACATCTGAGCTGACAGGCACACCTTAGTTTAGGGCCTCATTCAAAACATAGTGTTATAGAAATTGTACACTGCATAAAAACACACGCTCAAGTTGCATGACATGGAAGGTTTAGTCGAGATACAGGAAGGGCCTGTAATGATACTTAAAGGGTTGACGGTGGATATGCAATGGCAAGCATTTAAAGATCGCATGGATAAACTACAACAATTGTTCATCCCAGTTTGGCAAAAGAATAAACCAGGGAAGGTAATGAACCCGTGGCTGACAAGGGAAATTAGGGATAGTATCATGTCCAAAGAAGAAGCATATAAATTAGCCAGAAAAAGCGGCACACCTGAGGACTGGGAGAAATTCAGAGTCCAGCAGAGGAGGACAAAGGGCTTAATTAGGAAAGGGAAAAAAGATTATGAGAGAAAGCTGGCAGGGAACATAAAAAATGACTCTAAAAGCTTTTATAGATATGTGAAAAGAAAAAGGAAAAGAAAAAGAAAAAAAGTACAGGAGCAGGGAGGTTCTACTGCAGTTGTACAAGGCCTTGGTGAGACCGCATCTAGAGTACTGTGTGCAGTTTTGGTTTCCTAATCCGAGGAAAGACATTCTTGCCATAGAGGGAGTACAAAGAAGGTTCACCAGATTGATTCCTGGGATGGCAGGACTTTCATATGAAGAAAGACTGGATCGACTAGGCTTATACACACTGGAATTTAGAAGATTGAGGGGGGATCTTATTGAAACGTATAAAATTCTAAAGGGATTGGACAGGCTAGATGCAGGAAGATTGTTTCCGATGTTGGGGAAGTCCAGAACGAGGGGTCACAGTTTAAGGATAAAGGGGAAGCCTTTTAGGACTGAGATGAGGAAAATCTTCTTCACACAGAGAGTGGTGAATCTGTGGAATTCTCTGCCACAGGAAACAGTTGAGGCCGGTTCATTGGCTATACTTAAGAGGAAGTTAGATATGGCCCTTGTGGCTAAAGGGATTGGAGGTATGGAGAGAAAGCAGGTACAGGGTTCTGAGTTGGATGATCAGCCATGATCATACTGAATGGCGGTGCAGGCTCGAAGGGCCGAATGGCCTACTTCTGCACCTATTTTCTATGTTTCTATGTTTCTAATGTGCTGTAGATTTCTATGTTCTATGTTTGGATCTTCCAGGGAATAATTTTCATGTGTGTATCATCTGCTAAGGTGGCATGAATAGTGTTTTCTTTTTCTTTTGTACGTTGTTGCATATTGACTGGAGTTCATGATCAGAGAGTGAACCACAAACTTATCCGTGCTGAGTCCCATCATGGCTGCAGATCTTAAAGAGTTAGATGTCAACTGGAATTACGTGTGCATTATTCCTGTTCAGAATCTGAATCAGAAAAAGAACCAGGATTATTCTGGTTTTGAATAATTAGGATCATTACTCTGATATATGCTGTATAATTGTTCCATCTCACTGCACTACACAGTTCCCCAAGCTTTCAACTCTGTCTCCTGAAGACCTTTTTCTTTCTGTTTCACTCTAATTGACAACAGTTAATTAGACTCCAATCTAGTTATCAATACATTGTTCCATTTTCCTGTGCGAGGAAGACAAGACAGCTGAGACAAAATTCATTTTTCCACACGTCACAATTTTCCATCAGGGTCAATGGTGTTATAAGGGGTACATCTTATTACTTTTGTACTCACTATTTCAGAAAATTCTGAAATCATTGCTTTTATTGTTGCTCTGAAGCAGCATGTGTCAGAAAAAGATCTTTTTCTGGCAGAAGCTGTGCAGTGGCTCATTAAAATCACTGGGTGACTTCCCACCAAAATTCAACTGAATCACACAATTGTCAATTTTAACCTGCCCTTGTAAGGCAAGGGTTAATGGCAACCCAAGGTGGAACAGCCTTTATTTTACAGTAGTGCCATGTTCCAATATCACCAATAGGCCCAAGTATTATATTAATGGTGTGCTGAGTGGGGAAGCTTCCAAGTCTTAAAGGATTATTTGAGACAGAAGAGGTTTTCCAAGATAAGTACTTAACAAATGAACGGAAGCAATGGTGAGATCAAATTTAGAATGCTTTGCATATTTCTAAACTCCTGATTTAAAGAACAATTCACAGATTTACTGGATTGTCTTATGAGATAATATTGGAATAAAGAGGCTTACATCTGTTGGAATATAAAAGAGGATTTGATGTAGATATCGAAGACCTTGAAGGGTTTGATGCAGCAGAAGTGAAGACTTATTTACTTAGAGATATAGTGCGGAACAAACAGGCTGTTTCAGCCCACCCTCCAGTAACCCACCGATTTAACCCTACCCTAATCACAGGACAATTTACAATGACCAATTAACCAACTAACCAGAACATCTTTAGACTGTGAGAGGAAACCAGAGCACCTGGAGGAAATCCATGCACACATGTGAAGAATGTACAGACTTTCTTACAGAAGATGCCAGAATGAACTCCGAATTCCAACGCCCCGAGCTGTAATAGCGTTGTGCTAACTGCTACACCGCAGAGGCACCTGTTATGGCAGAACTAGAATTAGCTTCTCAGACGGTTGTGAACTTTCTTCCTTAAAGAGTGGTGGAATCTTCCCATACTTTAATCCAGAGCTCAACAGGTCCCTGATAAGCAAAGAGGTGAAAGGTTATCCTGGGTAAGGTTACAGTGCTGAAATATTTCCTGCTGTATTTTTAAGAAAACAGGCATCATATTTCCTTCCTTTACACTGATATTTAAGGGGATAACATTTCAGGAAAGAATGAAGAAATTACGACTGCGCTCGTGGGACTCCAGTTCTGCTGAAAGATGAATGACAAATGGAAGGAGACTATGTTCGGGACAATTAGGGTCATGCGCCCAAGAACTGCTACCCAGGAGAAGAGGAGCAGGGACTCATATCAAACATTTTCCACTTGTAAAAATAATACGAGTTTTAGTAACGTTATTTCCTAAACCAAAGTCACTCAGACCTTCCTCTGTTTTAAAAACCACCTCTATTTGCATCTACCTATGTACCCCTCACTCCTTTCTCATTCCTTATTTAGTAATGCCACCCTTAATTTCTAATTTTTGGATCTTTTGTCTAATTCCCTCCACTCCGTGACTCAGAGAGACACAGTATTTCCCTAATTCTCTGATTACTTGTCATTTTCTAAATTCATCATTTAATTGGTGTTGGTTGGAGATGTAAGCCTGAATATCCATTTATTTTTTCCTGGTCTTATCACAGACAATCCTGATATGGTTACACATGTTTACAGATATCTGATTGGTATCCTGTCCATGCATTTGAGGAAGTTCCTGCATGTAAGTGGTTAGACACAAAAGAAAACATCAGGAAGCAGGGAAAGTTGAGGACAATGATCGTTTTTACGTCATTTACTAATTCATGGTCACCCATTCGATAGTGAGAAGGGCTTCTTCTTGGAGGCAAGAGTTGTGTATAAAAATCCTGTATGGCTTCAGCCTCTGACTTTGCCCCATGTTACTGGTCATGCATCTGTTCATCATCTGCCAATGCCTCCACAACAGACTGTCCAGTTTAGGGCAATCAAGTTGCTAGATATCCTCATCTATCTGACAATCTCTAATGTGCAAAGTTAAATCTCTTGAGTACTTTTCCAGACCACAAGAAGTCTATGGCCGCCATTTTGTTTTCACTTTGGTTTCAGTGGCAATCTTCAGGTGTTGCAGATATACGCAGATGTGCTGCTAATTTCTATTGTTTAGGTTTAACATCACTGGCATATGCCATGAAATTTGTTGTTTTGCAGCAGCAGTACATTGCATTTTCTTTTCACCCTATTCCCATCAGGCTACCTGGGGCATGTTATGTTTGTTCTTAATAAAGACAAATTTAGCATGGGTAAAACTAACACATTTTTATTCATAACACTCCAGCAATGGCTTCAGCCCAACATGAGCATGAGCAAGCAGCTCCCCAACATCACTTCTGGCTCCAGGTGAACCACAGCACTGCCCACTTAGAACGGCAGTTCTTTGTTATGTATCTGATGCACCATCAATAACTCTCGGAGACGGGAGGCAAACGATAGGCTTTTATTAGCTGCAAGAGACCACGATTAGTAGCAAGAGACCACCACACAACATCCTGGAGACTGAGGGGGGAGCAGTGCCTCCAACCGCCTTTATACAGGGGTCTGTGGGAGGAGCCACAGGAGCAGTCAGCAGAGGGGCGTGTCCAGACAGGTATATGTAGTTCACCACAGTATCCACATAATAACACGTCTTCCCCCTTTAAAGAAAAAACAAACGTATTACTATGTCTTCAAAACCTGCAAGAAACAGTAATGCTTTCCAACAAAGATACTTACATTAACCAATTGTAATGAGCAACTACGGTTCCTTGTCCACTCTAAACTCTCAATCAGTCTCCGAGGTGGCTTGATGGTCCATTTTGGTCCACTATTTGCATCCACAGATGTCTTGCTTTCATTTACTACGTTAATATTAGTGTCTTTTTGAAAACTCTGATCAACATGTTCATTTTGTTCACATCCTTCTGCCAAGATCCTGTCTGTTCATCTCTGTTCTTGTTCTTGATAGGTGACTATAATTTGATCCACAAGCCTCATAATGGAGCCATGGACTACATCCCTGTGATCAGTAAGTCTTTGCACAAATTCTGATTCTGTCTCAATTCACAATGCTCTTTCCATTGGCTGCATATCATAGACTGCAACTCCTCCTCCTGGTTTGTGTTGACTGTTACTGTTGTTTTGACCTTGTGGTCTGTGTGCTTTCCTCATCTTCCCTTTTTATTTTCCTTCTTCAACTTCAGAGATGTTCGTAAAGATATTTTTGTGTTCCACTGTTTAACTGGAAGTTGATCAGAGACAGACTTGGAGCGAAAGTTGCACGATGTGGAAGCAAGACTGGTGATTTCTTCATCATGATCACTCTGTTCATCACTGGCATCCTGACTGCCATGCTGGTGTATCTGGTACAGATGTCTACGGGAGGTGGAGTTCTTGTCCTTCTCTTGTATAACCTTTGTAGAGCTCTCATGGATGCTGTTCCGGGGTTCTCAAGTTACATCAGGTAAGCATACGAGCGTATTTTTCCCTGGGTGTTGCATGGTCATCTTTGGTCTATGAAGCCACTAGGAAAACTCTTCCCAGCAGGTTGAGCTTTCCACATGCACTCAGACTGTATTCACTTTCCAACAATCTCAGTGTGTGTAGCTCGGCGAGCTATTGGTCAAAGCTAACACCTTGTTTCGGGTTAAGGGAAAACAACTTACTTCTTTCAAACATGATGATTTTACTTAGGACAAAATACCCCTCAAATTTTGTCATCAGGGTGTCCAATGCAATGTCTGTCCCATCAACTTGAAAGCTGTTGTAGATGTCCAAAGCATCTTCACCAATTACATGAAGAAATATAGACTCTTACAATTTTTCATCTGCCCCTTCGGCTCTACTGGTTGTTAAATGTACATTGAATTGCTGATTGAAGCATTTCCGGTTATCAGTTAGTTTGCCAGTAAACTGCAAGGGTTGGGAGGACTTAGGTTATCCATTATAGGGATTTTCAGCATCTCACACCTTAATCTCTTGGTGAATTTCTGGGCACAATATGCTCTGTTGCCTCACTGGCTGCTAACCGCACTTGCCACACATTTTCCCCTCAGAACTCGAATCTCTTTCTCAGTAGCACACGATATTCATTTATGCTCCATGTTTAGACCTCACGCTGACTTCTGACGCTTTGTTATGTTTGTTCTTAATAAAGACAAACTTAGCGTGGGTAAAACTAACACATTTTTATTTGGGACACACCAGCAATAGCTTCAGTGCAACAGAAGCACGTGTGACCAGCTCCCTGTCACTTCCGATTCTGGGTGAACTGCCCGCATTGCCCGCTGAGAACTGCAGTTCTTTATTATGTAACATATGACAACAGAGGGCAGCAAGATGGCATAGTGACTAGCACAACGCTTTGCAGCTCAGGCGACCTGGGTTCAATTCCCGCTGCTGCCTTCAAGGAGGTTGTATGTTTTCCTGACGTAGGTGAAACTGTGTGGGTTTCTTCCGGGTGCTCCAGTTTCCTCCCACAGTCCAAAGACATAGTGGTGTTGGTAGGTTAATTTGTCATTTCAAATTGTCCAGTGACTAGGCTAGGATTAAATCGGGGGATTGCAGAGCAGTGTGGCTCAAAGGGCCAGAAGGGCCTATTCTACACTTAATCTCAATAAAAAAAAATTAAAAATAATATTTTGGCACAATGATGGTAGTAAATGTGATCGAACTTGTAATCATCCATTAAAAACAAAAATAAGTAAAACCTGCCAAGCTCTCAGTCCCTTTAACATGCATTGGTGTCAGACTTTACTACAGTCTTGCAGCCCTCTAGGGCACTTTTTACATCTGATCCTGGTCTCTAAACTTAGTACAAGTTTTCTTGTGTGATTGACTGTTCATTTACCACCTCTTTGAAACCCAAGCTTTGGTCTCAAATTCAAAACCTCCATAATTCATCTGTTCTCAGTCTCAGGACACCCAGTGGCCTGTCAGATCCAAACCCTGATGATGGTCAGGCATTAGGAGCAGGCAGGCTTGAACAGCACATGACAGTCAGCTTCAGAACTTAGTTCTTTATTCTGTTGCCTAGTGATCTATTCCTAGAGCTGTTTAATCATTTAATTACAAGATTCAACACCCTCTGTAATCTTATTTAATTAAATGTCCTGCCCTGGGGTTGGATGCCTGTGAGTGTGAGGGGGAGGAGGTGTGAGAAAGGAACTTGTTTTGTGAATCTCAAGGTTATATAATGTTTGCATACAGTACTTTGATAATAAATGCACTTTGAACTTTATTCTGTTGTTGTTATTGTTGCGGTTTGTGTTGCTCTGTGTTGTGTGTTGTATTCTGCTGTTGGTGAGTTGAACATTGTGTGCACAGTGATGTATCTAAGGTATGGCAGGTATGGCATGTTCCCTGGGCGCCACTGAGCAGTTTCTATTAAAGTCAGACCAGCCATCCTCACATACTGAAAAAAGAATTTTCTTCAGTTGTATGATCTGTCTTTGATTATCATGGGTGAGAAGCACTAAGATGGCCTTATTTCAGAGCATTGTGTAAGAAGACAACGAAACATTTCTTCATGAAGAAGAAGGAAAGTGGAGCTGAAGGACGGAAGAGATGAAAGTTGGAGGCGGAGGAAGCCAAGAAGTCGAGCAACTTCTTCAAGCCCTTTGAAAAGCCCGGAACAAGTAGTTTGACATGGAGTCACCTGCACCTGCTATAAGTTTGTTAGGATCCGAAGGTGGGTCAAGTACAAATGCATCACAAGACAAGGAGGAAATCAAGTCAGATAAACCCGAGTATGATGAGATTAAGAGTGAGGCTGCCACAGAGAACGTGGACATGACAGGAGGGGAAGACGATGGTGGTGGAGGTGATGTTGAGTTTATTGACGAGATTTTACCTGATGAGATTGAACCCGATGACACTGAACCTAGTGAACTGGATGGTGTCAAAGAGCCTCAAACTGTCATTCCAGAAGTGATTGAACAGCATAACACTGGACTTCTGAAGTTCGATAAGGATACTGGAAAAGCAATTCTGCCTGATGCATTGAGAACAGAAATAATAAAGCTGGGCTTGAAGTATTTCCAGAACAGTGAGGGGTCTTTCCTACCAACAAATAACTGCTTAATGAACAAAACTTGGTTCAAGAGGAAATTGGGAAATGGTTGTGGTGAGGAAATGACTCACTCATGTCTGGTCTATTCCCCTACTAAAAAGTCTGCATTTTGTATCTGTTGTCTTCTCTGTTCCTGGTCAGACCATCAATCCTCATTGGAGCAGGAAAGTGGATTCAACCAGTGGAAAGAAATGGAAAAAATTTAGCTGGAAACAGAGGAGTTATTGACGTGGTATTTCAGTCACAGATTGAGAAGGAAAAGCAGAAGTGGTGTGATATCTTGATGAGAATCCTTCACTGTATAAAATTCCTTGTGACTCAGAACCAGGCTTTGCGAGGACACGGAGTCACTTCAGCTAGACGATGACTCCAATGTGGAAAATTTCCTTGGCTTACTGAAGCTACTGGCCATCTTTGACCCTGCCATGAAAGAACACCTCACTCATTTGGAAAGTCATCCTGGATCCACGTCTTATCTTTCACCGGGTGAGAAGCATTCGTAAAGCCAAGTACTATGGTCTCATGTTCAACTCGACTCCTGATCAGGCACACCGTGAGCAGATGTCAGAAGTAGTGAGGTATGTGGAGTTGATTTTGAGAGGAAAACAGTCTGTGTTAGAGAGCCCTTCCTTGGTTTTATCCGGATAAGGGTGAAGGATGCTGAGAGCTTGGTTGAAGACATCTTGAAACAGCTAGAGAAAGATGAAATGGAGCTACAAGATTGTCGGTCACAGTGCTATGACAATGCTGCTGTGATGGTTAGACACAGAAGTGATGTTCATCAAAGAATAAGTGAAAAAAACAACCTGGCCATGTTTGTGAATTGCGACAATTACTCACTCAACTTGGTGAGTGTACATGCAGCCAAGCAGGATACAATGATGGTCATGTTTTTTGGAACCATCGAAGCTCTCTACGTGCTTTTCTCTCGTTCAACACAGTGCTGGGAAAAACTCAAAAACGTTGTTAAGTTGGAGTCCGAAACCAGGTGGAGTGCAAGGACAGAAGCAGTGAAGCCCGTCAACAAGTACCTTGAGGAGGTACTTCAAGTTCTCCAGGACATGATAGACAATGAAAATGAGACCAGTGAAACAAGAAGTGACACAAGGTAGCTGTACAACTGCATGTTGAGTTACAATTTTCTGATTTTGCTAGGATTTTGGAACAAAGTACTCATTCACATTGACCATATTCAAAAGAGGCTGCAGGATCCTAGCATGAACTTCCACGATGCTGCCCTGGATTTGAAAGCCCTCCGAGATCATTTTTATGATGAAAGAGAAGTGTTGGTCAGTGAGTCACTTGAAGGAGGAGTCGGTCTCTGTCAAGAATGGAATATTGAAGTTGAAAGACGTCAGAGACGAAAGAAATGAATACCTGATGAGAACTCAAGAGACGCTGGGTTAATAGCTAAGGAGGAAATGAAAAGAGTCACGATGGGAACACTTGACCGTCTTCACAGAGGAATGGATGAAAGGGTTGCTTGCTTCTTGAATTTATTGTTCAGTATGGAGATGAGAGCGTCTTCCCCAATCTTCGCATTGCTTTTCAGATAATGCTAACCATCGCAGTTTCCATCGCCAGCTGTGAGAGATCATTCAGCAAGTTAAAACTAATACTTTTGTATTTGAGAGCTTCCATGGGTCAAGGCAGACTCTGATCTTGTTCTGCTGAGTGTAGAAAGAGAAGAAACTGAAAAAACTGACTTTGATCGCATCATAGACCAATTTGCATCAGTGAAAGCAAGGAAGGTGCAGTTATAATTTTCATGTGGTGCCATAATTTGTTAATTAAAAGATTAATGAGCTTGACTTGTATTTTTGAGCTGATATTATGGTAAAGTTATCTAAAAGATGGGTGCCAGATGTTTGGGCAGGGGCGCAATTTCAGTGCTTTCCATAGGCGCTATTTTCTGCAGATACGCCCCTGTGTGGGCATCCTATATTGGTGCTGGAGTGCGTGGCGACAAATGTGGGCTGACCCCAGTACACAATGTACAAGTCACCGTTGTGTACGTAGACTGATTGTATGTACGTAAAGTGACGCTAACTGATGTGAATGGAGGGGTGGTGGGCTGGGTTAATGGGTGCAGGTGTTGATTGGTTTGACGGCTTGGGGAAAGAACTGTTTCTGAGTCTATTTGTCCTGGTGTGGATGCTACATAGCCTCACCCTTGGTGGGAGTGGAACTAATAGTCCAGAAGCAGAGTGGGTAGGAACCTTTATGATATTGCTGGCCCTTTTCTGGCACCTTTCTATATATGTGTCCTTGGTGGAGGGTAGTCTAGTGCCAGTAATGTGTTGGACAGTTTTAACTACCTATTGTAGAGCTCTCTTGTCCACCACAGTTCAGTTCTCATACCTCTCAGTGATGCAGCACATTAGGATGCTCTCCGCTGCATGTTTTGGTGTGTGTAGACCAGTTCTTTTCAGTCTCCTCAGAAAACAGAAATTGCTGAGTATCTATTATTTGCTGCCTTCAGTTACATCTGTGTTCAACAACTGCATTGCAACTTCTGTTACCAAAGTTTTGCTATACATTGTTTGCCTTTGAAACCCTTTTATTATAAGTATGAGTGGTTTGACAGGTCAGTGTCTAGGAACAGGGAGAATCAGGTTGTGATCGTCAAGATGGCAGCAGTTGGTGAAGGTTTGGGAGGAAGAACTATTAGGAAAAGGGGAAGTACAACGAGATCTAGGTGTTACTGTACATCAGTCACTGAAAGTAAGCATGCAGGTATAGCAAACAGTGAAGAAAGCTAATGGCACGTTGGCCTTCATAGCAAGGGGAGTTGAGTATAGGAGCAAAGAGGTCCTTCTGCAGTTGTACAGGGCCCTTGTGAGACCACACATGGAGTATTGTGTTCAGTTTTGGTCTCCAAATTTGAGGAAGGACATTCTTGCTATTGAGGGAGTGCAGCGTAGGTTCACGAGGTTAATTTCTGGGATGGCGGGATTGTCATATGTTGAAAGATTGGAGCGACTGGGCTTGTATACGCTGGAATTTAGAAGGATGAGAGGGGATCTGATTGAAACATATAAGATTATTAAGGGATTGGACACATGTTCCTGATGTTGGGGGAGTCCAGAACCAAAGGCCACAGTTCAAGAATAAGGGGTAGGCCATTTAGAACAGAGTTCAGGAAAAACTTTTTCACCCAGAGAGTGGTGGATCTATGGAATGCTCTGCCTCAAAAGGCAGTGGAGGCCAATTCTCTGGATGCTTTCAAGAAAGAGTTAGATGGAGCTCTTAAAGATAGCGGAGTCAAGGGATATCGGGAGAAGGCAGGAACGGGGTACTGATTGTGGACGATCAGGCATGATCACATTGAATGGCGGTGCTGGCTCGAAGGGCCAAATGGCCTACTTCTGCACCTATTGTCTATTGTCTATTGAGTCCCAAGCCCCAGTGTATCTTCAGGCAGCACCGTCTTTAGCTCAGTTTTACTGAAACTCAATGCTTCAATTATTGTCCTGCCATTGAGCTATGACACCTCCTGCCCACTTCCCCTCAAGCCAATCCAAGGACGGCTGTACATGTGACTATCATGATTAATGTGACTTTTAAGTATTACAGCATAGTCACTCTTGTTTGAAGCAGGTGACGTCAGCAACATTCTGCACTGAAACCTCTGAAGCTTTCTACACCAGAAAGAAGACTTACAGTATATGAGATTCCTAACTAACAAGTCAAAGCAGTGGGCTTTGTCCACATTGGCGGTGCCCCAAATGGCAGGCATTATATCTTGCATACTCTTCATTATCACATAAACATTTTATCATTATGAAAGCAATATTCTGCATATTTATGACCACAGGAAGCTTACTATCTCAATCTGTGCTTTAATTCTTGGCAGCAATCAAGTTTCAGTCAATCCACACCACTTCGCCGTGGCATCTTCATTCCAACCAGGCCTTCAGGCCAGAGCTTGGCCTTTGGATGAGAAGTTTTATCTCCTGCACATTGAGAGCCTGGCACAGCCATAGAGCCATGCCAGAAGTATCATCAAAAAGACCTGTTAATCTCAGGCTTCAATTGCCTAGAATGCATTGGCATAAGTTTTCAGTACAAGATGTGTACTTGCTTCGAGATTTGAAAGTGGGTGATAAAGGGAACTGTCTATACTGCTACATGTGAAGGAAGAAAGAGCAGCAGGAAGGGAAAAAGCATGAGCAGCTTTGGCTAGTATTGCCTCCAGCTGACAGATGACAACTCATCCAAAGGCAAAAATTCAATGCAATTCAATCTTAATTTGTATGCCTCTGCTTCTTGCTGACTTAACCAGTTGAGATGGTGATGTAATGCTTCATAAGATTATTTCTGACCTTCACAGTTTCTAATCTTACTCTTTATATAGTGATGACAAATTCTACTATTAAAGGAATCCTGCCTCCATGTTACACAGGATTCAAAGAAGTAAAAAAAATGTAACTTTCCAGATTTGTTAGGAATCCCAGAGTGAAAATGGCTAATCTCAAGAGATCCATTTAATAAGAGGAACGTCCCAATTATGGTTTGCACTCTTCTAAGCTGCTGATGGAATTAGTGCTCACAGGTGTCAGTCATGATACACGATGTCGATTAGTTCAACAGTTCAGCAAAGATATAATATCTGTCAACACCATGACAGGAGTCACAGATAACATTTCATAAACAGAAATTGTTGCCACTCATCTGTAGATCTCCAAAGTGTTGCAATGCAAGTTTAGAAGCTAACACTATTTCCCAGGGTGACATTGGTGGTGCAGATTCAATCCTGAGTAATATTTTCCAGTATATCAGTTTAAAGAAGTATTGCTTTATTAAAACAAAAGTAAATATATTTGCTATTAGAAGTATTTTAAAAATATTATTTATTTACTATTTTTAACAAGGCAATAGTTTCCTCTTTTTGGCTTCTATTCAATTCTAACTTTTTCTCTAGTAAAGAGAATTACACAGTAACGGAAGTAGAAGCTTCCAGTTGTTCGCTCTCTTATTGGAACCAGACTATTGTCACCGCTGACATTATTTAATTAATTAATAACGTAAACTTTCCTGATCTGTGTAACTTTCAGTTACTTTTGAATAAACTCACAGCCATCACCAGCTTCCATGGGCTTGGCAAAACTTTCCACTTGCTTTGGGGCGCAGCATTCTGGCTGGTAATACGGAAATGCCAGAAGACTCCTGTGGAATATTAATCATAGTGAGGTCATTTGCCAAGATTAGGCTCTGACCAAGTGACGTGCTCCCTTTAGGGCAACGCCTAGAAAATAGATTCCACAACATCGCATTATTGTGTACTGCCTGATTCAGGGCTTCCCAACCTGTGGTCTATAGACCACTTGGTTGTTGATAGGGGTCCGTGGCATAACAAAGGTTGGGAACCCCGGCAGGATTAAACTTCAAGGAGAAATCAATTGGAAAGCAACACGGTGAATTTACTGCAGGTTCCTTTCGATTAGATCTGTGACTTTCCTTCTCTCTCATCCATGTTTTTGATGTTGAACATATGGAGGTGTCCAGGCACATGCAATGGCATCTATCATGGATCTGTTCCTTAGGTTTTAACAACACGTACACATGAGGGAACAGGTAATTTCTGCAGAAATTAACCTTGGTAAAGTTAGCGAGACCCGTCTCAGCATAACTTAAGATATTTGGCTGAGCAGATTCCTGCCCATGGTATCTGCTGCTGGACTTGAGTCTTGACAGGGTCTTCTATAAATTACTTATTACCACAACAGTTTTCACAGGAATCTCCCATTTAGCTTGTAACCCTCACCAAATCAAGCACTAACAACGTCGTCTCGTCCCTGAGCTGCTCGGCTATTTGATCCCCTACCACACCGTCCTTTCCCTCCATTGATTCACTGCCCGTTAACTGTCATTAACCAATTTCCCCTTTCCTTCTCTAGATCACAACAAATACTTTAGACCACTCAGTCTATTTTCCCCATTAACCCATTTCCCCATTCATCCATCAGGACTTTCTGTTTCTCATTTCGTGATTCCTGTATTTTGATCTCAGTCCCCAATATCTATCCATTCTATGGAAGATCACTTATTAGGTACTTTTGAACTGATGCCTTTTAGAATGGATTATGAAGTGCTGCTATCTGGTCATTGATTCCCCATCATACACAGCAAAACATCAACATTCTTCTTCAATTCTGAAATTCCACCATTGGTGTATCTTTCGTCAGTATATTATTTCATCTTACAATAATTGTCACATTGGTGTGAACCCTCTGTGTACAAACTCCCTAAGTTTCCTACATCACTACACTTCAAGGGCACCTCCTTTGATGTAAAATGCACAAGTAGGGCTCAAAACCTAGGTCTCCTGAGCTGGTAGTAAGAACTCTTTTCTTTTTCAAAGTTTAAAGATCATTTATTATCAAAGTATGTATACATTATACAACCTTGAGATCCATCTCCTTATAGGCAGCCATGAAACAAAGAAACCCAAAAACCCCATACAAAAAGAAGACCCAATGTGCAAAGAGGAAAAAAAACAACAAACAACAAATCATGCAAACAATAGTCGTAGGCAAGTAGCATTCTGAACTGAGGTCCACAACGTGAGGTGAATAGCCAATTCCCCCTCCCCCCAAGGTAAGGAAGTTCAAAACTAGAGGGTATATTTTAAAAGTGAGATCAAAAAGGATTCAAAAGGACCTGAGTGGCCATTTTCCCCTCACAGAAGGTGGTGCACAGAAGTATCGAGCTGCCAGAGGAAGTGGTAGAGGTGGGTACAATTACAATGTTTGAAAGACGTTTGAAAAAATACATAAATTGCATTTTTAAGGAGTTGTTACATAGTTTTATTTAGACTCAAAGTTTTCTATGGGTTGTTCACATTAATGTTAGAGGATACAGAGTTTCATTAGGTGCTTTTTTAAAATTACAAAATCTAATTATGATAGGACCTTGGGCACTTGCCAAGAAAAGGGGTAACGGGAAAAGTGACACTGGTCAGTAATTCCTTTGGCAACTGATATAAACAGTTCTAGTTAAGTTCAACTTGTCCCATTTATAAGGAGACTGATACTGCTGTTGCACCTGCTATTTTAATTTCATGTCCAAAATGAGATAAGACAACATCCACAGTTGTCTGCGGATTTATTCCAACATACAAGATGCTGTGGGATCGCCACTCCTCCCTGCTCCCTCCAGAATCGTTCGAGGTTACAGCCCGTTCTTCCTGCAGGAATTCCAGTCTGGAATCCAGCATTACAATATACTGACACATTTCCTTGTAGCCTCTCTGCTCCCTTGGCTTTCTACTGCAAGGAATACACTGTGGGCTCTGTTGCAACTCGGACCAAGCAACAGGATGAATGTTTGATAGTACTTTTCACAAGGTCTGGGAGAACAGCAGGGTTCCGAAGGCCGGTCATCCCAAAGATATTTTCATGGCAAGGCCAGGAATGACATTAAAATAATAAGAGTATGCAAGCATTTGTAAGGAAAGTTGAGCTCATTTTGAGTGGGTTTGGAATTTAGGACAGGCATGGGATTAGAGTTTGTGGCAAAATAGGGAAATTTCAAGGATTTCAGTAAACCTGGAGGGAATATACTTAAAATGGGGGCAATAGAAACTGTATGTTAGATTATGGCATAACCAAGGGAATATTGAAGTAGTCTACATTGAGAGAAAATGCTAGTCAGACTGACGTTACATTTATGAGTATACATCAAAGGGAGGGTGAGGTAAAGTGTGTGATAAGACAAGAGATATCACTAATAAAAGACATTTCCCCAATATTACATCATGAGATATAGGTCTGTGAGCAGAAAATAGATGAATGTCACAGAGTTAGTGTTCATATCAGGACAGCTCAAGCATTTGGGATTAGGAAATGTAGATAAGATAAGCAGAAGATTAAACATTTTCTATATATTTGGGGCAGTTATAAAAATATAATATTGTATAAAAAGCAGCTGAAATTGCTGTAAGATCCATTGATATCCAACGCATCACTTTAAGTTCTGGAAGAGTGCTGGCGCTGTTAGCAGTAACATAGGGATCACTGGAGAATGGGGACAGGAGTGACACCAGGATTTCTTAAATGTAAATGTCGTGGACATCTCTATGAGTCAATATTAATTCTACTGAGTATTTAAGTCTGTTAAAAGGGCTGTAGAACCCATAGCCAAATTCTGATAAGGTGTATGAATGAGCCTTGTAGAACTGTAGACTGATTGGTATAGCAGGCAACACCAGATTAGGATTGAACAGGGTCCCTAATCAGCAGATGACATTATGATTTGCTTGGGCAATGTGAGATTGCTAGGATAGTGAACAAAATCTAGTTGTAGGGGTGTGGGGAGTGAAAGATGGTTTAGAGGGTGAGGAAGTGAACAAGGTACAATAAGAAGTAAGAGGGATTACAACTGAGGAGCAAAAAGCAACTATGCTATCTATCTCAAAATTAATATTGGAGAACTCAATGTTGCATTAGTAAAGTGTAGACAAGGGAGAAAATTATCATAATTATTATTAAAAGAATTTAAAATATGGATGTGGAAGAGTAAATACTTAAGCAATAACTTATAGTAAATACATGCATTCACATGGTTTTCAGTAAAGAATAAAGTATAGGTTTAAATCAACACCAGCAACCGTAGAGAGAAACAGACACTTGCTGTGCCTTGGATCAGTTTCCATTTACTATTTAATTCATTGCTATTTGCTGTTTTTCTTTTTAATTAACTTCCAATCATTTTTGTTTGCTGAAGGCTTTGTTTTTATATTCTCTCAATGTGCGATTTAGCAGTTTTCTGTTCCATCAAAACACTTTAAAAATAATGCAGATCAGTAGGCTGATTTACACTGCACCCGACATTTGGGTTTAATTCTAGCCCATATAATGACCCCATTAAAATTTTTGTTACTAACATTAGAGAACTCACAGAATTACTAAATGTGGCATTTAACAACCAAGTTCAAGTCATTGATTTTATATTTTTATACACTGTAACAAATACACGTGTATTCCAACATTTTTCAAATGAGAGAACCATTCTATGCTGAAAGGCTAAATACATAAAGTCACTCACAACTGTCTTTTCAGTTATTGTTAAAAAGCACAGGCAGTTGTTAACCAACCATTAACCAGTCATCACTTCAGGCAGTGTAGTTTTTTGCAGAGTGTTTTGCTCATAATAATTTGCCCAGCAATTTAAAGCAGATATTTGAAAAAATTATACATTCTCAAACTGAAAAAACAGCAATAGCCTGCATTTTATCCACCACAATAAATTACAAGCTTCCCCCCCCCCCCCACCAGAAAACAATGTAACAAGATTATTGCCTGCAAACTGTATCTAAACACTAATCTTCCATCCTGTTGTTATCCACTTAAAGATCCTCAGGTCTATTTATAAGAAGAAAGTTCGGACTAGTGGTAGACGAATACATGTTCTGACACGATTCTTTCAGAAATTGTTCTGTCTATATTTTTCTTAACATTGTCTCGTAATTTTCCATGGAGACAAGTTTACTGAGAAGGATATACTTTCAAGTTGTTCAGTCAGCTGGAGTGTCTGATGTCAGTTGGTGTGTCTATGGTTCGTGTGCCTTGTTCCCATTTGTTTGTATGTCTGATTGCTACCAGTCTGCATGATCTCCGTGATCTTTGTCTTATTCCTAATCTCAGGTGTTTATGTCACTGATTACTGTAAATTTCTGTGTTTCCTTCCTAATGATTCATCTAACCCAGTGGTTCCCAAAAAGGGTGATATTGCTGCCTAGGGGGTGTTTGGAATTTCTGGGGGGCTGCGGCTGGGGGATTACAGGCTTAATTTAAGAAATGAATTGCTTATTATAAGCATGCAATCCTCAGTGCCTCATAATTGATTACAATGATCACATAATCACCCATGCCTTGCTAACCCACTGTTCTTGTAGACTTTGCTTGAAGTGCGTTATAGATGTTGAAAAGCAGTGTGTCACCTGTAATTGGCTTGTCATGAGCAATCTGGACTGAAGAAATTGTGTTATTTCTGGGCCTGGCTCACACATTATTGTAGTAGAGTTAGCTAGTAGGATTCCCATACTTTAATCACACAGTGACGTAATTCCCGTGAATTAGTTTATGGTGTCCAATGGAGTAAAGTTCAGAACCTGCCCTTTTGAATGGTCTTGACTGCATTTCTCTAGCCCACAGCCAAACTAAGATATCGCTGCCCCACTTTATGTACCTTCAGGCAGAGTGTCAGGTTTTGCCTGAATTATGATGGTGCCATAACTTCCCCCTATATTGATCACCGTGTTTGAGGTTAAACAACAGGTGATTGACCATGCTCATTACTCCATTATGAAAATGGCAGAAGCAGGCCAAACAGCAAAGAAGTGTAGACCGTGAAGTGTGGAGTATCTGAAATACGGATCTACACCAGTAACAAGGAACCAACAGCTGCCAATGTGTTAGTTTTGTGAAAAGGTTTTTCAATGAGTCCATCCATTCTCCTTGAACATTTGAAGAGAATACACACTGATACAGCAAATAAGAACTTAGCTTCTTTCTAATTACCTTGTGAAAACTTTCAGAAAGGGAAAACACTTCAGAACATGATGGCCATCACTTCACAATAAAGCAGTGATGAAAAAGGATCTAGAGCTTTCCCAGTTAATAAGACAAGTAAACTTTTCATGGACTTCCAGCCAGGTACAAGCATTGATTATAACTAATGTTTCAATGACAAACTCTGCCATCTTCTTCAAGGATGATGCTTGGGCATGTCTAGTCAGGTGGTATCTATACCCCCATTGTCTGTCTCTCCTGATTGGTTAGTCCCCATCCAATCAGGTTTCTGCTCTCCTGTCATGTTTTCTATCAAATTCCAGGTCTTACTTTAAGTCAAGTCGAGTTACTTTTTATTGTCATTTTGACCATTACTACTGGTACAGTACACAGTAAAAACAAGATAACATTTTTCAGGACCATGGTGCTACATGAAACAGTACAAAAACTACACTGAACTACATAAGAACAATACAGAAAAAAAACTGCACTAGACTACAGACCTACCCAGGACTACATAAAGTGCACAAAACAGTGCAGGCATCACAATAAATAATAAACAAGACAATAGGCACAGTAAGTTGCAGTAAGTTGGTGTCAGTCCAGGCTCTGGGTATTGAGGAGTCTGATGGCTTTGGGGAAGAAACTGTTACATTGTCTGGTTAAGAGAGCCCGAATGCTTTGGTGCCTTTTCCCAGACGGCAGGAGGGAGAAGAGTTTGTATGAGGGGTGCGTGGGGTTCTTCATAATGCTGTTTGCTTTGTGGATGCAGCATGTGATGTAAATGTCTGTAATGGTGGGAAGAGAGACCCTGATGATCTTCTCAGCTGACCTCACTATCCGCTGCAGGGTCTTGCGATCTGAGATGGTGCAATTTCCGAACCAGACAGTGATGCTGCTGCTCAGGATGCTCTCAATACAACCCCTGTAGAATGTGATGAGGATGGGGGGGGGGCGGGAGATGGACTTTCCTCAGCCTTTGCAGAAAGTAGAGACGCTGCTGGGCTTTCTTTGCTATGGAGCTGGTGTTGAGGGACCAGGTGAGATTAGACCTTTGTCTTTGTTAAAATTCTTTTCCTCTAGTTTTATTTCAATGGCTTCCTTTACCAAGTGGTGCCAAAACCCACTGGCGTGGCATCAAGGAGCACAGGAGGTGCATGCATTTGGGTTACCTGGAGAAATGGGCAGTAACAGAACACTGGAATTGCAATGGCCGGAGGATTGACTTTGGCGGCACAGAACTACTGTGCCGTGCCAAAGGCTTTTGGACCAGACCAAATACTTAAGTGATTCTGCTCAGCGACAGCTCTGTTCAAAGGTGAATAGATAAGTACCTAAGAATGTGGAAGACACTTTGTGCAACATACTTAGGACAACAGAATTTGCTCTGCAGTTGAATGAGTCAACGTTGCCAGGCAACATATCTTTGCTTCTTAGTTACGTTCATTTCAGAAAAGATGAAAACATGGTTCAAGAGTTGTTATTTCAAGAGGACTAGAAACAGATATTAAGGGGGAATCAATATTTCAGGTTGTTGAGCAATTTTCAAAGAGAAGAATATTCTGCCCACCAACATTCTTGCTTGAGAACAGATGGGGCACTATCAATATTGGGAAGCCACCGTGGAGTTACTACTTCCTTGAAAAAAGCTCTACCTAATATATTTACCACTCACTGTAAAATTCACAGACAGCATCTTGTTGCAAAAAACCTCAGTTATCAGCTCTACAAATCATTAAGTACTGTTATCTCAGTGGTACATAAAATCAAGTCCCATGTTCTCAATTCTCGACAATTTTGAGAGCTTTTTATTGAGAATGATGAACAGTTTGAATGTTTGCTGTTGCACACAGAAAGGCAGATTGCTCTCCAAAGGAAACAGCCTCAGATACTTTCATGTACTTTCTGAAACCATGATAAAGTTCATTGAAAACTTGAATGCTTCATTCTGTTATAACCTCAAGAATATTAGTCATGACATTTCTTATTTGTTGAAATTATTCGCAATGTTTAATTAAATCAATCTACAATTGCAAGGTAGTTATGTGAATCATATTAGTCAAAACATTTCTGTCCAAGTTAACTCAATTTAAGTGCAATATTGGCTTGGCTGTTGCAAACTTTTCCAATTTCTGATCCTCTCTGAATTTGAAAAGAAAGATGATCTTCAAGTATAGTGTGCCCACCTGGGTAAGGTTCATAAAGGCATGTCAGAGATTTCAGGATCTTCTCCAATCCAAATTTCAGACTGGGTAACAAATCCATTCCTGAACACTTGTGATGAGGAATTAACAGGAAGGACGGAGGAAGAACTGTTCTCACCATGAAATGACTTTCAGCTGAGGCTGAGGATCAAAAAATCATATCAAGACATTTGGTTGTAGAAAGAACTCTCTAAATGCTATCCTGCACTGTGGAGCAAGGTCAAGATGTTCTTTATTGCCTTTTCCATATTATATTTAGTGGAGCAATGAAACAGACTGCAAGTTACTGAACGTGGGGATCTGAGACACCTTCTGAGTGACATTCAGCCTGATGTTCAGAAGCTGATATCACTGTATCAAGCCCGTCCATCTCATTGAAAAGTGAAAAAGCAATGACGTAGTGAATAGTTGGACTACTAACGTGCACTCTAGCATTATTGATGAAAATTGTTTTACAGTAATTAAATAAATAAATAATTTTGTGGCTTTAAATAGAAGTGAATACTTTTTGCAATTATTTGTCATTGCTTTGAATTTACAATTGCTATTTTCTTTTACTATGCATAAATCCAAATTCTTTATCATTTTCATCTATTGGTTGGAACAGGAGAGGGGGTGCTGGGGATGTGGTCTGGGAACTAAGGGGGCAATAACCCAAAAAAGTTTGAGAACCACTGATCTGACTGACCTTCCCTAAATTGTCTATGAATTTTAGGTGATTTAAAGGTGAGTTAATAACATTTTACTCATGAAATAAAATTAATTCAACTATAAAGCAAGTTGGCAACTGGGGCAGAATGGATTTAAAAGACCAACCTTTTCTTTTTATTGATAAGAAATTGAAAATTCACAGAGAGCTTGAGAGCTTGAGGAATAAAACAAATGTAAAGATACCAGTTTTAAACAGTGAATTAACCTCTAGCTACTCTGTATAGGCACCAATCACAGCTTAAATATCTATACAGATTCTATAGAGTTTGGTAGTGTTGTAGAGAGTGTAGAATGTTGTTGTAGATTAAAATAGGACATTGTTAGCCTCCACTGTTGGGCCAGTAAGCGGCAGATAGAGTTCAATCCGGAAAAATAAGAAGTGATACACTTTTCGAATGCCAGACTTAAAAGTTGAGTACAGGGTTAATAGTAGGATTCTTAGCAGTATGGACGAACAGAAATATTGGAGACCACATCCATAGACCTTCAAAGTTCTAGGCAAATTGATTGGTCATTAAGAAGGCTTTATAAAACTCTGTTTAGACCACGTTTGGAGAATTGTATTCAGTTCTGGTCCCCTCTTTATAGGACAGATGTAGAAGCTTTAGAGAGGGTTCAGAGAGATTTACTAAGAGGCTGCATGCATTAGAGAGTATGCCTTAAGAGGATAGGATGAGTGAACTAGGACTTTCCTCTTTGGAGTGACCGAGGATGACAGATGATTTGATAGAGCTGTATAAGATGACAAGATGTACCATCAGAGTGAACAGGCAGAGACTTTAGCTCAAGGTGAAAATGACTAACATGAGGGGTTATAGTTTTAAGATGATTGGAGGACAATATGGGGGTGTTGGAGAGTGGTGGATGCATGGAATGCAGTGCAATGGATGATGGTAGAGGCAGATACA
The DNA here is from genome assembly GCF_048418815.1 of Hemitrygon akajei. Classification (NCBI taxonomy): domain Eukaryota; kingdom Metazoa; phylum Chordata; class Chondrichthyes; order Myliobatiformes; family Dasyatidae; genus Hemitrygon; species Hemitrygon akajei. The sequence goes on from NC_133125.1 coordinate 44,432,123, forward strand.
TTAACGACATTTAGGAAGCTCTTAGATAGGCACATGGATGAAAACAAAATGGAGGACTATGTGGGAGGGAAGGCTTCAAATGATCTTAGAATAGGTTAAAAGTTTGGCACAACATCATGGACTGAGCTGTACTGTTCCATGTACGGTATGTTTTATATTGTATCTGCCAGAGATTGGGCAGTATTTCTAATTTAGGAAGAGTGTGGTTTGCTTCAGCTGACAAGGAGAACAAATATTGTTTGGCACGTGATAATTCTTGCATCGGCGAAGTTTGAAAGTAGTTTATCTACACTCTTAGTTCAATATTCCAGCATTTTCTAAGTTATCCTAAGTTTGGAGAAGAAGGAAGCCAAAACAAAATATAACCTGTAGAATTAACTATTTTGGAGATAGATATTAAAATGCATTTTTTTTAGACTTGGCCAATAAAGTGCACACAATGGGCAGCAATTTACTACATCTACTCCGTGCGGGCAATTGTATTGTTCCATTCAGAAGGGCATGTTTCAGGCATCCAAGTTATTTGACTTAAGTATTCAAATTAGAAATTGAACAACCACCGAAAAACTCTATACAAATATAGCTGTTAATGAATAATGGGCCATTCAGTTTCTTCATCTTCAGCAGGTTTATGTTCCAATGAAGATAAGTTTAAAGACTTTTTAAAACAATTCTGTAGAGAGTGAATGCACTTATCTTTTTCCCTTCCATTCAGCTCTTGGATGGCTAAGATTTGGAATAGGAAGAAGTACTCATTTATAATTATTGATGGAAATCAGGAAGGATATATCAAACAAATTATTAAGAACTGAACCGGAGAAACTAACATGACCAAAACTACTGGGAACCACTACTTGCAAAATAGCTACAATCATGTATCCAAATAACAGAACCATGTTGAAGTCAAACTGGAAACCCCAATGAAGTCACTGAATTTAAAACCATTCTAACATATGAACTATACAGATGCAGAAATATTTAAATAATAAGTCCACTGCTGGAGATTACAGTGAAATTAGAGGAAATTTGGGGTCAAATGCTCTACCTTTGAATATGTAATCCCATTTATATCACCACTCCTTCCACTCTACCGCCTGGATGTTCCCCGACTTCTCCTTGTTTCCTGTTGCCTCCATTACTGACCACTATTCATTTATCTCGTTCACATTTGGTTGTTCAACACTATGCTTTTCAAGATTTAAACAAAATCTATATGATGAGAGGATATATTGTTTATACCTACATTGTTATTTGTTTTTGAGGATTGGTAACAATGCTTCCTGTTTAATAATATGCAGTAATATAATACTGCGTATCTAGCATCGCCAGCATATGTATAATAACCTCGCAACTTTCTTCATCAATTTGTAATATCATTCCACAACATCACAATTTCTCTTATAGACTTTGAACTTAGAATGCGTTGCTGACTTGTCCCCAGTAACAGAAACCCGTCTACATTATGTTTGGAAAGGTTCTTCTGTGCACTGTGTATAAAATTATTATAAACCCAATCTTGAGATGTGGGGCAAGATGTTTGCTTCATTTTGGTGTCTGCTGGAATGCAATATCTTTTAGCAGGATATAAACGGACCGAGAAAAGCTGTGCACCTTTAGGCATTTATTCAAAGAGGGAATGTGTTCTGCGGCCAATATTAGAGCATCCTTCAGGAGGGTGAAACCACAAAAAGCATCAGGCCCGGATGGGATACGTGGCCCACCACTAAATACCTGCGCTGAAAAAACAGGTAAATTGTTCACTCAGATCTTTAACCTGTCGCTTTGGCAGTCTGACGTACCCACCTGCTTTAAGCAGGTTTCACTTATATGAATAAGTGCTTAGAAGAAGAAAGTGGTAACCTGCCTCAATGACCAGTAGCACTTACATCCACAGTGATGAGGTGTTTTGAGAGGTTGATGATGAAACATATCAACTCCTGCCTGAGAAATGACTTGGATCCACTCCAATTTGCCTACCGCCACAGTAGCTTCACATCAGCTGCCAATTGATTGGCTCTTCACTCAAAGGTGTATACATGAGAATGCTCTTTATCAACGACATCATCCACTCAAAATTAATCAATGAGCTCAGGGCCCTGGCCACAATACCTCCTTGTGCAATTGGATCGTCGATGTCCTCACTTGCAGACCCCAGTCAGATCAGATTGGCAACAACATCTCCTCCACAATCTCCATCAGCACAGACGCACCACAGGCCTGTGCGCTTAGCCCCCTGCTCTACTGTCTTTACAGTTATGACTGTGCGGCTAAGCACATTTCCAATATCATATTTAAGTTTGCTGATGACATCACTATCGTAGGGTGAATCAAAGGTGGTAATGAATCAACATATAAGAGGGAGATTGAAAATCTGGCTGATTGCTGCCATAACAACAACCTTTCACAATGTCAGCAAGACCAAACATCTAAAGATGTGTGGCGAAGAGTATATTTGTCACAAAACAGACTCAGCTGCAGGGTCTATGCACCCCTGCAAGCAGGCTGCGTAGCATATTCAGCAACTGTGCTCATGAATACGCACAAGTCAGCTCACTATTATTTCATTATGGTAGTATTTAACTCCCTTCTTTTCATTGTAACGCTTGTTGAGACTTGAGCAAAACACAGCAACGTTATGCTGCCTGCTTGCATTCAGCCTTGCTGAGAAAGTGGACGTTCGAGTCAACTGACACTGAAGACTAGCGGTATTAGTTTTATATCTAGATATTCCTTTCAGCCGCAGTGTTGGCATCCAGTTTTCCATCTGAGAGTTTTATTTAATGACTCTGTTTGGCCAAGTTTTTATTGTTTTCTTTTTCCCTTAAAAATCCTGTTCGCATTAAAGTCTGTGAACTATCGAGCCGCTTCAGTGTCTCTCTCTGTACTTAGGCCATATTTGAACGTACTGACAATATTGACTGGCTGCATCACAGCCTGGTGTGGAAACACTAATACCCTTGAATGAAAACTCCTGCAAAAAGGAGTGGAGATGTCCCAGACTATCACAGGAAAGCCCTCCCCGCTACTGAGCACATCTAGGTGGAGTGTTGTTGCAGGAAAGCATCAATCATCAGGGACCCCCACTACCCAGGTCACACTCTCTTCTCGCTGCTGGCATCAGGAAGAAGACTCACGCCACCAGGTTCAGGAACAGTTATTACCCCTGAGCCATCAGGCTCTTGAACCAGAGGGGATAACTTCACTTGCCCCATCACTGAACTGTTCTCATAACCTATGGACTCACTTCCAAGGAGTCTTCATCTCACATTCTTGATATTAATGTTTATTTATTTCTTTCTCTTATTTTCCCTTTATTTTTGTATTTGCACAGCTTGATGGTGTTTGCACGTTGGTTGTCTGTCCTGTCAGTGGGGTCTTTCATTGATTCCATTATACTCATTGGATTTATTGAGTATGCCTGCAAGAAAACGAATCTCAGGATTGTATATTGTGACATGTACGTGCTTTGATAATACATTTACTTTGAACTTTGAGGTGAACAATGATGAATATGAAATTTTGCAGCTCCACTCCAATGCCATTCCTCTTTTGTTATTGGGAAAGTCTAAGCTTGCATTTAATATGGAGATTTGTAGCTGATGCAAAGAAAGCCTTTGATGATAAGCTATTCCTGTCGGATACATGGAAAATGATGTGATAATTTTGATAACCATCGTATCAGCTGCTTTACTAATTTGATTTTGAATTTGCCATAGGCTGGCTCCCAACCTCTGCAGAAGTACTATAGCTCCAAGATCAGAAATGTGTAAATACCAAACTTGAGGAACACTAAAGTCCAGCTTTGATCTCCACTTTGTGTTTCTAGGTGATGGCCATGCAGCATTGATACAGAAAATGTCACTGGTGTCTCTTCCAAGCTATTAATAACTTGGAGACATTTATGAGTGCTATTCACAGAATAGTGGGATAAATTTAGATCTTGGAATCAGAGAAAGTACAATGAGGATTCTTTGAGGTCAGTGTGTTTTAGTGGACAAGCATCCACTAGACCAACAGTGAACTCAAATACAAACTGCCAAGAATTTGACATTCCACACAAGTGCCAGGCAATTACCATCAAGATGAGCAACACTGAAATAAGAGTAAGCCAGTCATCCCCTTGAGCTGATTCTGTCATACAATTAGATCATGGCTGATTTGTGGCTTAACTCCGGCTTTGGTTCTGTAACCCTTGCTTTACAAAAATCCATCAAACAGCATTAAAGTTTACATTTGGCTTAATCTTAAAGACCTTTTGAGGGCTGGGAAGCAAAGTGAATGGGGGGAGGGGGAATAGATGGTGGACATTGGGGTGGAACGGGGTTCAGAGTGACGGGGTGGATGAACTTCTACTACCCATTTATGTTGAAAAGACACTGCTCAACCCTAATCTTTAGTTTTTGCTTTATTGTTCTAGATCACTAAGAAAAATAGGTTCTCTCATTTCCTGCAACTACTTTGGTCTTCTGAAGCACTCCAATTACAACTTTTTTGATCTTCTATATTCAAAGAATACAGATGAAGCTAATTTAACTGATTTAACCCTGTACTGCAGCTATTCAAAGGCTGTCTGACCATATTATACTAAATGCTAGGATTTATATGACACAAGGCTCATCTCCAGTCTTTCTACCATTGACAAGGTACAAGTCCGAGTATACGATGAAATAGTTTTCACTTGCCGGGCTAGGACGAGCTGCTGTTAAAATGGTCAAGGAGCCCGATATCAGTTAGAATAAAATAGCCTGCTTGAGGAACACCTTATCCACTAGACATCCACCCACCCACCTTGTGGTAAAGTTTGATGCATACTTCAGTAATGTTCCATGCCCCACCAGTCTTTGGAAATGCTCCAGCTATCAAAATGGAGGAAGACAACTTATATCCAGATCACATTACCTAAAAGAGGCATTAGGTATTTTGAGAGTACCATTCACTCTTGTCACTTAGCCATTTGCTCCACGTATGTCCTCAACTGGTTGGAATATGCACCATCTGGTTTTTCCAATGTAGCCACATGATAAGAAATGGATCACCGAAATCTTCCATATGAAGGCAATTAACAGCTCATACGTTTATTTCTGTGGATTCATTAGCTCTGCTATCATCGCTTGGGAACACAGACACACTGGTGTCAATATCAGACAATGAGTAAGAGATATAGGGAAGAATAATGTCACCTCGGTAGAGTCAGCTTTGCCAATGGGAATGAGTCGGTCCTGTGTAGGAAGGATGGAAGAGCAGATGAGGGAACAGCCCTTTTGAAAAGTTGGAAGGGGAGAGAAGAGGAAATGCTTAATGGTGTAACGTATTGTGGAGGATGATCTGGCAATGTATTGTAATTACACCATAACTGAGGATTACCATGATCATATGTATTAAGGAGATCTCTTTTGGCTGGAGAAGAACGGAATGAAAGGGGGAGGATCCAGACACATGGACACTAATGACATAGGTGTGACCAGCAAGTGGGTTGTGTAGGGGAATTATTAGCAATGTGGGCCAAAATTGAAAATCAGAGCAAGGGTGAAAGTGTCTGGATCACTACCTGAGCCACATGTGAGGGGGCATAAGCTTAGAAAATTAAATAAGTGTGGTAGAAATGGATTGAATTTATGAGACACTGGCACTAGCACTGGGAAAAGGATGGGCTTCTTCTGAACCACTCTTAAGTCAGTGTTGCAGTAAATCACAAAAACAGGGTGGTAGAAAAAGCTACAACGTAATTAGAAGGGATTGATGAAAAGTTAAATAAATTCGAAACAAATGAGATCGTATTAGTGCAAGTTAGCACGGGAGGGGGAGGGGATGAAAAGCAAGGCATGACAGGAAGAGGCAGAAAATATAAACAAAGGTATGTGATACTAAGCAAATCCAGAGTAGATAAAACGTGAGAAAGGTCAAAAGCTTAAAGCTTTTTAGCTGAATGTGTGTTGCATTTGTAACAAGATAAAATGAGATGTCGGCACCAAACAGTACCACATAAGCAAGATCTAATAGCTATAGCGAGACTGGTTTGACAGAAATGGGAATATAATATCCCAGTTTACTGAGGAATCCAGAAGAACAGACAAAAGGGTAAGGAAGTGGGGTGGCCTCACTAATCATCAGGAAGAGAATCGGTGCTTTTTTGAGTAATGGTATGGACAGTGGATAGTCACGTGGAATGGTTTTGGTGGAAGTAATGAATAGAAGCAAAATGACGACATAGGTGGGAATCTTCAGCCAATTATCAACCGTATTGATTTTCAACAGCACAGTGCATGGAGTAAGGAAAGTGCAAATATGATGGGTGAATCTAATCTGCATATTGATTGAACTATTCAAATTGTCCAGCAGACCATGAAAGAGGAATAAATGGAGTTTGTCAGGGATTTTTATTTAAAGCAATGTGTTAAAGAACATACGCAGGGCAACTATATTAATTTGATCATAGATAGATAGATAGATAGATACTTTATTCATCCCCATGGGGAAATTCAACTTTTTTCCAATGTCCCATACACTTGTTGTAGCAAAACTAATTACATACAATACTTAACTCAGTAAAAAAATATGATATGCATCTAAATCACTATCTCAAAAAGCATTAATAATAGCTTTTAAAAAGTTCTTAAGTCCTGGCGGTAGAATTGTAAAGCCTAATGGCATTGGGGAGTATTGACCTCTTCATCCTGTCTGAGGAGCATTCCATCGATAGTAACCTGTCGCTGAAACTGCTTCTCTGTCTCTGGATGGTGCTATGTAGAGGATGTTCAGAGTTTTCCATAATTGACCGTAGCCTACTCAGCGCCCTTCGCTCAGCTACCGATGTTAAACTCTCCAGTACTTTGCCCACGACAGAGCCCGCCTTCCTTACCAGCTTATTAAGACGTGAGGCGTCCCTCTTCTTAATGCTTCCTCCCCAACACGCCACCACAAAGAAGAGGGCGCTCTCCACAACTGACCTATAGAACATCTTCAGCATCTCACTACAGACATTGAATGACGCCAACCTTCTAAGGAAGTACAGTCGACTCTGTGCCTTCCTGCACAAGGCATCTGTGTTGGCAGTCCAGTCTAGCTTCTCGTCTAACTGTACTCCCAGATACTTGTGTAATGAGGTAGGATTAATGAAAGGTGTTGTGGTTAAGTATCCAAGAGGGAGCAGTGATCACAGTGTGGTAGAATTCTGTAGACAGTTTGTAGGCCAAATATCCTCAACTTACTTAAGAGCATTTATAATGATCTGAATGAGACCTGTCTGAAGTGGATGAGGTTGTTAAGGCAAGGAATAGGTCAATGAATGACGTGTGGCAGGTGTTTAAACCGTGAGTTTATAGTTCGCATATTAATGATTTGGAAAAGGGAGTAAAGTGTCAGGTATGCTAATTATCCAGTGATACAAAAATAGGTGGGGGGGGCATTTTGTGATGAGGACATTGGGACTCTGCAAATGGATGTAGATAGATTCAGAAAGTGGGCAAAAACTTGGCAAATGGATTGTACTGTGAGAAAGTGTCAGGTCATATATTACTGTAAAAGAAATCTAAATACTGTAGACTATTATCTAAATGAAGCAAGATTGCAGATAAGAAAAGTTCAGAGGGGTATAGGTGTTCTTAATCCCTGGATATTCCTTGTAGTTTACCCTTCCCCATCCTCTCTGGTGTTGAAAACTAACCTGTTCTCTATCTTTCTCTGTTATGATTAATTTTAACCTGAAACGCCAACTGTTTTCCTTTCCATAGAGGTTTCCTGACCTGCTGCTTTTATTAGCTACAAAAACATTACAAGAAAACCAGCCACTACTCCATCAACCAGGAAGGACTGTGGAACATGCACCTTAAATTGGACTACTCTTAGAAATGAATCTCCATCTTACACTTGCTTCATGACGCTAACAAGCTGATTTACAACTGAGCTGGTCTCTGAGAAAACTGGTTTCAAAGAAGTCTGTGTCATTGTGCCAACATTTAAAAAAATCTTTTTCTCACGGTATATCTCTCTTCAATCAAACTCCCAACAGGAGTGGAGCTAACTAAAGAATTTATGGGAGTCGGTTCAAACTATGCCCACAACATTCCCAGTCACGGCAACCTCAGTAGACAAACTTTAGTGTGTAGTTGGTACTGTGTTTGTGCATACTTGAATACTGTACTTCAAGCCATTATGAACTTACTCATTGAAATATATGGGAATATCATGTTACATTCAAGATCCACAAGATAAAAGTCCCTGACCAATCTCTCCTTGCTGTACAACACCATATCTCCAATAAAAGTCCATGAATAAATTGGAATTGGACTTGTTGTTTTTCACTGTCACATGTACCAAGATAAAATAAAAAGCTTGTCTTGCATGCTGGTCGTAAAGATCCTGTCATTACACAGTGCATTGATATGGTAAGACAACAATAATGTCGAGTAAAGTGTATCAGCTAGAGAGAAAGTGCAGTGCAGTGAATAATAAGGTACAAGATCATTTGAATGTGACAGTGAGGTCAAGATTCTAACTTTCTTGCAGCAACTTTTTGAATGCACACATGCCAAAAAAGAGCACTCAGCTTTCGGTTAGTCCTGACGAAGGGTCTTGGCCCGAAACGTCGACAGTGCTTCTCCTATAGATGCCGCCTGGCCTGCTGTGTTCCACCAGCATTTTGTGTGTGTTGTTTGAATTTCCAGCATCTGCAGATTTCCTCGTGTTTGCACTCAGCAAAGGTCTGTTTTCTAGGAACCAAGCAAATAAGCAACATCTCTTGTCACCAACAGCACATTCAACTTTCCTCCTACCTTCAACTTACATCATTACTTTTACATCCGATCTATCTGCAGTGGAAAAGCAGCATTACTGTTAAATGATAAAAATTTAAAGGAGATGCGCGAGGCAAGTCTTTTACACAGAGTGGATAGGCTCCTGGAACCTGCTGCTAAAGGAAGTGATACAAGCAATATTTAAGAGAATTAGACAGCCACTTGGACAGGCAGGGAACAGAGGGATGTAGACCCTATGTAGGCAAATAGGATTAGTCAGATTAACATCAGGATCAGCACAGACTTCACGGGCTGAGAAATCTGTTCCTGGGCTGTTCTATGTTCTACGTAGAGCTGAAAATTTACAATTGCAATTGAGTTTTACAATGCAGGTGTGGTGAACTACATATACCTGTCTGGACACGCCCCTCTGCTGACTGCTCCTGTGGCTCCTCCCACAGACCCCTGTATAAAGGCGATTGGAGGCACTGCTCCTCTCTCAGTCTCCAGGATGTTGTGTGGTGGTCTCTTGCAGCTAATAAAAGCCTATCGTTCGCCTCCCTTCTCCGAGAGTTATTGATGGTGCATCAGCAGGGTAGTAATAATTAGCTTCTCTCACTTTTTGGTGGCAAAAAATATCCCATGAAATAAATGCACGACATTTGCTATGGTGGAAGTCATCAAACATATGTGGCACCAAGAAATATAAGGGGCATCAAACCATAAACACAAGAGATTGTGCAAATGCTGGAAACACACACAAAATGCAGGAGGAACTCAGCAGGTCAGGCAACGTCTATGGAGAGGAATAATGAGCTGATGATTTGAGCTAAAAACCTTCATCAGGAATTATGAAGTCGTGATCAAGAGTCTTGCCTCCTTGGCTGGTAGAAGAATTTGGAATAGGACGATATCAAACAGTTTGTCATGGTTAAAAAATAAAAGTGAAAGACCTTTATCTGAAATTCATGCAGCATTCATACAAGGCAAATAACTTAAAGGCACAAAGTGGTGAGAGGCAACCTGAAAAATAATAACAGGATTGTGTGGGGTCAGTTATAGAAAAACAATGTTTTGGAATTTTTTGATGCTGTAGATAAGGCATATTTTGATTTTCAAGACTTTTACCAGTTATCACATAAAAGATTATTAATCAATAGAGATGATAAACCACAAGAGATCAATAAATAAATTATCACTATTGGTAATGAGGACGATACACTGGCAGGATCTGAGGTTTGGTTCAAGGATAGAAAACAGAAAGTAGGAATAAATGATTCACTTTTGAGTTGAGAGGCTGTAACCAAGTTGGTTCCTTATTCGGGTCACAGCAATCAGCACTGGGTCCCAGTGAAGCACCATTGAGATAACAGGCTGTTTTAGATTTTGTATTTTGCAGTGAAATAGGGTTAATTACTAATCTGTATTGAATGGCTCATTAAGGAAAATTGATGGAATATTATATGAAGATTGAAAATTATTGATTTTGTTTGAAACCATGAAATTAAATCTAATCAAGGGAAACTTGTAAGAGCATAATTTGTGCATGGTTGATTAGCAAATTACATTAAATTTAGAGCAAGAAACAAGGGACAGCTCAGATGGAGAAGAGGATTTCTTTTCTCAGTCAGAGTGCTGTGACTCTTTGGAATTCTAAATATCCCCAATCAACAACTTTCAGAAACTTACGCTTTTGCAATCACTTCCTTTTTTTTAGCTTTCAAATAGGCCTGATCTCCAAAACCTCCCTCTAACACAAAAATCAACAGACATGACCTAGTGAACTCCTCTCCAATGCCCCCAGTGCAAGTGCATCTCTTCTTGAACATGACCAAAACTTTCACGATATTCCAGCTGCTGTCTCACCAGCCACTCTGCAAAGTATGGTATGTGAGACCATTCAATAATCTGCCACCCGTAGGGGACAGTATGCTTAAGGTGTAGGCATAAATCTTGAAGGCTGTGTCACCTGCCCCACTGCAAGTGTTAAAAATGCTTCCTTGGCTGGTAGAAGAATATGGAGTAGGAGGATAGCAGACAGTTTGTCATGGTAAAAAGACAAAATTGAAAGGCCTTTATCTGAAATTCATGCAGCATTCATAAAAAGGCAAATAAATTAAAGGCACAAAGTGGTGAGAAGCAACCTGAAGAATAATAATAGGGTTTTTATAGAAAAACAATGTTTTAGATTTTTTTGATGTGGTAGATAAGGCATATTTTGATTTTTGGAAGGACTTTTATAAGATGCCACATAAAAGATTATTAAACATTTGAGATGTTAAAACACAAAAGATCAATAAATAAAATTTCACCACAGGTAATGAGGGCAATACACTGGCAGGGACTGAGGTTTGCTTCAAGGATGAATGGTCTCGGCCCACACACCCAACCACCCTCCCCCATACCAGATATTGATGCAGCCTGTCAGAATGTTCTTCATGGTACATCTGTAGAAGTTTTTGAGTGTTTTAGATGACAAACCAAATTTCCTTAAACTCGTAAAGAAATATAGCCACTGTTTTGTCTTCTTTCTAGCTACACCGATATGTTGGGACCAGCTTAGATCCTTAGAGATCTTGACACCTAGAAACTTGAAATTGCTCACTCTCTCCACTTCTGATCCCTCTATGAGGATTGGCATGTGTTCCTTCGTCTTACCCTTTTTGGAGTCCACAATCAGGTCACTGGTTTACTGATGTTGAGTGCAAGGTTGTTGCTGTGACACGACTCAACTAGCTGGTACATCTTGCTCCTGTATGCTCTCTCATCTCCGTCTGAGATTCTACCAACAATGGTTGTATCATCAGCAAATTTATAGATGGTATTTGAGCTACACCTAGCCCCACAGGAGACTCAGTTGCTGAGTATATTCACTGAATCAGCTGGTACAATAAGATTCCATTCAATCTATCAAGCTTGTAATGGGTTTCCAAAGAAGACATTCAATTAACTCCTCCATTTATTCGTTATTATATTAGAAACTTTTTATTCCAAATGCTTGGAAAATTTATCGAATGCTTCGGCATCCAGTTCCACTGAACCTTGTAGCAATGCATTCCCAATATTTTTAATGTCCTAATTTGTGTTTTCTGTTACGGTAATTTTATACTTGGTTTTTTGTTATTTATGCATTTGAGACACTTTTTATTCAGCTATTTTTGATTAATATTTGCTAGATTCAAGGATTCAAGTCAAGTTAAGTCACTTTTATTGTCATTTCGACTATAACTGCTGGTTCAGTACATAGTAAAAATGAGACATTTTTCAGGACCATGATGTTACATGACAAAGTACAAAAACTAGACTGAACTATGTAAAAAAAACAACACAGAGAAAGCTACACTAGACCACAGACCTACACAGGACTACATAAAGTGCACAAAAACAGTGCAGGCATTACAATAAATAATAAACAGGACAATAGGGCACGGTGTCAGTCCAGGCTTCAGGTATTGAGGAGTCTGATAGTTTGGGGGAAGAAACTGTCACATAGTCTGGTCGTGAGAGCCCGAATGCTTCGGAGCCTTTTCTCAGATAGCAGGAGGGAGAAGAGATTGTATGAGGGGTGCGTGGGGTCCTTCATAATGCTGTTTCCTTTGTGGATGCAGCGTGTAGTGTAAATGACCGTGATAGTGGGAAGAGAGACCCGATGATCTTCTCAGCTGACCTCACTATCTGCTGCAGGGTTTTGCGATCCGAGATGGTGCAATTTCCGAACCAGGCAGTGATGCAGCTGCTCAGGATGCTCTCAATACAACCCCTGTAGAATGTGATTCAAGATGGTACCAGCTGCAGTTTACATCAATTTCAGGTTTTTATGTTTGTAAGGATGTTTTTGGGAAAGTGATGGGAGTTAGGGGTGAGATTAGTGGTTAGGGACATGGATGTGGGGGATTTGGAGGACCTGCTTGAGGCTAAGTCTAAGTTTAAGTTTCTGTTCCATGTTCAAAGGCCAACAGTGTGGACTAACCAGAGTTTGAGACCTGGAATTTCAGCTGCCATCCAGGGTGCTCTCATTCATCATACTTTGTGAGTCCTGGGTCAACACTGAAGATTGAAGCCTAAAGATTGATCGACAGTCTGTATCAATCAGAAGTCCTGGTGAGGCCCGTTGGACGGAGCCCAAGTCTGCAAACGGAGGGAGGAGAGGGCTTGTTTCACTGCTGCTGCTTTGTCGCTTGCTCTGTTCTGTTTTGTTGTGTTCCGTGTTTTTCTGCCAAGCATTGTGGGCATGCTATGTTGGCGCTGGAAAGTGTGGTGACACTTGCAGGCTGTCATTAGCACATCCATGCATGTGTTGGTTGTTAACGCAAATGACAAATTTCACTGTCTGCTTTAAAATACTTCTGATAAATAAATCTGACTTGGAATCTGGATTTAGTTCCACGTGAAACTCGATTTCTGACACAACAGAAGGAAAAAAGTGAACTAAGATACAGAAAATGAGTTTCAAATTCAATTTTTTTCTTTAAAATGGTTTATTAAAAATGTTAAATTTGGGGTATTGTATCAATACTTCTACTCGACTTGCCGGGGAAAGAACTTGTGGAATTTCATGCTGTCTTTAATAAGGATGTAGAGGTTACAAAGATGCTATCGTATTACGGGATCTATTATGAAACCGTTAACTAACGGTCAGCTTTCAATTTGACACTTTTTTGACATAGAACAGTTTCAAGGTGACTTTGCTGAACTATTTTGATGCTGAGTATCTTACTCCTTCTCTCTTTCCTCTCAGGGGTGTAGTTCCATAAACCCAAGTATTCCACTAATATCACAAAAAAAGTGTCTGTTCTTCATCTGTGACTTCAGACAGCATAACTATCATCCGATTCAGTAAATTAAGTCTGATAAGTGGCGGCGGAAGAAAAACAGGAATTCACTCCCTCTAGAAATCGAGTTTTTGGGGATGCTGACTTGTCAAAGTTCAAAATACAAATTTATTATCAAAGTACATATATGGCACCATATACAACCCTGAAATTCGTTTTCTTGTGGGCATACTTAGAAAGTCCAAGAAACAGTGGACGTATGTAACCAACAGGACAAGGGGCATTTAGGACATACGTTAAAAAAGGATTATCTCTCTCGGTTAAGGTAAGGGTTGTGCAGGTTACTGAGATGTAGTTAAGTACACTGAGAGGAAGAACCACTTTATGACAATGAAGAATTTTTAATAAACCATTTTAAGAAAAAAATTGAATCTTTAACACATTTTCTGTACTTTAGTTCACTTTTTTCCTTCTGTTGTGTCAGAAATCAAGTTTCACATGGAACTAAATTCATACCCACTGAGTCAAGAAATATATTTAAGACTGCATCTGATAGATTTTGGGGGCACGGAGAGAGCGAAATGGAGTGGAAAAAGAGCAGGAAACTAGAGCCAAGTAAACTTTGCTATGATCTTTGATCACTATTAGTTAAAGTTAGGAAATTTAAAGGTTGTATGAACTTCGTTATTCTCTTTATGCACAGTAGAAACTTCAGCTTTGCAACGTGCAGATGAATGGAGAAGTATCAAAATCATTCCATTCCATATGGCGAAAGCCCCCACCCTGAATTCCCACCCACATAAGTATAGCAGCTCTCCTGAAATTCATTCAAATATTTAGTGGATGTCATGAGGCCTAACACAACCTAACTTGAACTGAAATTGGCCTCATCCCTTGGGGAAAATGATACCGGTAACGCTTTATCACTTGGTATCACATGCTGCGTACAGAATGGCTGGATATATCTTTGGCATACTGAGAACAGAATCTCTGCACATGCTGTACAGCTCCTCAGCTGCTGAATATAGTAGGTCATGATACCTAATAAGAACATGCCACATGAAGAGGCTCAAAACATTAAAGAGCTGTTCTGACTTCCTCAGAATCTGGCAGAAAATTGATCATCTTGGTTAGATGCCCCAGAGGCTGCTGAGAAGGAAAAATGAAAAGTGTATACTGCTTGGCTTTGAGTGGTGTAGGTCAAGGCCAGCTCATGGGAATGAGGGAAAGGGAAGGAAAATCAGATAGAGTACTCCCCTGCATGTGTGGTACTCTAGGCCCTGGGATGTTCATTAATGCCAACTTGAGAGAATGCATCCATTCCTCAGCTTGATAGTAATTATCAAGGGCAAAATATGCATGAAAGGAAATAAAGTTTGTTGTGTAATCTGGTGGCACTTAGTTACCGTAAGATTAAAAACTGGTTCTCTTGTGTACAGAACAGTAATGTAATTTTAATATTACATGGTTTAATGAATGAAGCAGTAGAATAATGAAATTCTGCAGCAAGAAACCGAATCATCTGGCCTACCTTGCTTCTTCTAACTCATTGCTGGAAGAATTCAAAAACTAATTCACATCGCCTTGCACTCTACCATAACCTCACGTCTTCTACAGCTCAAGATGTTAATATATTTTCCCTTTTTAAACAAAGGACTAACAGAAGTCCTGGGCACCAACAAAATTTTGTTTGAAGGTCTCTCTCCTCCTAAATCAATAAGCTTTTGTCAACCTGTGAAAATTTGCTCTTCATCCACTCTTAAAACATTCATTAATCTCCCTCTAACCTTCCCTGTTATACTGCAAATAGTTCCAGATTTTGAAATGATTACAAGTTCGTTTCATGAACTTGAGTATAATAAATAAAAAAGTCACAAGGGAAGGACAGAATACTGAAAACTGTATAAAGCTTCTCTGTTTTTTTACATTAAAAGAGCTGCAGGTAAAGCCAATAGAGCTTAGGGGCAAAAAAGGAGAGGGAGGTGCACGGTTATGTTCTCATGAACATCAACAGACTTTCTTTTTAATGGGTCCTAAGTTATGATGTTTCAATCTGAGGTGGTGAGGAGGAGGCTTACTGGACCGTATCACAAGAATATCCACAGGAATCTGCACAGGAGCATCATAAGGAAGTAAAGACAGTCTGGAAGCTTCAACTGATTACGACTGTGGCCATCAGTCCAAGCACATTGATGGATGTTACTACCAGGTGACCTTACAGCAATCGTTGCCAGGTAGGTGCACCAAAGTCTGCAAATAAACTTGGTGACAATTTGACGGACAGCAGGTCAGGTGGTGGCGGTTAACAAGTAATCCACCTCTCATGACTTTGATATGTTGATTTACTAGGAAGAAGGAAGATATGAAAGTTCATCTGATGCTTTATATTGTGCTATAAGGTGATCACTTTATATTGTCCTCTCAATATATGGAATGCGCTGTGATAAAGGCATTCTGGAAAATACATCTGTGATGTTGTTTGTTCTCTTCATATTTTTATCACTGTTGTTAAATTCCGAGTTTGAAGTTAGAAATTTGCAAGTAGTAGTCATCTTCCAAAGCTAATCTTGGTCCCCTCTCTCAAGAACTGTGACAGCAGGTGGGGACTGAGGAATCTATGTACAGCTAACCAGCCTGGTACACCTCTAGTGGTCCCCTTCTCCTGATCGCTATACTTTAATTTATTTATTCTCAGGATTTAGGCATAATTTGTCCCTGAAATTAGTAACCAGCATTTATTCGTTACTCTAAGCACTTTTGAGCAGGTGGTGATAACCTGTCTTCTAGAACCAGTGTAGGATGGGCACTGGAGGAACTCTTGTGTTGCTGTTTCACCGGCATAGCCAAGGTTTTGATCCATGATGTGACAAATGTAATTTGACATTAGCTAAAGAGAAATGGTGGTGAGGTAGAATTAGAATCATGTGAAATCAAGTGAGTGGGGGGGGGGCGAGGGTAATTGCTTTGCTGTTGTTTATGCGTGGGAGGGGGGAGTAGGGGAGTAGAGTAGTAAATTTCAAATTTACCACTACTAATTTAACCATCAGATGTAGAATTTAATTTAAAGTTTTTTTTAGATCAATCTTTTCCATTCTATGCACGAATACCGTGGCAAAGAATTTTGAATAATCTAGGAGTTAAATTGCCTAGCAGAAACAACAGAGTCTTAGACGGTCATGATTCATCTTGTTGGGCACATGTACAAGTGAAGTTGGTTCTATCTGCGTCTTGTAATTAACACCTGCTCTCTAACTCTTGTCAGCCCAAATGCCCAAGGGCAGACTATCAGCTTTGCTGAGCTTATTAACATGCCCATGACCTCAGCCTCGATTAAATCAGTTGTCTCTACCAGCAAGAATGTGGTAATGGGAAATCTGTAATGGATGAACATAAATATTCCCTGTGGGACACAAAATAAAGAAATAGCATTGGACTTACAGTAGACTCATCATTTACTCTTACATCATATGCACAGTCATGTAATATGGGCATGTTTAGTCATTTTGGTATGCCATCTGTTGTAAATTTCTCTTGTAAATTTAGTGCAAATGTACTGCAAGTTCATGTTATAAGCTCTCAATAAAGAATCTATTTCATTAGGTTTAATACATAAAAGTAAGTCTTTTTACAGGCAGTTTTCATTAAATTCTGGTCCATTAGATTATATATAAAAACTTTTCCTTGACGTTGACTGAACAATCAAGTACCTCCTGATTTTTTCTTCATTTTGTTTTCAGATTTCCAGTACTTTGAATGTTTCCATATTACCGTAAGTTTGTTTCTCCAATGACAGTAGACTGAACAATAAATTACTCCCAAATAATCAATTTTATTTTATTTAACTTTACACTTTACACCACAGGGATACAATATTAATAAAATCTGCATTGTGGCAATTAAAGTTGATGTGCCAGCGTGCTCTAGGAGAGACAGATGGGAAAAGACAGGTGTGCAGCCGAAGTCAGCCCAAGCCTGTAATTTCAACCACTGGTTTTAATATACATCTAAGCTTTTAACATAGCTACATATGTAGTTAAATCTATCATTAAATTGGATTTAATCCAGACATTCTCATCTGTTGTTCCAATGCAATGATCACTTCAGATTGCCACAGGGCTAAGTCCAGCTGTATTTCCATTTGATTTAAATATCAAATCATGCAACGCAATCTAAAACATAGTAAAAATCATTATTATTTAAACAATACATTTTCATGGCTTGCTGCAGGATTATACAGTAAATGCCACACTTGAACAGAGCTAAATTGATGTGTATCAGCTCCCCAACAGGACTCACAATTGATATAGATCTAAATGGTGGTCAATTATTTGTGTATTTAATAAGGCTGTCAAATGCATCACACTACCAGGATGCCAAAAGACAAAAGCAGACGTTAATGTGCAGATGAAGGCTTTAAGGAATCTTGTCCTCACTTACATCTAAGCATTTTGTACGGTAGCTTACAGGTGGTGAGGAAAAATAAAATCCTTCCCACACCTCTCAACCTGGAAAAAAACAAGAATCAAGCATGTAAGCTTAAGGGGCACAAAATAATTGCTAATACTGCCAAAGGTTATTTATGCTGAGCAGAACAGCCTCCATTCTCTTAGGTTCCATTGCCATGCTCGTACGTTGTAACAGTAATCACATAGCAACACCAGAGAAAAACATAACTCAGCCGAATTATATTTCTATTTTGATCTGTGACACTTTAAATTCCGTTTTTAAATTAACCAACATAATAAATGTTTGAAACACAAATGGGTTAGTTCACCTTTGCCGCGTTAAAGCAAAGTCATCGGTGTTAGAGTGATGTTTGACAGACTGTATTTAAACTTTCATAATTTGAGATTGGACATTCTGACAAGTATCAGGTCTGTCCATGAGAAGGAGTCCCATGCGTTAGAAGCATTCTGTTCTGTACACCATGATTTGCAAATTTTGAGTTCATTTCTTTTTTTCCTCTGATTTAGATTGATCGCTCGTGCTGACAATTCATGGATTATATGCGGGCTTAATCAAAGATTATTAATTGGTTAATTCAATTTTACCTGAAATACTACGAAATTAAATGATCATATTACCTAGTGTCCATCCACACAGATCTTAGTACACGCTAAATCCAAAGTACAATCCCACACTCCTTCTGCAATGAAGCTCAACCGAGAACCAGTACTGGAATAATCTGGTCTATGCTGAGCAACACTTTTGCCCTTTGCTAAATTCAAGCTCCTCAGATAGTTAGCTCCTTATATTGGCTAAAATGGAGAAGTGCTCAATGGAGGGGTTAGGAATGATGAAATGAAAATTAGACACAGAAACAGGCTGTTTGGTCCATCTTTGTGTTTACCCTGTATATACCCTGTGTTGAGATGGTCAGGCTTTCAGAGAAAAAGGCACTTATCACTCTTACAGAGTCTGCAATCCAGACAGCAACATATCAGCTCTAGTTTAATTCTTAGAGGTTATGACGGAATAGCCTGCAGCAGTCATTGAATGCCTAACGAAATAAGATGCAGAAATGAGGGAAATGTGGTTGAGAGCTAATAGAAGCTCTTGTACACTTCCTGTTTATTTAAAAAGAAAATTACCAACAAAATCCAAATTTTAATAGTCCCATATTTTTTTCTGAATCCTTATTAATGTATTTTTTTTCTAATTACCTCTGAAAGGGTTAATCCAGAAGACAAGAACCAGCTGTAGGCGATTTTGTGTGTGTGTGTGTGTGTGTGCGTGCTTTTTAGTAAAAGCTGGTGGGGAACAACAAAATTGGATTAGCAATGGAAACATATGAACAGAACCTGTTTCAGGCAGAGGGTAATTGTGGGTAGATAACTGGCAGTGGATTTGTTCTCAAATGCCAGAATCTACCATTATTTTTGTTATTTTGAAATGTAATACTTGTTTTTGTTTTGTTGCTAGAGGTGAAAATAGTGAAAGAGGTTTTTAAATTCAAAAATACTTTTATCAATACATCTGTAGACTTTTATTAGGAGCAAAAGTATTTTTTTTTGTGAAGTCCTCAATCAATCACTTGCAAAATAAAATACATCCCTTTTTCTGGGATATGCTAGAATTGGCTGATAGATTTTGGGGATCTAGAGGAGGCGAACATTGCCAGCAAGTGGGATTTTCTTGTTTCTGTCCCAATCCCTCTTTTGCCAAGTGCATATGTGAGCAGACATACAGGGACAGGGTTAGTTTGGCTGTTCTCCACGTTTTAATAACTTGGCAACACTCACCAACTAAGCTCACATTTGACGAATGGCTGTCAGCACTGAAAGATCCATACTGTGATACTGACTTTAGGAGATGAAAGGAGGAAATGGAAATAAAAATTCTGGAATCACAGTGTGTAAAATTAAAAGTTTTTTTGCATAATTTATAGTGAGATGATTCAAGTCAGGAAACAATCTGCCATTACTGTGCCTGAAAAATGTGCAGGGTAATCAATGGTGACCTGTCTCATTGTTGAAGCAGCAAGACTTGGTATTTAATTTCATCAGATATTGGATTTACCTGGAAAAAAAGTATTACTCATAGTTGCTAATGCCTTGTTAATGTCCTCACAATCTTGAAGCTCAATGCGGAAGCAATGAAATTGCAAGTTTGGCTAGCCAAGCTGTACTTATCGTATTGACTGTTCCAAGGCTGAGCCCAGTCAATCTGAGAACAAATAGAAACAACTGATCTCTGCTACTTACTTGCTCACTGACTTTGCTATCTCAAGCAGCATTCCCTAAATTGGCAATCACTGAACATCTTGTGAAACTTCCATTTGACAGAGATGCCCTAAGCAATAAACTCTGTATTTTGAACCATTTCTTTGTCCTGTTTGAGTATTCATACTTGATAATATACTGAAAATCCACCATTTCGTTTCATTATCACACCTTCAAAACCCTATCACCAAACTTTCTGACTGCAAATTCCATCTACTTCCTGCAACAACATTCAGCCTTCAATACTTCGCCTTTTACAACCACTTCTTCCTAATCAAGTGATCACTCAGAAGATTTGGATATACTGAATGCCTGCCTAGTAAACATGTGTTTTAGTCAAATTACAATAAAGTGTCATTTCTGTCAAAATCATTGCAGTACAATTGCCTAACTTTAACCCATGACCATGTTAAGGACCACTTTTGTTACCTGTAAGCATGTTACTACATTTACAACCCAAAACTTTCAAGACTTTCTACAACTAAGATTTCCAAAAATCAAACCTAAAGTGTTTCATAAATAAGAGTGAAATAAATCAAGCAATAAAGAAAACTTATTAATAGTTCATATGAAATCAGAAAATTATTAGAACATGAGCAGATTACTTTCATAGTGAATTAGGCCATACATTAAAGTGAACTTAAAATGTCACTGCAGTCACAAAGTAACATGACGGTAGCTGTCCTTGGCTGACTTGACTGTATCTTCAGCAATTAAGCACTGGAGGGTATTTGCAGAACAGGACTTTCAATTGATAACGCAGATCTCTGTCTCTTTCTGTCATCTTCAAGAATGGTTTGCATCAGCTTTTTTTTGCTTTCAACTCTGCTGGTCCATTCTTTGATGAGTCTGCTGGTGAAACACAATAAATGTTGTTCATTGAGTTATATGTAATAAAACATCAATAATTATCATTTATCTGGGAAAAGTTATTAATATTGCTCCTAGTAGTATTAGACGGAGGAGTTCAAGATTCTGGAGAGGTTTTGTATTTTGGCAATAATATGAAGCAAATGCTCTTGCCTATCAACCGCATATCCTACTGACTTTCACTTCTATTCAATAGAAAGAAAAATTGGGAGAAGCATAAAATTAATGTCTAATCCATTTTTGGTCAATATACACTGTGGCCAGATGCGAGACTAACTTGTTTTTAATTACAATTATCCATTATTTTATCAGAAAACAAACCACCAAA
The DNA here is from genome assembly GCF_048418815.1 of Hemitrygon akajei. Taxonomy (NCBI): domain Eukaryota; kingdom Metazoa; phylum Chordata; class Chondrichthyes; order Myliobatiformes; family Dasyatidae; genus Hemitrygon; species Hemitrygon akajei. The sequence continues at coordinate 44,453,547 of NC_133125.1, forward strand.
CGCTCTGAGTGTAAGATAATGAAAGTGGGAGAAAAGTACATAATTCACAACCACCGACAGTCATATGGGGCTTTGCTTTAAGAGGCTGCACTGGCATGATGATGGTTTTTACGTAAAGAGCTTTAGCATACTTCTGTGTTTAGGTTTTGGAGTTCAATAAAATGTGTTATGGGTTTCATTAAAGATAAAAAGCCTCATTTAGTTTTATTTGCGAAAACCTACATGAGTCACTAACATTAGACTCACCAATTTTGCCCCTCTTACTTCATTTGTGAAGCTGTCGATGCCTTGCTGAAATATTTTCTGTTTCCTGACCCAGAATACTGTGATTATCTGCAACATTCCTGCCACCACAAAGACTGAAGCCTTTGATATGAGGACTGTCCGAACCTGGACATTACTAGTTCGGATGATTCAAGCATATTATATAAACCAGCCAAGCTAATAGAGAGGAAAATTTCTTCAAAAGGTTAGACAAATGACAAAAAATTTTATTATCAAATATTGATGTTGTATTCCGCTGGAATATATGTTCAGCTCTACAGCTCTTGGCATTTTGACTCCATATAATCCTGATTGAGGTTATAGGTAGCACTCTTAATCTATGTATTCAGAAAATATAAAATATAGTACACAGTCATACACTATGGTTTTGACTAAATTGTCTTCAAACTTAAATGAAGATTTTTGAAGAATATCATTTAGGAGTCTCCTTCCACATCTACAGTGCAAGCTCATATTTCCCTTTCCCATCTAGTGAACTGGATGGAAACAATTCTTCAGACACTTCAGCCTTCAATCACGCACACCCAACAAACTGTCACATTGAGAGGTAGCATTATCCATGGCTATTGTCATTTCTATAACATCTCTGAGCACCTCTTTCCCATTCCTCCCCACCATTGAGCACATTTACACGGAGCACAGCCACAAGAAAGCAGCATCCAATATCAGGGACCCCATCGTCTAGACTGTGTTCTCTTCTTGCTACTACCTTCGGACAGGAAGTACGCCCCACTCCACCAGGTTTAGGAGTGGTTATTACCCTATAACCATCAGGCTCCCGATCTGACCACTACAACTCTGAACTGATTCTACAACCTACAGGCTCATTTTCAAGGACTCTTTGCAACTCAGTGTTATTTTTTTATTTACACAATTTGTCTTCTTTTGCTCATTGGTTTTTTTTGTCAGTCTTTGGTTATGTTTAGTTCTTCGTTAATTCTATTGTTTTTCTTCATTTTCCTCAAAAGCATCTCGAGGTAGAATACGGCAACACATAAGTGCATTGATAATAAATTTTACTTTGACTTTGAGATGCCATGATCCTGTTACAGTGGCACATTGTCAGCATAACTGGGACTCCACTTAGATAACTGAACAGACAGAAGCAGAAAAGGCTTGGGAAAAGAGTAGATGTTGTTAAGGAAATTCTGTAGGAACTAACTCATTCCTTTAGTACTCTATTCACTGATGCTAAAGGCTGAATCAATTAAAAGCTACAGTGACCTCAATTAGACAAGCTGCTCCACATTTGTGTAGATTTTAACATAGATTAACCTTTACATCCTCTAGGTTTTGTGACATTGCCATATATGCATGGAAACAAAACACAGTTTTTTTTGCACATCTTGGCTGGTTACACTTAATGTTTAAACTCACACTACCCCTGACTCTAAGGCAATCCCACTATTCCACTTACAAATGTTTCAGGTCTCAAGATTAGTAAAGTTAACCTCATTGCCAAAATCATGATATGCATTCAATGTCTGTAAATTTGGATTGGTTAATGCCATTCTTGGCACTCAGTAAAAAATGGTGTTTTCTCATTCGATTGCATCGGAGGAAATAGTCCAGCCTGATATTACAGTGTTGCACTGAATGGCTGATGTATTGATCCCACTTTCAGGCATTGAGTGAGCACGAGAAATCATTGAGACTCTTTCAAAGAGTTCCTGGCAGATTTACTGGTTAATAATCTCATTGCTCTTCCTGGCTTTTTATGGTGCTTCTTTCTACAGTAATAATTTTTTACAACACATGAAGAGGTTATAAGACTCAGTATGATTTATTCGATTAAAAATGGTAAATATAAAAATATGTAATACAGTATATGCTCTTCTCTCCTTGGTTAAAGTTGTTGATTATTTTGTTGGTCGGGGCCTGGAATTTGGTTAGTCTGCTGATACCACAGCCAACTAATTATCCTAATTAATACAGACAATTTGGTCGATGATTCTCGCCCACTATTTGCAGCAGAAGTGTCTTTTTCTCCTCTTTGTAACGAAAACATTAAGGCCTTGTAATTTTCCATCTCTTCCCTAATTGACAAGAAATGACTTTTGGCAAGCATAATACCTTAAAATAAACTTGAGGCATGCATGGGTTCAGGAAACAACATTAATTTTACATTGTCTGAGCCAAGATATCGCAGAGGCCTGAAGGGTGGGGAAGCGAGCCAATTGTATCATGCAGATTGAAAGTTTCAATTCTCCATTTCACTGGGGGAAGTCGGCTCTCTACGGATCAACCTTGCTAATGGCAGGGCAGCAGGTATGAAGAAGATTCATATTGAAATGCTTAATGTTATTCTTTGCAAGGAGCAAGAAATCACAACGTAAGCTGGTGTTAAGTGGTGACAGCTTGAAGATCGGGACAGGATCAGATAAATACTTCGCTCTGCCTCTCTGGCAGAACTGCAGCAATGGAATTTATAAGGTTTGTTGATCATTACTTGTAGTTTCATGTTGTGCATTTTAGAAGTAGTTTAGAATCATTTTGAAAAGTTATATTTCTGCTACTTGAAGTACTCAGAATGACAAAGTGATGGCTGGTTGTACATATGAGGATGGTTTCCCCTCATGGAGGCATATAAAGCTATGAGACATGGTATCAGAATAATAGACCATTTAGGATGGAAATAAGGAGGTGTTTCTTCTCTAAGAGGGTTCTGAACCTTTGTATTGCTCCCAGGTTGCTGTGAAGGCTGAATCATTGAATATAGTCAAGGATGATTTAATGGGGAGTCAAGATAATGTGTCAGAAAATGAAACTGACACCAATATGAATTGCTTATTAGAAGGGAGAGCAGGTTGGTGGGGCTGTACAGCCTTCTCCTTCTCTGATTTTTTACATTCTTTTGAATACTCTGATCAACCCAGAAAAAAAAAAGGTTTACACGAGGAAATCTGCAGATGCTGGAAATTCAAACAGCAACACACACAAAATGCTGGTGGAACACAGTTGGCCAGGCAGCATCTATAGGGAGAAGCGCAGTCGACATTTCGGGCCGAGACCCTTTGTCAGGACTAACCGAAAGAAAAGATAGTAAGAGATTTGAAAGTAGTGGGGGGAGGGGGAAATGCGAAATGATAGGAGAAGACCGGAGGGGGTGGGGTGAGGCTGAGAGCCAGAAAGGTGATTGGCGAAAGTGATACAGAGCTGGAGAAGGGAAAGGATCATGGGACGGGAGGCCGCGGGAGAAAGAAAGGGGGGGGGGACACCAGAGGGAGATGGGGAACAGGCAGACAACTAAATATGTCAGGGAAGGGGTAAGAAGGGGAGGAGGGGCATTAACGGAAGTTAGAGAAGTCAATGTTCATGCCATCAGGTTGGAGGCCACCCAGCCGGTATATAAAGTGTTGTTCCTCCAACCTGAGTTTGGATTCATTTTGACAGTAGAGGAAGCCATGGATAGACATATCAGAATGGGAATGGGACGTGGAATTAAAATGTGTGGCCACTGGGAGATCCTGCTTTCTCTGGCTGACCGAGCGTAGGTGTTCAGCGAAACGGTCTCCCAGTCTGCGTCGGGTCTCACCAATATATAAAAGGTCACACCGAGAGCACCGGACGCAGTATACCACACCAGCCGACTAACAGGTAAAGTGTCGCCTCACCTGGAAGGACTGTCTGGGGCCCTGAATGGTGGTGAGGGAGGAAGTGTAAGGGCAGGTGTAGCACTTGTTCCGTTTACAAGGATAAGTGCCAGGAGGGAGATTGGTGGGAAGGGATGGGGGGGACGAGTGGACAAGGGAGTCGCGTAGGGAACAGTCCCTGCGAAAAGCTGAAAGAGGTGGGGAGGGAAAAATGTGCTTGGTAGTAGGATCCCGTTGGAGGTGGCAGAAGTTACGGAGGATTATACGTTGGACCTGGAGGCTGGTGGGGTGGCAGGTAAGGACAAGGGGAACCCTATCCCGAGTGGGATGGCGGGTGGATGGGGTGAGGGCAGATGTGCGTGAAATGGGAGAGATGCGTTTGAGAGCAGAGTTAATGGTGGACGAAGGGAAGCCCCTTTGTTTAAAAAAGGAAGACATCTCCTTTGTCCTGGAATGAAAAGCCTCATCCTGAGAGCAGATGCGGTGGAGACGGAGGAATTGTGAGAAGGGGATAGCATTTTTGCAAGAGACAGGGTAGGAAGAGGAGTAGTCCAGGTAGCTGTGAGAGTCTGTAGGCTTATAGTAGATATCAGTAGATAGGCCGTCTCCAGAGATGGAGACAGAAAGATCAAGAAAGGGGAGGGAGGTGTCGGAAATGGACCAGGTAAATTTGAGGGCAGGGTGAAAGTTGGAGGCAAAGTTAAAGAAGTCGACGAGCTCAGCATGCGTGCAAGAGGCAGCGCCAATGCAGTCATCGATGTAGCGAAGGAAAATAGGGGGAGTGATACCGGTATAGACTTGGAACATGGACTGTTCCATAAAGCAAACAAAAAGGCAGGCGTAACTGGGACCCATATGGGTGCCCATGGCTACACCCTTGGTTTGGAGGAAGTGGGAGGAGCCAAAGGAGAAATTATTGAGAGTAAGAACTGATTCCACTAGACGGAGGAGAGTGGTGGTAGAGGGGAATTGGTTAGGTCTGGAATCCAAAAAAAAGCGAAGAGCTTCGAGACCATCTCGGTGGGGGATGGAGGTATATAGGGACTGGACGTCCATGGTGAAAATAAGATGGTGGGGGCCAGGGAACTTAAAATCATTGAAAAAATTCAAAGCATGAGAAGTGTCACGAACATAGGTGGGAAGAGATTGAACAAGGGGGGATAAGACAGTGTCAAGGTATGCAGAAATGAGTTCAGTGGGGCAGGAGCAAGCTGAGACAAAAAAAAAACATGGTTTCCTCTGTTTCCAGACATGAAATCCCTGATGTCCACAAAGAACAAATCTCACTAACATGATATGGCACTCCTGACTATGGAAGGCCCTCAGATATTAGCCTTGCATGCAGTTCATTTCAAATCTTTGCAAAAGAATCATTGCATAGTTAAAACACTGAACAGAAGATTATTCTTTTACTTAATGGAACAGCTCTCTCTTCATCCTCTCTTGGTACAGGATCTGAGTGTAGAAAATTCAGGTCTTAAGTGTGGAAGAACATTGTCCACATAGAAGTGTCTGAGCAACCACTTTGCTATACAAATGGAAGATAAGAAAAAGCCCCTTCACAATTACAATCATGCCAGTTTGACCATGGGCCTAGAATTCTAATCCAAAATGAAGCTTTAGCAGTGGCTCAATGTCCATTTCCATGACCTCAGCTGAATGCACTGACCGGATCCACAAGCTCCAAATACAATTCTAACGGCAGTTCAAGGAGCCACATGAGTAGTTTGACCTTCCGGTCAAGATGGAGCGTGTGTCCAACGCTTCTTTCTTTGACCATCTCCTGGATAGACCATGAAACCATATATTTCACTTCTTTTATGTCTTTTACATTTGTTTTTTATCTTGGATGTGTTTCTGAGACTGTTGGAGCCTGTGATTTGCTGTTTGGAGATCGTTTGAGTGTTCCAGCCCTCTGCAGTCTCCGAGAGGACTCTGGGAGGCAGAGGCAGTGAGCAGGCAGTGGGATGGGGTGCAAGCCGATACCTGACTCCATTTCACCAATTAAAGCTTCCATTGTTCACCAGTTAAAGCGACGAGGGAGATTGTAACTCTGAGGTGAATGCACAAGTTTGGAGATCGTTTGGGTGCTTCAGCACTCTGCAGTCTCCAAGAGGATTCCGGAAGGCAGAGGCAGCGTGCGTGAACCTTGTGGTGAGGATGCCGGATGAGGTGAGAGCCGATGTTTGACTCAATTTCGCCAATTAAAGCTTCCATTGTTCACCAGTTGAAGAGATGAGGGAGATCGAAACACTAAGGCAAGTGTAAAGGGTGAGCGCCAGTTGCCTGTCTTTTGATCGCTGAAGATCGCTCAGCAATGCTGCTGGAGAAGGGAGAACCGGCCGCTGTGCCTGGAGCGTGTTGCCCAGCTTTTCTGCGTTTTGGACGTGGACTTGGACTATAGACTCTTTTCAGTCTTTAGTTTTTGTATATTTTTGCCTGACTTTTCTCAGTTTTTTGTACAGGGAGGGAGAATTTTGGGGGTTGATGATTGTGCTGCCTTTCTTTACTTTTTTCGCTCATGGCTATCTGGAGAAGAAGAATTTCAGAGTTGTATACTTTGATAATAAATGAACCTTTGAACCTATAAAGAAATCATTAACCTAATAGTGATTCAACTACGGTTTAGATTTGTGATAGAAAAGGTACAAATTTCAAGACTAGTTCAAAACCAAAGCAATTATAAAGATTCAAGTTATCTTTAAAGAATAGAGGTACTTCCTCCAAGTTTCTTCAAGTTTCTTGAAGTTCACCTACTTGATTATCATGATAAATAGTACTTAATGCTATTTTTGTTGTAACAAAACCTTGCTGACAGACATATTACTCAACGTCATTCATTTTCTCCCCTACCCCATTGCAACTGTTGAATCTCTAATAATGGCTCCTCTTCTTCTCCCACCTTGTAACTTCCGTATGCCAAGCCCATCTCCATGTACAATACTGATGGAATTAGTACCACAAATACACGTCTCATCAAATAAAGGTATGTGAAAAAACAACTATGAAGTAAGTAGACAATGTTACTTTGATTCAACAGGGGATCCACTACAGAAGTTCATCCCCATGGTCATAAGTTCATAAACCATCACAGTTCACTATGGCTCCATGGCATTGCATTTCATTAGGATATGGACAATATATAATGTAATTTGGTCTCAACCAGGGAGACAATTAATGTGATTACTAAAAGAGTGGAGCATCGTTTCTGGACATCAGTTCTATGCTGTCTTATATCATGGCATAAACACACCACACACCTGCTAAGGGCACTCCTACTCAGCCTCAGCCTCTCCTGCTCCAGCCATTCCGTCTGCTTTTCAATTTTCTTCTCCCATATAGTTCTCAAGTCGTATGTAGGGTCAGCTGCTCTCTCTCGAGGCACGTAAGACAGATCAGCCATTCCTAGAAAATAGATTAGAGTGCGACTTAAGTTCACGATGTAGCAGCTGTGTATTTTAACAATTTCTACAGCTCGTCTGCTTTAGCATGTTGCATTATCCCTCTGATATCTGTTTGCTATTCATGTTAATATGTTTCTTAAATTTTCTGATATTTGCCAGCAAACAAAGGTAATTCACTGCAATGACATTACTAAAATACAGTACTAGATGAATCAAAACCAACCTATTCTCAACCTTATTTATGTCAATTTACATAGCACCTGTTCCTGCATACCAGTCAAGAATAAGCACAATTATTTGACTAGAGGAATGATTTCTCCATACCATCCTTCCCAATCAGTGAATTATAGTTTAATATTTTTTGTTATTTTGAATACATGTTTGTTCACAGATCTGTGTAAACCATGTTTATAACATTGATTTATTGTCATTATAAATTAAAATCATCTTTATATCTTTAAGTGAATTAAGCAAAACATCAGGATTACACTTTTTTTTTAACTTTGAGTTACTACCACATTTAATTTGATTTCAAGCACGCACATAACTCGGTACTATGGATTAAAATCTTTATTTCCAGTTCTTTATTTAACACATTTTATTAATCAGTGCCCTTTAACTAACATAGCCATCAAGATAGACGGTCACTGCAAGTTAGATTATGATCTACACACTACTACTATCCCTAAACACTTCCACCGAAGCACTAAATAAAATGACTAATTAAAATCTCAAAAACGGTTTCTTGTCACCTATAGGAACTTTATTATGTAGAGTGATGGACCCCTTTAATCTTTTTTACAGATAATGTGTTTAATTAATTTTACAGTACTTCTTGTATGTTTTCTTTAAATGCATGATTCTTTAAATACAGCCTCATTCCTCATTCTTATGCTGAATATTTTGCATACACCATAGAAAATAAGCTTACTATTAATTTTTTTCTTGAAACACTATCTGTTCACAGATCATTTTTACAAGTACAGTTATTTATCATCAGTGTGAATTAAAGTCAACTTACATTGTGAACTAAATTCTGTAAAAACATCACTATTGTATTTTTAACTGTGAACTAGTACCACACTTGATAGCAAAAATGAAAATCTAAATGTTACTCTGTGTTATATCCATATTTTATGAGATTAATGCCACAAATTCTTTACTTACAATACGAATTGCTGATTCATATAAGAAACACAGATATGGGGATATATTTATAGAGTTAATATTTTATTGAATTACTAGATGGATTTGCAACCTTGTACTGTGAATTGCTGTATCAACGTAATTTGCTGGACATATTTCCTAGAACTTTGATGGATTACTTCTGATGAAAGATTGGCTTAAATCAAGAAAGGTTTCCAGCTGATGATATATTAGAAGCAATACATGATACTCTCACTTAACAATAGCACATTTATTCTAAGATTTCCTAACATCATATATATTCACCAAATACACAATCCACTAAAAATATCTCTCATCATTTAAACATCTACTTATTTGAAGAACACAATTAAAATCAGCAGAAAGTAAGTTAATTGAACACAGAAACAAAATAGAATTGAAAAGATAATTCACTCACTGAACTTGAGGGGAAGGAATGGAGGAAAGTGTTCCGTTAGCCAAATGATTGTTTCTTGAAGTGTGGTGATGCCTGTCTGTTCAGGGACTGAGCTAGAATGGGTACAGGCTAACACACACGACCAACATTTCTTTACGTTGTGTCTCCGCTCTGTTTATATGTGAGCTGGCGACAAAGTCTATTTTGAATAGAGATCTGGGATCAGAAGGCTTGTATCATTCCATGAATTTTGTAGTGTAGTATGCATGATGACATGATAGGCTGTGGGCTCCAGAAGCATCTCCCGTGGAGTGGGATAGTTGCTGGCAGATGTCATTGCACCCCTGCACGCCAAACATAACTTGGCAGAGCTGGATCAGATATTTCTTTGAAAAGCACATCATTCACTTGAGTTCGACTTTCATGGACATTGCTCAAGTTTTCTTTTGACCTAGCAGGAGCTGCAAGTGTGAAATAGCTTGTATAACAATTCATGGTGGAGTATTACATTACATGGAAACTGGCAGAGAAAATGAATTTGATTCTCGACGCGTGATGCCGTCAAGTAAAACTTCAGAACTTAACTGTTAAATGTCACAGGGTCACTCATTAAAGGACTGCAATAGCATTTCTGCACATGTCAAATGATGTTATGGATTCAAATATTCTGATTGATTTGTAGCTATCATCTCAAATCTTATGTTTCTGTCAGCACCACTCCACTGGAATGCAATACTCCCAAGAAAATATGGGTTTCAGCTAGTTCTCAGATTTTCTGTTTTATAAGGAAAATAAATAAGATTTAAAATTATATGGGGCAAAACACACAAAATGCAGGAGGAACTCAGGAGGTCAGATAGCATCTATGCAAACTATCGATGTTTCAGGCCGAGACCCTTCATCAGGACTCGTATTCTTATACTTAAATTTTATAATATATAATTTAAATTATAAATTATGTACTTAATTTTTTAGAAGATAAATATATTCTGCATTACCAATAATAACAGGCTGATATGTCCCATGAATATTGTATATGCACCATGAAAGTATGGTTTGTTTTCTGCACAAGATTAAATACTGTTATTTTCTTTCTTTTCCAATATTTTTATTAGTTTCTACATAGAAGAATACAGAGTACAAGAAAGTATATATGAAAGGTCAGAAAAGATAAAAAAAAAAGCTACCAGTTAAATTATATCTGTTCATAATAATGATTACATTACCCCATATTCATATAAGTTAATCAATAGTTATATTAAACCATACTAATTTATTACAAAAGACAAGAGTCTAACCCCTACCAAGACTGAAGCTGTTCATTAAGGAGAAAAGAAGGTAGATACCTTTTATGTAATAAAAATTAATAATAGCCAACATCTGAGTTTAAATAACGAATTGAAGGTTTTGAAAATAATTCAGAAAAGGTCCCTCTGTTATTTTCAATCAGCACTCCCACTGCTGCACATAAGGAGTTTGTACATTCTTCCCGTGACCGTCTGCTCTGGTTTCCTCCGGGTGCCCCGGTTTCCTCCCACAGCCCAAAGACGTACCGGTTGATTGGTTAATTAGTCATTTTAAATTGGCTAGGTTTAAACTGGGGGATTTCTGGGCGGAGCAGCTCAGAGGGCTGGAAGGGCCACCCTGTGCTGAATGTCAATTAAAAAGAAATCTTAGTATCTGTCTACTTAAGAAGTAATTTTGTGCTTTGCTTGAATGACGTGATATATGGTGAAAAAAACTGGGTTGCTGAAATTAAAAATGGATGATTATGCATTGTAGAAGAAGTCTCCACGAATGCGTTAAACCTTTAGGTCAGTGTCTGGTTTTAGATTAAATGCCACACTGCTCAAAACTAACATGGCTGATTCACTGCTGCTTGAACTTGTCAGCCAATGTGCAACTTCCATATATTCCGTAAGCAATATCTTTAAACTTTTACAACTATTGTAGAAGCTACTATGATCTTACAGCTTTAAATATTAAGATAGTAAATGTTAATGCATAATGTAGCTGTGATCTCCAAGAAGTGGTTATAAAGAAATCAATAATCTAGTGATGATTCAATGACTATCTAGCTATCACTTTCCAGAATTACTGATGAATTTCTATATTTGTAATTGAAAATAAACTCAAATTATTTCGGAGTTTAAAATTCAAATACCCAAATCAGCAACTGAATGAGCCTATTTCCTATTTAAAAGATGTGGAACAAGAGGCAAGAGACCTATGTGCTTCCAGGGGTGGATTAATCATTGAAATAGTTTTGAAGTTGCTGCCTGGCTTCATCTTAATGGACATTAAGTTTTTCAGAACTCAGATAAATCTGTTGATTTTGCTCTGGATTCTGGAATCTGCAGTCCCTTGAGACTCCAAAAAGTAAAATGAAAGTGATCTGTGTTTAAGAAAAACTCAGGAATCCAACACCTCCACAGAACATACCCTTGCTATTATGCTATTCCAATAATAACAGAATCAGAATCAGAATCAGGATTATTATCACCGGCATGTGATGTGAAATTTGTTAACTTAGCAGCAGCAGTTCAATGCAATGCATAATCTACAGAGACAGAGAGAAAAAAATAAATTAAATGAAAATAATAATAATAAATAAACAAGTAAATCAATAACGTATATTGAAGATTTTTTAAAAAATGCAGAAATAGAAATACTGTATATTAAAAAAGTGAGGTTGATATTGATGTATTCTTAATTAAAAAATCAATCCCATACACTTACTTAAACACCTTATCAGCTGGTTATGTTACCTTCAAAGATATAAAGATAGGATTCTTAGCAGTGTTGCAAAACAGAGCGATCTCAGGATCCACATCCATAAGTTTCTCAAAGTTGCCACACAAATTGATGGAGAGATTAAAGATTGGTGGATTGGGATTAATTAGTCAGGGGACTGAGTTCAAGAGTACGAGGTAATGTTGCAGCTCTTTAAAACTCTGGTTAGGCTACGCTTGGAGTATTATGTTCAGCTCTGGTCGCCTCATTACAGGGAATGCTGTGGAAGCTTTGGAGAGATTCAGAGGAGATTTACCAGGATGCTGCCTGAGTTGTCTTATGAGGCAAGTTTGAGCAAGCCTGGGCTTTTCCATTCGGATTGAAGGAGGATGAGAGGTGACTTGTTAGAGGTGTGTAAGATGACAGAATGGACAGCCAGCACCTTTCCCCCAAGGTGGCGCTGGCTAATGTTTTGGGCATAATTTTAAGGTATTTGGAGGAAAATATAGGGGGGGATGTCAGAGGTAGGTTTTTTTTAACATGGAGTGGCAAGTACACTGCTGGGGCTGATCGTAGAGGCAGATATATTAGGGACAGCTAAGAGACTCTTAGATACGTGCATGAAAGAAAAAAATGGAGAGCTGTATGGGAGGGAAGGATTGATCCTGGAGTAGGTTAAAAGGTTGGCACAACATCGTGGGCTGATGGGCCTGTACTATTCTGTGTTCTATATGTAAACATACATCACCAGATCCCTCTACTATAGGCTCCCCCTCACAATAATACCATTTAGATCATTGTACTTCCCCAAATTGTTCTTCCAAAATCTTCACTTCAAATTTATCGGCAATAAACTTCATTTTACATTTATCCAAGTACTTCAGAGCGCTGCAAAAATCTTCTCTGCTGCTGCTACATAATCAAGTTTTTAATCATCTGTAGGTTTCAAAACTGACCTATGTCTACACTTATATGCAATTGTCCTAATCGAGAAGTACTACTCTCTGCATTTAGAAAACAATTCCTTGCCATTGATCAGCTGACTTTGTATCTGTTTCCTGTATCACTTTAATTATATTCTATTTTCCAAGTAATCTTGAGTGAAGTTATTCCAGTGTTTAGATGTATTGAATCTCCTTCATCAATCTCTTTCCTCATATGCTTACTCATTAATGTACATTTGGTTGCTAGATTTGAGTGAGTTAGTGAGGCCCAGAAGCAAAAAATTGAATGCCAGTGTCCTCTCCAACACCGAGCATTCACAGCATTACAGCCCTAATCACATACAGTTGACAGCAGTAGGCAGGCCACATTGGTTGCATGCTCAAAACTATTAAAGCAACTCAGTTCCAAGCTGTCATGGGATGAGATTACCAGGCTGAGAGAAGGGAAAAAAAAAATTAAAATGCCTGATTAAGCTCTCCTTCAATAAAGTGACTGGTTACACTGTGGTCTGCTACAGCAATTCAAATATGCAGGGATATAAGAAGCTGCAGGGAGTAGCATCAGTAATATCTGCTGGAGGTGCTGTCTCAAGGAGGTAATGTCTATCATCAGAGATCCCCACTATTCAGGCCATGCTGTTTTCCCACACTACTATTAGACAGGAGGTACAGAACCCTGCAGTGCCAGGCCACCAGGTTCAAAAATAACTATTTCCCTTCGAGCACTGGGTTCTTGAACCAACTTGGCACAACCATACAGTTGAGCAAAAGTGACTTCTTTGATCACTTTGCATTAAAATGGGCCTTGTTTCGTTTGTTCTGATGGTGTTCTTTCTTGTAAAATATATGCATAATTTATGTTTAATTATGTCTTCATGTGAAGGCCTCTTATATGATGCGGTGCATGTGGTGCAGCTGCAAGTAATTTCTTCATCGTACCTGTGCAGACAGGTACGCAGGACAGTAAACCTAACTGACTTTAACTTTCCCATCGAGTCCTGGCGTCACTGACCCACACCGAATGAAGCAGCATTCAGGATGCCATTGAGAACCTCAAGGCCATGCACCAGCACAGAGAAGCCCCACAAAAAAAGGGCAAAAAGAGCACGTCGCACCAGATACTATCCACTGCCCGTCCTGCCAGGCATCTGCAGTTCCCACATTGACCTCAGGACCACAAAATCAGAGTGGAAATAAGTCATTCTCAATCCTAACTCACTGTCTCAGAAGAAAATACAGCAGTTTCAAGCTCCCTAGCTATCCAGTGCAACGTTACAGGCACCAGACACACCTCTAATGATTGGAACCTGCATGCAAACACCTCCATAAAGTGCATATATCAAGTCAAAATTCACTTGTAGCCAGTTTCTACAGTTGAAAGCATCTTTAAAGTGGTTTCCAGGGTGAAATACACAAACATAATATACTCTCCACGCTTGAGCAGGTGCTGCCTCCTTCAGCTTTTCAACCAGTCCACCCCTCCCCAGGGTGGTATTGTAGCATAACGGTCTGCACAATAGTTTTTCAGAGCCAGCGATCACTCAATTCCCACCACTGTCTGTAAGGAGTTTGTATGCTCTCACTGTGACAGTGTGGGCTTTTGCCGAGTGTTCCAGCATCTACCCACATTCCAAAGACATGCAATTGGGGTTAGTGGATTGTGGCTGTGCTATGTTGGCACTGGATGTGTGGCAACTCTTGCCAGCTGCCCCCATCATACCGTAAAACAATGGCACAAACCACGCATTTCACAATACGTTTTGATGTATATGTGACAAATAAAACTAATCTTCAAAAAGCTGTTATGGAAATTTTAGAAGGAAAGGACTTCAAGCTGTTTTGTTTTAAAACCATGGCCTTTAACTCAACCCTCACAAAATCAGAGGAAACACTCCTTTTATTGTCCAAGTTCGTTCTTCTGGATGACGTCTGGGTTTGGCCTCCCGCCTCAAAAGCAGGGAGCTGCTCAAATTATAACTGATTGTAAATAGTTAGTTTCAGAGCGACCCCACTCTCAACTGAAAAATAATTCAGTTGCAACTCACTTAAACAAGATGTAGTGCTAACATAAATAATGGGAGTTTCACAACACACACTGGTGATAAAAACAACCTGATTCTAATTTTTTTTCCTGGTTTGTGTGAGAGGCACCTAGGCTCAAGACTTTCTTTGTGCTGTGTATCTTGGCATTCACTACCTACAGGCCCATGACTGTACAGTTTCTAATACACTGTACTTAAGGCCAAGGTTGATATTTGGCGTTGGAAAATCAAGGTTTAGCCATCTTTGGGGGCAAATCTCAAACACAGCGATTTTATTGAATGGCACAGCAGACTAAAGGGACTGCAGGATATTAATGCTTCATTTTCACATTGTGAGATCATATCAAACATTTTCCAGGCATTTAACATCATGGGGATGGTATTGGAAAGCTCCTCAACCCCAGGTGGAAAGTACAATGCAAGTTCATGCCAACAAAACGAGCTTCTGGAAGAACTTGGTGAGTCAGGCAGCTGTAGAGGGAAATAAGAGTCAACGTCTTGAGTCATTCCCCCATTTCTTCTCTGCTACATCAATGACTCTTCATTGCTGATATGCCTGGGCAGAGCCCATCTAGTTCATCAACTTCACTACCCTCTTCCACACTGCCCCTGAATTCACTTGGACCATTTCCAACACTTTGCTCCCCTTCCTTGATCTGACTGCATCTCAGGAGAGATATGGTATAAAATCTACAGCTGTTCTCTGACCTGTTGATTTCTTCCAGTAGTTTGTTTGTGCTCCAGATTTCAGCACCTGCAGTCCCTTGCATTTCGGGTAAAATGTTGTATTGTAGTGCTGATGGAGTAACAGGCTTGTTCCCAGCAAGGAACTGCATCGGAACACAAGCCAAGCTCAAAATCTTAAATAGAAAGCAGACCGTCACCAAGTGAGAACTGTCAATAAACAGCCTTGCACTAGGTGGCAGTACAACTCACTGATTATTCCCCTTTATACATCAAGTCAAAACTGAATTACTGCTTACAAAGCAGAGACGCAATATTTCCAGCAGAATCAAGTTTATTGTCACTAACACATGTCCTGAAGTTTACTGCTTTGTGACTACAGTACAGGACAAAAATATTACAAGTTACAAAAAGTTCAAGAGAGGAATTGCGAAGTAGCCTTCATGTGTTCTGTTTCAAGAAAAGCAGTAATTTAAGTAGTGGGACAGAAAAGCTGATCAAATATTACAGATCTATAATGAAAACAAATATCCAATTCTGATTCAATCAAACAGCAAACTACCTGAAATGTTTAAATTCAATATTGAGTCAAATGCTACATCCTGCCCAGGAAGATGAGGTGATCCTTAAGCTAACAGTAGATGTAATCATAAAAGGAATTAAAGTGACAGGCAATAGGAAACTTAGGTGTTACATCCAATGGTCACCCAATCTGTATTTGGTTTCTCCATTGTAGAGATCTCCACAACACTTTTCAAATACTGATTGGAAGAACAAGTGAACTGTTGCATTCCAGAGGACAATGATGGTTCCTGAACCCAAAACAAAGATAATTGAAGAGTGATTGGTGGAGAAGCACATCAGGAAGTCACAAAGGGAATGATCTCTGCAGAACACTGAAAGACATGTCTGGTGCCGGAATGTTGTTAAAAGTGTTGGAAATTGTAAGCAATTATTCACTGAATGCAAAGGATGGTGGGGACAGAAAATGAGAACTAGAGGAACTATCCTAGGACTAATTGGGCAGGGAGATTGAGAGCAGACACATGGGAAAGAGGCTACACAAAGATTCTAAATTATAGCAAGGAAACTCAGTGTGCAGGAAGAAACTCAGTTGTGTGAAAAGGTTTATAGAGCAGAAACAGCTTGGAGAAAGAAGTAGTCCTTACAGCAGACATGGTGAGGGGTAGAGTAATCAAGGCATCTGTGGGGGTCTCTGCTGTTAGTCACAAACAATTGCAAAATGGAGAAAGATCAGGAAAATGGAAGATTATGGAATAATTTTACTTAGCTCATTTATTGCATCACTGAATAAGACAGCCATAATTGTAAAAATGCTTTATTCACAAAACTGATATTTAAAAGAAAATTTCTTTTATCCAATAATAGCCAATAAAAACATTCAAAGGCATTACCAGTTGGAGTCACAGAGCAAGAGCACTATTAAAACTAGACTATTGTCTGTAATAAAACAGAGGATCAGACAGCAATACAGAAAATGTAGATGACCATTACACAAATCATAGAAGTGCACAGGAAATTAATAACTTAGCACACACCCAAGCCAAGCATACAATATTCTTGCAGGTCCATTCTCTATCAGGATGAAGATCTCAAAACAAAAAACAAACTGCACTGATAATCAGTGAGGTATTTGGCACCATGTTGGGGGATGAGATTGTCAGAAATGAGCCACGCTCCCGAATAATGGCTTTAAGACAAATTCAAGGAAACAAAGTTTATTAACAGTTCTGCAGAGCTGGGCCCCCTAAGAGAAGGGAACCCTGAACCTTACAGGGCAGCAGGTTTTATCCTTCTTCCTTACCACCCCTCCTCCCTGACTCGGGAGGTACACAGTGTTTTCCCATCCCATATTTGGAGTTTTTTTTTAAACACGTTTCTGTAAAACAATAGTCCATATCTCAGGACTTCAATTATTCCACAAACAGTTAATCTTGTCAGGGCTTCTGCATTCATAATTAAATCACATTTGTTTGCAGACTTTAACCCAGACATAATTAAATCACCTTTGTCCTTTGACTTTAACCCAGACCTCTTTCAGAAATGCACATCTTAATTTTGAATCTTACAATTCCACCCTTTTTCTTTTTAAGATGTGTGTTTCAGCTAGCATTTCTCTCACTCCCAGGGGGGCCAACTTTCTTCTTTAATAGCATAAGTTTTAGCTCGTTTGTCCCATGATGGGATATCGCTACTGCCTGGAGCTGGAATATACTGCGCCTGATCAGTGTTCGTATACAAGGAATCACACACGACAAAAGTAAGAGAATCATTAGACCCCCGCCTGCTACTAGGAGAGCGGTGCGCCACCAACTACCTCCCAGTAGCCCGTCTAGCCAACTCATGTTCCCCAGGGATCTCCAGTTTTGTACTGACATGTGGGCCAGTTTCCAAATTTTGTCGGATATTTTTAACACGGCCTTTCCACTGTCGTCTATCTTAAGGCAACAGTTTGTAAGATTGAACTTCCCACATACCCCGCCTTCAGAGGCCAATAGGTAATCCACAGCCAGCCTGTTCTGGTATATTGCTGTTCGCATCTGACTCTGCTGTTTTGCCAACAGCTCCAATGCCAGTGCCGTGCTGAAGTATTGCTATTGCCTGAAGTTGTGACACACTTCGTCTTATTAGTGCTTGTACACAGGGAATGAGGCAGGGTAAAAGCATCAAACTCATTAATCCACCTCCCACCATCCAGAGTACTGTTCGCCACCAACCGCCTTTATTATAGACCTGATAGTACGGCTTACCATTTTCCCCAACACCCTTCTGCTTTTATCATAACAACGGTCATTTACATGCGAGTGGGATATGAAGGATCCTGGGAACACCCTCTGCCCCACTCGTACCACGGTTCTGCACTTGTCACATTTCCCTTCAATTTCCCCGACATATAGAATCAAATATATTACAGTCAATAATGCTACAGTCCACATAGAGTTCATTTTTGTTGCCTTTTTAGCTTCACCACCAACGGTTCTTCACCGAGAACACAGGTCCACTCAGTGCGGCTTTCGGGCTTCACCGTTCCTTTTACCCTGGATGCGTGTGTCCACCCTTTTTCTTTTGTCCGTACAGCCGCCTCTGTTGTTAGCAGGACCTGGAAAGGGCCTTCCCACTGTGGCTGTAACTTCTCCGGCTTCCAGGTCCTTACCAGAACCCAATCTCCAGGCACGATCTGATGTAAAGCAAAGTCGAGCGGCGGAGTCTGGGCCAAGAGACCCTTTTTCCGCAGTTCTGCAAAGGAACGGGACAAGGCCAGTAAATTGTTCTTTACAAAGATATCGCCCCCTTGTAACGTGGGGTACCCCTCTACCTTATTCCAATATGGCAGTCCAAAGAGCATCTCATAAGGAGGTACTCCTATGTCCTTCCGGGGCGCTGTACGTATTCTCAGGAGAGCGATCGGCAAACACTTGGTCCATGGTAGCTTGGTTTCCAACATCAACTTGGTTAGCTGTGCCTTCAGGGTGCTGTTCATTCGTTCTAATCTTCCCGAACTCTGGGGATGCCACGGGGTATGGTACTTCCATTCGAACGCAAACATGTCACGACTGCTCTCTTCTAGCGGGCAACTCCAGAAGGCGTCTTTTAGATCTATTACACTGAACCATTCATGGTCAGGGGAGATCTTACTCATCAGCGTGTAAGGGTTGGGCACTACCGGGTATCGGGTTTGGACTACTGTATTTAGGCCCCACAGGTCTTGTACCATCCTATAAGTCCCATCTGGCTTTCGCACCGGGAGTATTGGGGTATTATATGGTGACATACATTCCTCCAGTAGTCCGTCAGCGATCAATCCCTCAATCACCGGCTGCAGCCCTTTTCTTCCTTCCATCGCAATGGGGTACTGCTTCCTTCTCACTGGGCGACTGTCCGGTAACAAGGTACCGTAGATTTCGCACTACAGAGCGCACCTGATTAAAAGCCGCTGGCTCTAATTTTAGAAAGAAAATCAATTTTGTACTTGTACAAGCCGCACCGGATTTTAGGCCGCAGGTGCCCCACGTTGTAATATGAGATGTTTACACAGAAAGATATTACACGTGAGGATTTTTTAAACTTTTAATTAAATCCATATGGTAACATAAACAAATACATATTGCAAATGCTTTTTTTCGAACCGTGCCTGTAACACGGCTACTTTTAAATATACATACGTATCGGTAACACACAAATTACGTTGCGTATACATTCCAATATCTCCTAACGACTGGTAAAATAATATATACTGCAGCCTACCAGGAAAAGTTATTGATCACCTTTAACTTAAAAGCAGCGTTTCGCGCTCGCCTAATGCCCCCACCTTTCCGTTTATCGCAAACCGGTATTTCCCACAAGACGCGGCGAAACCGGATGTGACATCATAGTATCCCGGGATGTAGTACTTCTAACTTTAACTAGAAAATACTAACAAATGAATTACTAAGCGAAAATATTATAAACTAAATAACTGCCATAAAGGCAGCACAATGCTTTTCTTCGAGTGTTTTCCATGTTGATGAGGGTGAGTACAAATGACTGATTTACAATAATTTAATTGTGAAAGTGCGCTTGATTTATCGTACAATTTCATTGGACCTCTGTGAACTACTCATCAATTTTATTGGTCTACTGTTACGAGGCAAAATGTTTTTGGCGGCATGAAAAAAAATCATGCATTAGCCGCACCGTAGTAAAGGCCGCAGTGTTCAAAGCTGTTCAAAATGTGGGAAAAAAGTAGCGGCTTATAATCCGACATCTACGGTAATCTGTAAAGGGCTGATGTTCAATCCTCCCGTTTCCCTCTCTATACCATACCTAGGGCTCTATTTTCCGATCGTCTTCCTCTTTTAATGCGAATAGTTTTACTATTATCTCTCCATTGCTTGGCACTGTTCCAATACCCAATTGAACTTGCAGATCTCTTCCTAATAGATTAAATCCTGCCAAGGGCAGCAGGAGGAGGTCTCATCTAGTTGCTCTATCTTCATATCCGACTTCCACAATGTCCACAATTGGCACTTGTATTGTCTTTCCTCCGATACCAGATACCCCCATTACCTTTGTTCCAGTTCGGGCGCTGGGAGGTATCTGGATTACTCTAGATCTTTTGGCACCCGAATCTACCATAAAGGTTGTATCTGACCCTTGGGGACCTACTTTTAAATTTACCAGGGGTTCCTGCCGATAATTCATCCCCAAGGGGTGGAACCCCCGACCTCCCTAGTCTTCATCTTCCATCATAGCGTACGAGCGCACTTCCCGTCAGTATCTGGGGCACTCGTGCCTGAAGTGTCCCTCTTCGTTGCAGTGAAAACATCTTAAAGCCTTCCTTAGCCCTCCTCCTTGCTCCTGGCTACTACCTCGATCCAACCATGGTCCCTGTCTCTCTCTCTACTATCTGCGGTTACTTGTCGCACTGTCTGGACCATTATCCTTGCCATCTTCTGCTTCTCTTCATCCCTTCTTACAAACACTTTCTGTGCCTCCCTAAGTAGTTCACTTAAGGGTTTAGTATTCCAATCTTCTAGTTTTTCCAGTTTTTTTCTTATCTCTGGCCATGCTTTCGATACAAATTCAACACGAATCAGCTGTTGGCCAACCTCCGTCTCAGGGTCTTCGATTTGCGGAGCGGTAGGGGGCACATATGGGGCGGCAGGTGGTCGAGCACCTCCCATGTATACTTTTTCTGTCCCCCTTCATTTATCATTTTCAATTTATAACTATTTGTCGTTGGTAACCAGCATAGGGCATAATCACTTTCTTCGGGTTTAACGTTAGGTTTTGAATTCACGTACAGATTAAGAGCTTGTTGTACCCAATCCTCGCTAGACCCGAACTTAGGCCACCACACAGCCGACCCTTGGATCGGCTGGCGGGACCAGAATTCACAGTACTGTATCATTTTTCTCTTTGACTTCCCTTTTCGCCTCCCGTAATCCCAATTTTCTAGCATCCGTCCCAACGGACTATCAGGGGGTACCCCGGGGTATTTTTCATCATTGGCACCTGGATTTCCTTTACCCTTTTCTCTCTTAGACCCCTTATTCCCCATCTCGAGGACTTGCTCGGTTCCAATCCACCCGCAGGCACCCCGTAATTCCACAATTCTCGTGCACTACGTCTCTGCAGGAATTTAATTTGAATGTGACCCACCTAGCTCGGTCACTCCTGTCCAATTCCGGAACCTGTATTCCCGCGATCGCCCAGGAATTCACCTGCAGGCACCCCGCAGTTCCACAATTCTCGTGTACTACGTCTCTACAGGAGGAATCACCTGCAGGAACCCCGCAGTTCCACAATTCTCGTGTACTACGTCTCTACAGGAGGATCCACCTGCAGGAACCCCGCAGCTCCACGATTCTCGTGTACTACGTCTCTACAGGAGGATCCACCTGCAGGAACCCTGCAGCTCCACCATTCATGTGTACTACGTCTCTACAGGAATTCAATTTCTTACCTGGGTCCTGTGCACAGAAATTACTCGATCGCTCACTGTCTCAACTGCCTCGACAACCCCTCTATGTTTCCTTGAGTCCGCCGGATATCACTCGCTCAAGCCGCGTGGGGCGACGAGCAAGGAATCAGGGACTGCCGAACTCGGCAGGGTGCACCTTCTCCGATGTCCTTCCTTGCCCCCCTCACGGCCGGAGTGTGGATCCCGGACGAGCCCCCAAGTTGTCAGAAACGAGCCACGCTCCCGAATAATGGCTTTAAGACAAATTCAAGGAAACAAAGTTTATTAACAGTTCTGCAGAGCTGGGCCCCCTCAGAGAAGGGAACCCTGAACCTTACAGGGCAGCAGGTTTTATCCTTCTTCCTTACCACCCCCCTCCCTGACTCGGGAGGTACACAGTGTTTTCCCATTCCATATTTGGAGTTGTTTTTTTACACGTTTTAAACAATAGTCCATATCTCAGGACTTCAATGATTCCACAAACAGTTAATCTTGTCAGGGCTTCTGCATTCATAATTAAATCACATTTGTTTACAGACTTTAACCCAGACATAATTAAATCACATTTGTCCCCGGACATAATTAAATCACCTTTGTCCTTTGACTTTAACCCAGACCTCTTTCAGAAACGCACATCTTATTTTTGAATCTTACAAGATCAATTCACAAAACAATTTATTGGCTAGCTCCTCTATAGAATCTATCTGCCTGTATTGTGCTTCCATGGGCCTGGAGTTGCAAAGGTGCTTCCAAAGGTATTTCTCAAGGAAGGTCAGCTGTGCCAGGTACTGGTGGATATCCAGCTCCCAGGACAAGGGAAGCTTCAAATGAAATAATAGTACTCCAAGCAGATTTTTTAAAAAAAAAGTTAAATAGATTTCCCAGTCATAAAATTACAGCCAAAGTATTACAAAAGAACAAAATACAGATAGCAGGTACTGTATTAGTGGCAGCCTTGAAGCATCAGCAGTCAGCATACCATAACTTTCATCCAGATGCCCATCCTCATCTGCATCTGAAGAATAAAAGGAAATCAAATATTAGGCAAGAGTTTTTGGAATTCTTAAGGAAGAATGCTTCCTGCACAAGACAGGTATCAATTATAAACATCTGTTAAAAAAAGAGAGGGTTTTAATTACTAGCATAAACCTCTGATATTTACATGGAAATGAGTAAAGTAGGGCCATTTCCTCAACAATGAAAAACTCTGAAATTATGCATACAGAGCGCGTCTCTTTGATGGAAGGTGGTCAAAGCTCAGCTTTGAATAATTCATTCACACTAAATTTAAGCAATTAACTTGCAGAACAGGATTTTCTTTAAATTGAAAGTAGTGACGTCCTGCTCCACATAATTTCCCTTCCCCCTTCTATTACATTAGTTACATGGTTTCACAATTCCCCTTTTCAAATCTACCATTCACCTCAAAACAAAAACTACCTTTACTCCCTAAATCACTGACTTCCTTCCACAAATCTTTGAATGTCAGAAAAATAAAACTGCAGGTACCGTAAATACCCAGTAGGCCAGAAAGCATCTGTTGCGAGAAACAAATATGTCTCATTGACCTGAAACCATACTTTCTCGTGGGGTACTGCCCAACCACGAGTCTGCAGCATTCTCTAATTTTAGGTCTTTGAACATGCTGCAGCCAGTTTAAAATCTCCACCCATCTTTTCTCTTTAAAGGCCACTGTTAGATCTGTACCTCCAGTCGAAAAACATGCTGATCCCTCTGCTCTTATATACAGACTAATACTATTGATTCCAACACCTTCTGGAAATGTTTTTTATTCAGGTAGATGAGCAGCCCCCTGCCCAAACATAATCAGATTGCAGGTTACTTTTAGCCAGGCAAGGACTTGTGGTAACTTGATTTAACTTTGCTTGCAGTAAAGAGAATAGATTTAGAAACTGAAATATCGGGGGGCAGTGGTCTGGGAAAAAAATTGACAACTAAAAGCTACTGTAAATCTTTGTCTGCCCAGATGCACTCAGTCAGGTTTGGAAGAGAGATGTGCCAAGAATTCATCCACGATTCCTGCCATTTCTCATCTCAATGTAGTCCTTCAACAACATAAACATATATCATGTCACATGATAATCAGCTTCAATCCTTGCAGAAGTGTGCCCAAACCATCACTTTTAATCCTTGCCACAACTTTCATTCCCCAGCCAGCAATTCCATCACCCTTCCTGGCAACCAAAACCAGATTGGACTGCATGACCTTTGACCTTTGGGTCCTTTGACCCAAAAAATTAGCAATTACTTATTTGTTCCACTGCCCCCCCCAAAATAAGTTTAACTTGCAACAAGCTCTTTCCAAATCATCCCATGCTTATTGGCCTATATTAGCTCCTATATCAATTTCAATTTTTAGATGCCATTGTTACAAACTCTAGATTGCATCACAATTACCCAACCCTAATATACTTAATAGAATGTTGAGTCCCTGTGCTCAGCCACCATCTTAAAAAAAATCACTAAAGACCCTATAACAATCACAAATCTCTTTCCAAAATTTGTCTGTCTGTATATCTTCCTTAAACTTACGAGCTTAACCAAACTTTTAGCCATCTATCCATCTCTTCACATTAATCATTACTGATCAGGATTCCCAATTTATTTTTTTTAAATGACCTAAAACATACAGATGGTTTCGCCAAGTATAAAATCTACCCAAGCACCAAGTTAACTACCTTCAGACAGGGCATTTATATCATCTGGTATGGGTCTCCTTACTTACCATAGGAAAGTCGCGACAGAGGTATAGTATCACAAATCCCACTTCTCGTGTTCTAGAGAATTGCCAGGGTGGGTGGGGTGGAGTTGAAGATAATTGAAAACCCAGAATCTTTTAAGATTCTTACAACAGGTTGCTGATCGTCATTACTTGCAGAAAGACAGACTCATGAAACATCATTAGACTACCATGATCTCTACAAATTTGTACTACAGGGTAGAGTTAGCCATAACAAAAATAAATTCCTTTATAAAATGCTGCCTGGCCTGTAGTGTTCCTGCTTTGTGTGTGTCGGCTTCAGATTCCCACGTCTATAGTCTCTATGTCGTCATAATAAACACCAAGTTACATCGATTTTGAGTTTCAAATTGAAGGAAAAGTCAATAACGTCTATATACATAGCAAGTAATGCAAAAAGACCCATCAATGCATAATGGGATAAAGGAAACCAATCTTCTTTAATGACAAACAGGAGAAAATCTGCAAATGCTGGAAATCCAAGCCACACACACAAAATGCTGGAGGAACTCAGGCCAGGCAGCATCTATGGAAAAGAGTACAGTTGATGTTTCAGGCCGAGGCCCTTCAGGAGGACGGGAGAAAAGATGGTGAGTAGAGTTAAAAGGTGGGGGAGAGGAAAGAGAAACAAGATGATAGGTGAGGGGGAGCGACAAAGTGAAGAGCTGGGAAGTTGATTGGTGAAAGAGATACAGGGCTGGAGAAGGGTGAATCTAATAGGACAGAAGGCCATGGAAGAAAGAAAAGGGGGTTAGTGAGGGAGGTGGTATAGGGGCAGGTGTAGCACTTGATCTGCTTACAAGGAAAAGGGCCAGGAGGGAGATCAGTGGGAGGGATCAGTGAACGAGGGAGTTGTGTAGGGAGTGATCCCTACGGAAAGCAGGAAGTTGTGGGGGGGGAATAGAAAAATGTGCTTGGTGGTGGGATCCCGTTGGAAATGATGGAAGTTGAGGAGGGTTATATGCTGGACAAGGATGCTGGTGGGGTGGTAGTTGAGGACAAGAGGAACCCTATCCCTGGTAGGGTGGCGGGAGGCTGGGGTGCCTGGACTGCTGAGCTCTTCCAGCATTTTGTGTGGCAATTTTCTTTAATGGTGGGTTGGCAGAGATAAATTAAAATTGTCACAGCTACTTCCAGCAATACATCTGTTCTACAGTATCACAAGGTGGTAAAATGTAGTGGTTTAATACTTTATAGCACCTGAGGGAATTATGATCGACGATTGGTGTGATCAACTACTCAAATTCTCCAAACGTTTCCAAGCAACACTGGTTACCAGTGCACTGCATTTGGGTAATGAAGAAACATGGGACAAGTTAAAGGATACTTACGGGGGGGCGAGTGAGGCCTGGGCCTGACGTCCCGCTCATCCAGGGAAAGTGCATACGCAGTACCTCGCCTCTCCTTTCTTGGGGTAGTGATCGCCACGTGGTCACTGTCTGGCTTGCTAGGCAGGAGGCCAATGCAAATGGCCTCTCCTACACTACTGCGCCTGTAGCAACACCTTCCCATCAGTGCCCCCCATTTCCACTGAGCTTGCTACGTCATGGCACGACCGAGTGTCCGGCGGTACAACTAGATGGGTAGGCTGGGCTCGTTAGCTTTGGTTGGCAGCCAGTCTAAGAGGAGGACAACTCTGACACCAAACCCAGGCAGGTGGGGCTCATCAGCCTTGTCAGGACATCCACCTAGGAGAAGGACACTCCGATGTAACTCCTACGACCCGAGGACCTCGCTGTCACCGTCCCAGCTTGTTAGGCTATGGCAGATGAACCCCGGGTGTAAAGGGTGGGGCCAGTACTGCGCACACTTCACCTAGAAAAAAAAACCAATCGCACAGGCCGAAGGACATGCCCACGTCTACGACTGCAGCAGATGTGGGCAGCCCCCTTCCTAAATCTTCGTTTACAAAGCCAAGCCATGAGTGATGACTGTGAAACACAAATTAGAGTACATTTATACTGTACTCACAGCCTTCCAGTCCCTCAAAGGATGTTCTTATGTATTCAATAGGGCTTTCAGCCAAAAGGACAACACAGTTAAGGTCAAACCCACTGACAGATATCCAAACTCAACTGTGTTGGCTATCTGAGTCTGAGAGACATACAGCATGGAAATGTCCTTGGGCCCAATTTACCCATGTCAAGCTAGCAAGTCATATTTGCTTATTTGGCCCATACCCATCAATTTCTCCTATCCTCATCTAGATGTTTTCTAAATATAAATGTTGCTTATGTGCCCGGCTTCTGCTTTTCTAAAAGTAATAATCTGTTCACGTAAACTAAATGTAATTCATTTGAATTACAATAAGTTTGTTTCAATGCATTCATAACAGGCACATCCTTCAATAGGAATCTCATTCAAATTCAAAGTCAGTGGTAGAAGAAATTGAACCATGATTAAGTAGAAGAAATTGAACCATGATTTATTCAGCACTGCGCCAGATTGTTCATATACAAGATGTACAAAGATTAGTTACACTAAATGGTCCAATACCAGAAAGGTCCTTACAGAAGAGTTCAATAATCCATTACAAACCCATGCCCATCTTCAGAAACATTACACCAATGATCTTAGCCCATGGCTCCAAGCCAAAGACCAGGGGTTATCAGGTTTAATATCCTTGAACCAGAATTGCCCATTTTCAGCTAGAGCTGGTAACCTGGATTGGTTCAGGCATGCATATATTAAGAGAAAAATCATTGTACCCATTCCTAATTAATATTCAATAACCCATCCAACTATCGATAAAAAGCTCAAGATTGCTTAATGTTATTTCCTGTAAACAAGTGTAAAGAAGAATGAAATAATTGTTACTCTGGAACTGATGCAGCACAAAAAAATCCCACAAAAGATAAACAGAATAAAAACCTCAGTAAATATAAATACACAAGATAGCTTACATTCATGGATTGGTTGTCTAGAGTAATACTAGGCACAGGATTGTTTGATTTGCACATGATGAGTGACAGAAAATTATAAATAGTGGAGGTTGGGTGGGGTTATTGATCAGCCTTACTGCTTGGGGAAGTAACCATTTTAACTTAGAGGCAGTGTTCTCTTACTGTTGAAGATTAAGGCCGTCACCATGTTGGCTCAATTGACAAATGGATTCATAACCAAAGAGACAAGGAGTTATACCCCAGTACAAGAATAAAAACTTCTGAAGAGAATTTGGGAACTGAAAATATAACTGAAGCACATATTACATGTAAACTCATGGTAGCACAGCCAGCTAAGCAAAAATACTGAGGATTCATGACTGTTTAATGTGATTTCCTGTACACAGCTGTAAAGGAGAATGAAATTATTGTTACTCTGCATCTGATGCAGCACAAAAAACACAAAAGATAAAGAACACAAACTAAAAATGCAAATACAAATGGTAGGATTTATACACAAATTGATTGTTCATAAACTGGTGCTAGATTGTACACAAGGTGATTGAGCAGTGGTGGTTAGAGGCTGGAGGTGTTGATCAGCCCTACTGCTTGAGGAAAGTAACCTTTTTTTGACTGGTGGTCCTGGTCTGGATGCTACATAATCTCCTCCCTTATGGGAACGGGACAAGAGCAGGGTGGGTGGAATTCTTCATGATGTTATTGGCCCTTTTACATAGAACATAGAATAGTACAGGCACTTCAGCCCACAATGTTACTCTAATATCCCCCTTGAACTTCCCACCTCTTACCTTAAAGCCATGTCCTCTTGTATTGAGCAGTGGTGCCCTGGGGAAGAGGTGCTGGCTTTCCACTCTATTTATCCCTCTTAATATCTTGTATACTTCTATCATGTCTCCTCCCATCCTCTTCCTCTCCAAAGAGTAAAGCCCCAGCTCCCTTAATCTCTGATCATAATGCATACTTTCTAAACCAGGCAACACCCTGGTAAATCTCCTCTGTACCCTTTCCAATGCTTCCACATCCTTCCTATAGTGAGACGACCAGAACTGGACACAGTACTCCAAGTGTGGCCTAACCAGAGTTTTATACAGCTGCATCATTGCCCCGCGACTCTTAAACTCTGTCCTTCGACTTATGAAAGCTAACACCCAATAAGCTTTCTTAACAACCCTATCTGTGAGACAACTTTCAGGGATCTGTGGACATGTACCCCCACCAGATCCCTCTGCTCCTCCACACTATCAAGTATCCTGCCATTTACTTTGTACTCTGCCTTGGATTTTGTCCTTCCAAAGTGTACCACCTCACACTTCTCCAGGTTGAACTCCATCTGCCACTTCTCAGCCCACTTCTGCATCCTATCAATGTCTCTCTACAATCTTCAACAATCCTGTACACTATCCATAACACTACCAACCTTTGTGCTGTCTGCAAACTTGCCAACCCACCCTTCTATCCCCACATCCAAGTCATTAATAAAAATCACGAAAAGTAGAGGTCCCAGAACCGATCCTTGTGGGACACCACTAGTCGCAACCCTCCAATCTGAATGTACTCCCTCCACCACAACCCTCTGTTTTCTGCAGGCAAGCCAATTCTGAATCCACCTGGCCAAACTTCCCTGGATCCCATGCCTTCTGACTTTCTGAATAAGCCTAGCGTGTGGAATCTTGTCAAATGCTTTACTAAAATCCATGTAGATCACATCCACTGCACTACCCTCGTCTATATGCCTGGTCACCTCCTCAAAGAACTCTATCAGCCTTGTTAGACACGATCTGCCCTTCACAAAGCCATGCTGAATATCCCTGATCAGTGCATGATTCTCTAAATGCCCATAGATCCTATCTCTAAGAATCTTTTCCAACTGCTTTCCTACCACAGACATAAGGCTCACTGGTTTACCCGGACTATCCCTAATACCTTTTTTGAACAAGGGGACAACATTTGCTTCCCTCCAATCCTCCGGTACCATTCCTGTGGACAATGAGGACATAAAGATCCTAGCCAGAGGCTCACCAGTCTCTTCCCTTGCCTTGTGGAGCAGCCTGGGGAATATTCCATCATTATCCATCCTAATGTATTTTAACAACTCCAACACCTCCTCTCCCTTAATATCAACATGCTCCAGAACATCAACCTCACTCATATTGTCCTCACCGTCATCAAGTTCCCTCTCATTGGTGAATACCAAAGAGAAATATTCATTAAGGACCTCGGTCAGTTCCACAGCCTCCAGGCACATCTTCCCACCTTTATCTCTAATCGGTCCTACCTTCACTCCTGTCATCCTTTTGTTCTTCACATAATTGAAGAATGCCTTGGGGTTTTCCCTTACCCTACTCGCCAAGGCCTTTCATGCCCCCTTGCTTTCCTCAGCCCCTTCTTAAGCTCCTTTCTTGCTACTTTATATTCCTGAATAGACCCATCTGATCCTTGCTTCCTAAACCTCATGTACGCTATGCTCTTCCACCTGACTGGATTTTCCAGCTCACTTGTCACCCATGGTTCCTTCACCCTACCATTCTTTATCTTCCTTACTGGGACAAATTTATCCCCAACATCCTGCAAGAGATCCTTAAACATCGACCACATGTCCATAGTACGTTTCCCTGCAAAAACATCATCTCAATTCACACCCGCAAGTTCTAGCCTTATAGCCTCATAATTTGCCCTTCCCCAATTAAAAATTTTCCTGTCCTCTCTGATTCTATCCTTTTCCATGATAATGCTAAAGGCCAGGGAGCGGTGGTCACTGTCCCCCAGATGCTCACCCACTGACAGATCTGTGACCTGACCCAGTCCGTTACCTAATACTAGATCCAGTATGGCATTCCCCCTAGTCAGCCTGTCAACATACTGTGACAGGAATTCATCCTGGACACACTTAAACTCTGCCCTGAATAAACCATTTCCAACACCTTTGTGTATATACGTGTGTTGTTGATGGCAAGCAGGCTGGTGCTGGTGATTTATTGGCAGTTTAGACTACCTATTGCAGAGTCTTCCTGTCCACTGCATCTGTAGAACGACACAGGCATGGATGTGCAAAATTCAGACCTTTTCACCCTCTTCAAAAAGTAGAGGTGTTGGTGAGCTTTCCTGACTGTGTAGGATGTGCTCTGGGACCGTGAGAGGTCGATGTGCACTCCCAGGAGTTTGGAGCTGCTTGCGGTTTCCAATACTCTGCCGCCGATGTAGAGTGGGGGTGGGTGCAGGGTATGAATGGTACGAGTTCTCCTGAAGTTAATACCCATCTCTTTTGTCTTATTGACATTAAGAGGTTATTTGCGTGGCACCAGGCCTTGAGCTCTTCCCCCTCCTTTCTATAGACAGTCTTATTATTGTTGGTATGAACCCCAGCACTGTCATGTCACTGGCAAACTCATGTTTGGCTGTGCAGTCATTTGTGAGCAGAGTACAGCAATGAATGCCTCAGCTCTAGACCAAATACATCAGACGACAGATTTCAGAATAGTGACAGCTTGATCCTGAATACTTACCACAGTTCTCAACCTTTCCAAATGCCTCTAGGCAGTGAAGATTTCCGTAGCTGCATATACACCAGGTACAATGCTTTAACACCCATTGGCCATCCAGAAATCTGCCACAGCTTCTACCCAAGGGAGCAATATAACAATGTGATTAATGTTACCACTAAACAAAGTTACGGAAGGAAAGAGAACACAGCCAAGGGGTATATTTTCTTACTTGCGACTCTCATCCAGTTCACAATATCTGCCAATGAAGGGAGGAGGACATGCACAGAAGCTGCCCAAGATACAGGTCCCACCATTATTGCAACAACTCCTGTTTAAGGTCTTACCTGGAACAAACAGAAAATCAAGTCAATTGTCATTTTGACCATAAACTGCTGGTACAGTACACAGTAAAAACAAAACAACGTTCCTCCAGGACCCTGGTGAAACACAAAACTACACTAGACTACATAAAACATAAAAACTGCACTAGACTACAGACCTGCACAAGATTACATAAAGTGCACAAAACAGTGCAGGGTAGTACAATAATTATATAATCAAGACTATAGGCACAGTAGAGGACAAATTTCAATATAATGATAAATGATGTAGATGTCTGTCTGGACTGAGTTTTGAGGAGTCTGATGGCTTGGGGGAAGAAATTGTTGCACAGTCTGGTCGTGAGAGCCCGAATGTTTTGGTACCTTTTCCCAGATGGCAGGAGGGAAAAGAGTTTGTGTGAGGGGTGTGTGGGGTCCTTCACAATGTTGTTAGCTTTGTGGGTGCAGCATGTGCGTAAATGTCTGTAATGGTGGGAAGGGAGACCCTGATGATCTTCTCAGCTGACCTCACTATCCGCTGCAGGGTCTTGGGAGGCATCACCAGTACAGGCAGGTGATGTTGTCCTGAAGTTGGTGATGTCCTGAATGCACTTCCACATGGGCATTCAGAATATTACCAACCATGGGCAAAAATAATGTAGAGAGCTCTCAAGTCTTTCAGTTCAGTCCTTCCTGGAAACATCAAAAAAGCTGCACTGATGTGAAGCCAAAATTGTTTATTTGCTTTATAAGTCGACAATAAATTTTGCTTTGGGATTATTCTGGGGGAATAACTCTTGTATTAGATTCAGAAACCCCATGCAGCCAAAGAAAAGTTTAGCAGCGTTTCCCCAGTAACTTTGCACAGGATTTTAAAAAAAAGTTTTTATTTGAAACTACAAGACATCAGCTGGAAGAATTCTGTTAGTTGTGAACCGCCAATTTGCCTAGCTTGCTAGGAACGTTCAAGATTGTTCAAGGCAACACACAGAGAATGCTGGAGGAACTCAGTAGTACAGGTGGCATCTATGGAAAAGAGTAAACAGTCGACATTTCAGGACGAGACTCATGAAGGGTCTCAGTCAGAAACATCGACTACTCTTTTCCACAGATGCTCCCTGATCTGCCAAGTTCCTCCAGCAGTTTGTGACTGGATTTCAGCACCTGCAGATTTTTTTGTATTCAGGATCGTTTAATGCCATTTCCAGTACACAAGTGTACTGTGTATGAATGAATGAATGAAGTAATTGTTAACAAACAAGTGAAAATCTACAGATGCCAAAAATCCAAGCAACACACACACAGAGAATGCTGGAGGAACTCAGCAGGCCAGGCAGCGTCGATGGAGAAGAGTACAGTCAACGTTTCAGGCCGAGATCCTTCAGCAGGATCTGACACAGCACGCACACACAAAAAAAAAGGGAATGGCAAAAAGAAAAGTTCTCCTGGCTCTGAAGTAACCCATAGACCATGCAGGTCAAAACTGTGGTGCTGTGTTAGCATTGCTGCCACACGGTTCCATTAGCTCAGGTTCAACCCTGGCCCAAAGTTTTACCTGCGCGAAGTTCGTACATTCACCGTGACCACACAGGTTCCCTCCAGTTTGTTAGTCTCTCCCCCACGTAGCAAGCACTGGTGATAGGATGAACATAAGGGAATGTTACTGGCAGCTATTTTCCAGGCAATAGGAGTAAAGGCTGAGGAACACACTCCATTATTGGAAAGTGTGGTGCAGCATGTATAAAAATGGCTACTATTAATTGTGTCCAGTGTAGCTGGGTGCTAGGAGAATCATAGATAGTTGGTGGTCATGAGAGCGAGTAGGTTACTCGGAAGGAGAGGGGAGAATGCGTCCGAGAATTGCTTTGAGTGCAGGTACAGTCTCAATGGGCCGAATAGCCTCGCGTGTTGTAAAATATGAAAGTTAAGGATGGACAGAAGTTTCGCTCCTGAACAGGATCGTGATTCAATCAACAACAAATCTCAAGGATTAAGATGGCGAGTACTTTTAACTTGAAGCTTTTTTTTAAAAGACGGATTTCAGCGATTTCACTGTATCAGGGTTCACACAGGACAACATACGACAGCGTCGGTTTTTAAAAAAAACCAGACAGCAGCATTTTAATCATACGCCTTTTGCCGACAATATCAAAACTACTTTTTGTACTGAAATAGCAACAAAAGTGCTAACGGAGTCTCAGACGAAATCATAACTTACTGTCCGTCAGCCCAAGGAAGCGAATGACATTGGCAGCGACCGAAGAGTTTGATCCGCGGCGTTTGACTTTCTGCTGGTTGAAATCAGTCAGCGAGTCGGGGCTTTGCCCGAGAGGTTTCTCAATATTGGATTTTGAAACTCGTTGGTCACAGGCCCCATCTCCTCCACAGCCTGGAACATCAAATGGGAAATTCACCGAACATAAAATTCACCGAGTTTACCGAGAACCAGTTTCAGCCCAGTACAACGGCACCCCTTCACCTACCGTTCTCAGATCCCGCAGCCAGAAAGTGGGGAAGAAAGAGAAGCAATCTGTAAAACAAGGGCAAGATAATTATCACAAAAGCAATTATGATACAGTTACTATATTTTATTCCAAGATACACAGTCTTGCCTAATAACAGCTGAAAAAGCCATGGACGCTAGCATTGTTTCCGAGGTGAAGTCTCTTCCTGACTGGAAGATAATGAACTGATATCACTGCGCTCCAGACCGATCCCATTAACAATTATCAGGTAATTTTCACCTCCACCTTCGCGGCACGGAAACTTCAACAACATCCGCGAAATCAGATTAATGAGTGCAAATCAAATGCAGCAAATTAGCATTCGACACTTCTCAGTATTCCCAGTGTGACATTCCGAACTTTGTAGCGACACAAAAAAAACCGGATCATGGGCTTATTTAAAGAATATTTTTCCCTTCATGCAAACAATTCATTCAACCTCGAACTTCAAGTTGAAACTTCAAGGTGATTGTATTATGACACTTTCTTTTTCATTTGCTTTCATGGGGCCTCTGAATAAAGACGAATGCTTGATTTGGGGATTTAAATTAAAATATGCAATCATTTGTTCGGCTGACAAATTAAATAAACAGTTTACGATTTAACTGCTATCCGACGTTGCAAACGCTAGCCGCACTAAATATTGCCGGTCTAATTGCATTATGACACCTACCCGTTAACTTCCAGTTAAATAATTGCCACTTTCCTGTATCAAATTAATCAAAAATGCTTGCGATCCTCCAACTCTAGTCTCATAAAGTTGAACACCAGCGTTAGAAATGTTGACTCCAGCTGGTATGGCCCAAATGCCAGAATCTAAATTTTGACTTCTTTCTTATCTTTAAAATCTACCTCTGATCAATAACTCTTTATATGAATCATCAGTGTTATTTGTGTATGTTTGCAGGACTGAAGTTACTCCTGCACTGCAAGTACCTATAGGAGAAGTAAGGAAACACTTACTTAGGGACAAGGCACAAGGGATTTTGCAGATGCTGGAAATCTTGAGATTTGGAGGAATTCGGCAGCCAGGCAGTATATATGGAAAGGAATAAACATTCGGCTCTCTGACCAAGACCTCTTCACCAGGACTGGAAAGGAGGCTGTGAGAAAAGAGGGTGGGGGAGGGGGACAAGCAGGTGATAGGCGAAACAAGGTGAGGAGGGAGGTAGTTATGTGTGGGTAGATCGGGGAGGGGATGAAGTACGAAGATGGGAGGTGATAGGTGGAAGAGGTAACGTTGATTTCCCATTAAAGTACAGATGCTGGTTAAAAGCGGATTTCGCTATCTGATAAGTTTTTAAAAAATCATTTTTTTCTTTACCAAACAGCTTCGGCTTTGGTAGTGGGTATAGATTTTTTTCTATATGTAAAATAAAATTATTCATATTGCAGCATATGAATAATCTAATCTACATGAATATAGGGTCAGGAGTTCATTAATGTGATTTAAATATAATGTATTTGGTATTATGTCTTTCTTTTGTTTTATAATATGTATTTTCTTGAACTCCATTCTTCTATATAGAAATTAATGAAAATATTGAAAAAAAGAAGAAATATATTAGTACAAAAAGAGAGCAAAACTAATGAGGTAGTATGGTTTACTGTCTGTTCAGAAATCTTATGGTGGAAGGAAGAAGCTGTTCCTAAAATATTGAATGTGTGTCTTCAGACCTCCTTTCTGCAACTATTGACTGAGAATTTTACCAACGTCAGCCACAGAGCTATCTTAGCTAAAAGAGCAGTTAGGGGTGTACATTCCACAACAAGGGCTTATCTCCTGACATCTGAAAACATTTCCATTATCTACAAAGCATGTTAGTTAGCACTGTTGTGGAATGCTCTCTGCTTGTCCATGAATTCATCCACACTCACATTCCTTCCACCATTTTGGTGTCGTGTCCACAATCTACAAAATCTTTGTTATGAATCAAAGATTATTGGGTGGACAGGAGAAAAGATTCAAGGATATCCTTCAAAAATGTTAGAAGCAAACCCAATTTAAATTACCCAAAAAGAGCTTTTCATCCCTCAAACCATCCACCTGTCAGTTCCGTCGATCATCCCCTGATTCATAGATTCTTTCGTGACAGAGTCTATGGGTCCCACATTGACCCCAATAGCCTTCTTGGAACCCTCAGAAGTGGACTGGAAGTAAGTCACCCTCAGTCCTGTGGGACAGCCAGAAGAAGAGATTGCAAGTGTAATCAAGTGTAATACATAGATAGATCTCCCAGCAAGTGAGGCTGACACTGTATGTGAGTCGGTGCACAGGAATATTATTAGCTACAAGTTCCCTTCCAAGATGGATACCATCTTGTCTTGGAATGTTGGTCAGCAAATTTTCCTCACTTGGATCCTAACCTGGAACCTTTCTACAACAATTTGGAGGGCGGAGCTTAGTCAAGATGGCGCTAAACAGTGACTCCTTTGCTTGCACCTTCCAAAACAGCTCTACTTCCATCTTTAATATCTCTATTTTTCCCTTTCAGTGTTCTTTTGAAGACCCTGACCTGGAGTTACACACTGACTTTACGGGAATGGGACCTGCTCTCGGGGTGTCATGATTGGCCATCATCCGACATGCCAAGGGTGCGGCCTAAGAGTTCGGCTTGCATTTGGAGGCCTAGGATCTCAGGGCTCTGGAGACGGGCGGATCGACGGTCAGTGTCCTGGACTGGTGTGTCATGGGAGCTGGAAGATCTTTGGCTGTGTTCCCAGAGACCTGAAATCTTTGAGAACAGAGCTCGGAAAAAGTGACATAATGGACTTTTAGCATTGTAAACCAGCAAGTTGTTTGCTATGTCTCCCCTCTCGCTGTGAAATGGAGCATCTCTTTCTTCCTAATTAGGGAGAGAGAGAACCTGTGGTATGTCGAATACCGGGTGAACGCCTAATCTTTGGAGTGCTGCAAGTCTGTGTCTTTGCTGTTGTTTTTGCTGCATGCCCGAGTGCTCAGTGGCGGGTGCCTGTGGGGGATCATTGCTTGCTGCCACTTATGCATGGAGTTGGGGGGGGGGGAGCTGGGGAGACTTTGGATATCTAACGTTTAACTGTCATTCATTCTTTGGGGCACTCCTCTGTTTTTGTGGATGGTTGTGAAGAAAAAGCATTTCAGGATGTATATTGTATACATTTCTCTGACATTAAATGTACCTTTGATACCTTTGAAACGATGTTGTAGTACTGTATGCCTCCACCAGGAAGTTTTCAGTGGTCAAAGTAAGAACTTGTCAGCACTTCTTTAAGGGTAATTAGGAAGGACCGGAAAATAATGACCTTGCTATTGAAATCCAGGTCCCAGCATCTATCACCAAACTTAAACAATCTGATAAGAAAGGGAGGCAGCTGTCCAGTATTGACATAAAGATGTCTTTCAACAGTGGTAGCTTATAGCTTCGTATCTTTCTCACATCAGTTAGGTAATCCAAAAGTCTAAGCAACAATATAAAAGGAGGTTTGATAAGATTTTCCCTTGGGGGTACCTAGAATGTAGGATGTAGTTTCAAAGAGGGGATACCCATCTAAGACAGGTAATGGGGGTTATGAATTCTTTCTTGTGGAAATGCAATCATTGAGTTTATGGGAAGTGCAGTTATAGATTATGGGAAATAGGCAGAAAGTAGAGCTGTGGTCAGAGTCAGATAGATCACTTCAGGTACAAATGCTGTACTGAGGAGATGGAAAGTAAATTTGGATTGAGACGGGAAAAAAATATATCTACAAAGAATTAGAATCCTAAACTTTGAACATGCAATTTCAATCAAATACTTTATACACTGCAAAGTTGGTTAAGATGATGTCCTAGCCTGCAATCTGTTATAGCTTGCATTCAGAGCAAGATATCAAAGGAGGGAGCTGAAATCAGAATTCCCTAACTGGAGAAGCTGGTTATTTGGTAAATCAATGCATCTGTGCAATCTGTTGCTGAGTACTCAAGGAGACAAATTCCTTTCTTTAATTTGAGAGCCTCCATGAAGTACGGACTGCAATAGTGTCTATTACAGATGTACAAAAGCAAACCCACAGATCAGGTGTGGCAATGCAGCTGTTAGAAAATAGGATCCACTAATGCAATAACTAGCACTGATCCTATCATCGAGGTCAATAAATCTTTACTACTCTTCATCCACAATACTGATGTCTCTAATTGTTGATATGGTAGGCTCCCGGGCCCAGAGAATCCTTTCCTCTCCAAGACTTCAAAAGTGGCATCAGAACATTGAGGAGTACGGTGTTGGAACCTACAACAAGGCTTCTAAAGTTGCACAGTGGTTTCCAGCAGCTCCTGGAAGGATGGAGTGCCTCCTTTTTGCAGGTGCAGGTGTGCTTTGGTTTGCCTGTGCAGCTGACCCCAAAATTCCACTTTGTGAATGTGTGCAAGTGCATACTAGGGCAACGGATTCTGTCTGGACTCCTGCAATAAAGTTAGTGAGATGGACATACACATCTCAGGCACAGTCTGTATTGGGTCAGAGAGGAGCTGGGTCCTCATGCCTCAGTAATCTATCACCAACAAAATTCTGAGCCCCGACTATTGGATTAGAACTTCCTGATATACAGATTATGAAAATCAACAAATAGGACCAAAACTCTGCTCTAAATATGAACTTTCAAACCATATTGTATTATTATTGTAGCGTTTGTCTTGTAGCTAAAATAAATCCCCAAAGTACCCTTTACCTTATTATATATACTAGTCCTCAACAACAGACTGAACAAAGTGTTTAAACAACTTGTAGATCTGATCAAAGCTCTGCAGTTTTTCTGCACACGGACCACTTACATACACAGCTTCTGGATGGATCCATGATTCCCACATTGACTTTAATAGTCATCTCAGAACCCACGAAACTGGATTGGAAGCAGGTCATGCTTGAATCCCAGGGACTGCTCAAGAAGAAAATATACTCCTTAGCAAATGAAGAAACACAAAATGCAGGAGGAGCTCAACAGGTCAGGAAGCATCTATGGAGAGGAATCAACGGTCGACGCTCAGGTTGATATCCTTCATTAGGATTGGCAAAGAAGGGGGAGAAAGCCAGTAGAAGGCGATGGGGTTCCACCTCTCATCTCCCAACTTCTTATTTCATCTTCCCTCCCCACGCACCACCCACCTCACCTGGTCTCACCTATCAGCAGCCAGCATGACTTCCTTCCCTTCCCCACCTTCCTTCTTTAGCTTCTGCCCCCTTCCTTTCAAATCCTGATGAAGACTCATGACCCAAAATGTCGGTTGTTTATTCCCCTCCATAGATGCTGCCTGACTTGCTGAGCTTCTTCAGCATTTTGTGTGTTACTCTGAATTTTCAGCATCTGCAGAATCTCTTGTGTTTATACTTAGCAAATTTAGGAGTCCATATCTAGAAACCATTCAGGGCTGATAAAAAAAAGAGCCTAACTGTCCAATCCTGACTTTAAATGGCATTACCTCATCCCCTATTGAATACTTCCTCAGCGCCAACAGAAACTCTGAATAGAGAAGTAACATACGAGGGGTGATTGATAAATTTGTGACCTAAGGTAGAAGGAGTCAATTTTAGAAAACCTAGCACATTTATTTTTCAACATAGTCCCCTCCTACATTCACACACTTAGTCCAGCGGTTGTGGAGCATACGGATCTTGGACCTCCAGAAAGTGTCCACAGATAGGGTGATTGATAAGTTCATGGCCTAAGGTAGACAGAGATGAGATATTAACTTCAAACTTTCTGCATAATCACTCAGAGTTGACCTGCATGTGCATGTAACGAAAGTTGTATAACTCATCTCCTTCTACCTTAGGCTACGAACTTATCAATCAACCCTGCTGTTAACACTTTCTGGAGGTCCAAGATCCGTATGCTCCACAACTGCTGGACTAAGTGTGTAAATGTAGGAGGGGACTATGTTGAAAAATAAATGT
Organism: Hemitrygon akajei; assembly: GCF_048418815.1. Classification (NCBI taxonomy): domain Eukaryota; kingdom Metazoa; phylum Chordata; class Chondrichthyes; order Myliobatiformes; family Dasyatidae; genus Hemitrygon; species Hemitrygon akajei. Next base: position 44,493,138 of record NC_133125.1, read on the forward strand.
GCTAGGTTTTCTAAAATTGACTCCTTCTACCTTAGGCCACGAACTTATTAATCACCCCTCATAAATACCATGCTACAATAGAATATTCAAGGTTGGGTATCTTGCGATGAGTGAGACACCTCACCTCCTCACATACCAAAGTCTTTCAACATCAAAAATACACAAGTTCACTTACTTGCCTTGAAGAGTGCAGCCCCAATAACATTCAAGAGATTCAATACCTTTTGGGTTTAAGCAGTCCACCTGCATGACATCCCAACCTGAAAACTCATTCTCTCCACCTGAAACTGTGGTGTGTACCATCTAGAAGCGCCTCCCAAAATGCACTGCAGTTACTTATCTGCATATCTGGGATGGTACCTCCTAAATTTGTGGCCTCTAGAAGGAGAATGGGTTTAATAGATGGGAACACAAGATCCTGTAAGTTCACGTCCTGACTTGGAAACACACCATCATTCTTTTACTGCCTTTTACCATCACCTATACCTCACCCAAAGGTTGACAACAGTTCTTCTTAGTTAGAAGAGGAGAATAATGCTGGTCTAGCCAATGATACCCTTGTCCTGACAAATGATTAAATTAAAAGGAAATGAAACATCAATGTTTTACAATTCACTGGGAGGCTGAAGGTGAGCTGCCATTTTTGCAGACTTTGTAAATTAAGTACCGTAGTAATCTGAGGCAATTTACGATTCATGGGCTCTCTTCTTGCTGCAGTCTGATTTCTGTGCTGCATGTTAATAATGCTGTGCACATTACATTTCCTGTTACTTTGGCAACAAATTTCAAGCCATTTGTCAAAGTAAATGAAAGGGAAAACTTAGGAATTTAATCTGCAGTGTTGCTATTTTTGCCTCTTGTTGTCTATCCTGTTCCTCTAGTACTTTTTGCTTAATTGATTAACAAAGATGGCACAGAATAGAAACATCAGTACTGACTGACATTTTTGTTTCTGATTAAGAGCATCTCCTTTTATTTTTGCATTGTAGGGAGAGGAAAGATCATTGGTTTAAAGTGCATTTAATTCAATGCAAGAAATGTGACGGATAAGGTGGATGAACTCTGGGTGAGGATTGGGTCTGGGGACTGGGATATTATAGCCATTAACTGGAATATGGCTGAGAGAAGGGCAGAACTGGCAGCTCAATTTTTCATGACACAGATGGTACCAGTGTGATAGAGGTGCTGTTATGAGAGGAAGAGGAGTTGATTCTTGATGAAAGAGGACAATAATAATGGTCGTTATGTAGCGGTGTGCTACACGCAGCGCTAAAATAACGACAACGGAGTCGGTAAACTGCAGTCAAAGAATAAGTTTATTCCAACTTCACACTCTTGCTTTAAAGCCTGTCTCCCCCACCGGATACCTCGAGAGGCACGTACTGAAACCCCCTCAGGCTTTCTTCCTTTGTGCCTGCACTCTGGCTAATTGTCAGCCGGTTCGAGTGTGCTAGTAATTGGGTCGCCACATAACCCCCCCCCCCCCCAGAACCGGCGATACACCCCCCAATGTCCACAGTCTGGGCCGGACCCTGTTTGGGAGGTCGGCCTCTGCGCCGCGGTGCCGGAAACTCGACCGGTTGCGCCAAGTCCACATGGGCCGGTTTGAGTCGGTCCACCGTGAAAACCTCCTCTCTCCCCCAAACGTCCAGCACGAACGTGGACCCGTCGTTTCTGATCACCGTAAACGGCCCCTCGTAGGGCCGTTGCAGCGGTGGCCGATGCCCGCCCCGTCGTACAAACACAAACTTACAGTTCTGCAGGTCTTGGGGTACGCAGGTTGGGTGCTGCCCATGCTGCGAAGTGGGTATGGGGGCCAGGTTACCGAGCCTCTCGCGTAGTCTGCCCAGGACTGCTGCGGGTTCTGCCTCTTGCCCCCTTGGGGCTGGTATGAACTCCCCGGGGACGACCAGAGGTGCGCCGTACACCAACTCGGCCGACGAGGCGTGCAGATCGTCTTTGGGCGCCATGCAGATGCCGAGTAGGACCCAGGGAAGCTCGTCCGCCCAGTTAGCTCCTCGTAGGCGGGCCATGAGAGCCAACTTCAGGTGACGGTGAAAACGCTCCACCAGTCCGTTCGACTGTGGGTGGTAGGCAGTGGTGTGGTGCAGCTGAGTCCCCAAAAGGCTGGCCATCGCTGACCACAGGCTGGAGGTGAACTGGGCTCCTCTGTCGGAGGTAACGTGGGCCGGTACACCAAAGCAGGACACCCAGGTGGCGATCAGCGCCCGGGCGCAGGATTCGGGGGTGGTGTCGGTGAGTGGGACCGCCTCTGGCCATCTTGTGAACCGGTCCACGATAGTCAGGAGGTGCCGCGCTCTGCGCGACACTGGCAGGGGGCCCACGATATCCATATGAATGTGGTCGAAACGCCGGTGGGTGGGGTGGAACTGCTGCGGCGGGGCCTTGGTGTGTCGCTGCACCTTGGCCGTCTGGCAGTGCATGCACGTTCTGGCCCATTCACGGACCTGCTTGCAGAGTCCGTGCCAAACGAACCTGCTGGAGACCATCCGGACGGTAGTGCGGATGGAGGGGTGCGCCAAGTTATGAATGGAGTCGAAAACACGTCGTCACCAGGCTGCCGGGACGACGGGACGGGGCTGGCCGGTGGCGACGTCACAGAGTAGGGTCCTCTCACCTGGGCCTACGGGGAGGTCCTGGAGCTGCAAACCGGAAACTGCGGTCCTGTAACTCGGGATCTCCTCATCTGCCTGCTGCGCCTCTGCCAGCGCCTCAAAGTCTACCCCTTGGGAAAGGGCGTGAATGTTAGGGCGAGAGAGCGCATCTGCCACGACATTGTCCTTACCCGAGACGTGCCGGACGTCCGTCGTGTATTCAGAGATGTAGGACAGATGGCACTGCTGGCGGGACGACCAGGGATCGGACACCTTTGTGAATGTAAAGGTAAGCGGTTTGTGGTCCGTGAACGCGGTGAAGGGCCTATCTTCTAAGAAGTACCTGAAATGCCGGATTGCCAGGTATAGCGCCAACAGCTCCCGGTCAAAAGCACTGTATTTGAGCTCAGGTGGCCGCAGGTGTTTGCTGAAAAACGCCAGGGGTTGCCAGCGGCCCACGATGAGCTGCTCCAGTACCCCACCAACTGCCGTATTAGATGCGTCCACTGTGAGGGCGGTAGGGACGTCCATTCTGAGGTGCACTAGCATCGCGGCGTTCGCCAAGGCCTCCTTCGTTTGAATGAAAGCGGCGGCGGACTCCTCGTCCCAGGTAATGTCCTTGCCCGGACCGGACAGCAAGGCGAACAGGGGGCGCATGATCCGGGCAGCTGAAGGGAGGAAGCGGTGGTAGAAATTGACCATACCTACGAATTCCTGAAGGCCTTTGATCGTGGTGGGTCGGGGGAAATGGCGGACCGCATCTACCTTAGCAGGCAGAGGGGTTGCCCCGTCTGTGGTAATCCTGTGGCCCAGGAAGTCAATGGTGTCGAGCCCGAACTGCCATTTGGCCAGGTTGATTGTTAGACCGTAGTCACTCAGGCGGGCATAGAGTTGTCGGAGGTGGGACAGATGCTCCTGACGACTGCTGCTGGCTATGAGGATGTCGTCCAAATAGATGAATGCGAAGTCCAGGTCGCGTCCCACCGTGTCCATCAACCGCTGGAACGTCTGTGCGGCATTCTTCAGGCCGAACGGCATGCGGAGGAACTCAAAAAGACCGAACGGGGTGATGAGAGCCTTTTTGGGGACGTCGTCCGGATGCATCGGGATTTGATGGTATCCCCGGACGAGGTCCACCTTGGAGAAGATCCGTGTGCCATGCAGGTTTGCTGCAAAGTCCTGAATGTGTGGCACAGGGTAGCGGTCCGGTGTTGTAGCCTCGTTCAGTCTGCGGTAGTCGCCGCACGGTCTCCAGCCCCCTGTCACTTTGGGCACCATGTGCAGGGGGGAGGCCCATGGGCTGTCGGACCGCTGGATGATCCCCAATTCCTCCATCCTCTTGAACTCCTCCTTCGCTAGTCGGAGCTTGTCCGGGGGAAGCCGCCGAGCACGGGCGTGGAGGGGTGGTCCCTGGGTCAGGATGTGGTGCTGTAAGCCATGTCGGGGCATGGCTGCCGCGAACTGCGGTGCCAGAACCGATGGGAAATCCGCCAGGACCCTGGAGAAGTCGTTGTCGGACAGCGTGATGGAGCCGAGGTGAGGGGCTGGCAACTGGGCTGCACCCAGGGAGAACGTCTGAAAGGTCTCGGCGTGAACCAGTCTCTTCCTGGGCAGGTCGACCAGTAGGCTGTAAGCCCGCAAGAAATCTGCACCCAGAAGCGGTTGGGCTACGGCGGCCAGTATGAAGTCCCACGTGAACTGGCTGGAGCTGAACCGTAGCTGCACCGGATGGGTGCCATAGGTCCTTATCGTGCTGCCGTTCGCGGCCCTCAGGGGGGGACCTGGCGCCCTGCTGCGGGTGTCGTAACTCGTCGGAGGTAAGACGCTGATCTCGGCACCGGTGTCGACCAAAAACCGGCGTCCTGACCTACTGTCCCACACATACAGGAGGCTATCCCGATGGCCAGCCGCCGTAGCCATCAGCGACGGCTGGCCCTGGCGTTTCCCGGGAACTGGCAGGGCGGGCGACAACGGCGGGCTTCTGCGCCCCACCGCTAGTGGTAGAAACACCATTGCTCATTGGGCTCCACACCCTGGCCTCTGGGTTTAGCGGGCTCTGCGGCCGGGCCTGGACTGGTTTGCTGCTGGGAGCGTGGCCGGGTGATCAGTGAGATGGATGCCCCACTCCCCTTCTTGGCGTTCCACAGCAAGTCCGCCCGGGCCGCCACCTTCCGGGGGTCGCTGAAATCCGCGTCGGACAGCAGCAGGCGTATGTCCTCGGGCAGCTGCTCCAGGAACGCCTGCTCAAACATGAGGCAGGGTGTGTGTCCGTCGGCCAGAGACAACATCTCATTCATTAAAGCTGATGGAGGCCTGTCTCCCAAACCATCCAGGTGCAGTAAACGGGCAGCCCGCTCGCGGCGTGAGAGTCTGAAAGTCCTTAGGAGCAGGGCTTTGAATTCCGTGTACTTGCCGTCCGCCGGGGGAGACTGTATGAACTCCGCAACCTGGGCCGCTGTGTCCTGGTCGAGGGAGCTCACCACGTAGTAGTAACGGGTGTCCTCTGAGGTTATCTGCCGAACGTGGAATTGGGCTTCTGCTTGCTGAAACCATAGGTGAGGTTGTAGCGTTCAGAAGCTTGGCAGTTTCAAGGAAACCGCATGAACAGATGCGGCGTCGGTCATCTCCAGTCCAAAAACGTTTGGACTGTCGGGGTCACCAATTGTAGCGGTGTTCTACACGCAGCGCTAAAATAACGAGACGGAGTCGGTAAACTGCAGTCAAAGAATAAGTTTATTCCAACTTCACAGTTTTGCTTTAAAGCCTGTCTCCCCCACCGGATACCTCGAGAGGCACGTACTGAAACCCCCTCAGGCTTTCTTCCTTTGTGCCTGCACTCTGGCTAATTGTCAGCTGGTTCGAGTGTGCTAGTAATTGGGTCGCCACAGTTATAGGTGATATTTTTGGGGAATCATCCAATGAGCCCATATGTGTTGTGTATTTAATATTGTAAATATATAGTTTGAAATTCTTTAAACCAGACATTACTTACTGTGCTCACACCATTGATGCCCAGGATTACACGAGTGTGCTGAGAAAATTCAAACAGTGGTGGACACCCCAAGGTCAAAGGATGTATCACAGTTGCAATCATTTTTTTTAGGATTTGTCAATGACTGTAAAAGGTTCCAGCTAAACCTGGCCACTGTGCTCCACCCCTTGAACTCACTACTACAGATCAGGAAGAAATGATCACGGACAAAGCAGTGTGAGGTGGCTTTCTGAAAGGCCAAGGAAACGTTGAGCTCAGATATTGTACTCATCCAGATCATCCAGTGAAGCTTGCCTGTGACACCACACCTTATGGTATAGGTGCAGTCATATCACATACTATGAGCGAAAGAAGTGAACGCCCCATAGCCTTTGCATCACCTTCCATTACCTGATGTACTACCAATAACTCCAAAAGACTGGAAGTAGAGTAAATACTGAAAGGCTTTTATTAGCAGTAAAACGGAGCACGTCCATGCTGGATGACTATGGGAGGAGCAGAGACACAATCACCTTTATTCAGGGGTCTATGGGAGGAGCCACAGGAGCAGTCAGCAGAGGGGCGTGTCCAGACAGATATACATGGTTTACCACATTACCGCTGAAGAGAAAAATTACACACTGGTTGGCAGAGGCCTCTGGCTACTCCTGAAGAAAGGTCCCTGCATTCGAATGGTCTCTCCCTCCCTCGATGCTGATGGAGGATGGTGCCGGAGCAAGGTTTAATCGAAGCAGTTTGTGGATTGGACTCTATGGTTCACAATATGAGGTGCTTCTGTTTTCTGTTTTTTTTGGTGCATTTTGGGCGATTTTGAATCAGAGTATCCTGCTGATAATGAACACTGAGCCGAACTGAATATGCCTGGACTCTTTCAATTTTGTGTTTCATACTCTATGTTTTTCACTCATTTTTATTTCTGTTGCCATTTGTGCAATTTGGTTTTTTTTGCGTATGGGGGGTGGTATTTTTTCTTTGAATGGGTTCCATGGTTTTTCTTTGTTTCGTGGCTGTCTGTGGGGAAGACAAATTTCTAGGTTGTATACTGCATACATACTTAAATGTAATTTGAACCTTTGAATATTTGAGTCTGGTTTGGAGTGCAAAATGTTTAAAAGTTCAAAGTAAGTTTATTATCAAAGTGCATATATGTCACCATATACAATCCTGAGATTTGTTTTCTTGCGGGCATGCTCAGTAAATCTAAGAACTGTATAGGAATCAATGAAAGACTGCACCCAACAGTGCGGACAAACAACTAATATGCAATAGGCAACAAACTGGGAAAATACAAGCTATAAAAAACATAATCACAATAAATAAACAAGCAAAAAATCTCAAGAACATGAGATGGAGTCATTGAAAATGAGTCCATAGGTTGTCTGAACCATTCAGTGATGGGACAAGAGGTTGAATGAAACTATCCCCACTGGTTCAAGAGCCTGATGATTGAAGGGTAATAGCTGTTCCTGAACCTGCTGGTGTGAGTCCTGAGGCTCCTGTACCTCCTTCCTGATGATTGAGGGGTAATAGCTGTTCCTGAACCTGCTGGTGTGAGTCCTGAGGCTCCTGTACCTCCTTCCTGATGATTGAGGGGTAATAGCTGTTCCTGAACCTGGTGGTGTGAGTCCTGAGCCTCCTGTACCTCCTTCCTGAAGGCAGCAGTGAGAAGAGAGTATGATCTGGGTGGTGGGCGTCCCTGATGATGGATACTGCTTTCTGCAGCAGTGTGCCATATATATGAGTTAAATGGAGGGAAGGCTCTACCCATGATGGACTGAGTCGTGTGTACTACTTTTTGTAGTATTTTTCCATTCAAGGACAATGGTGTTTCCATACCAGGCTGTGATACAACAAATATATTCTTCACTATAGATCTATAGGAGTTTGTCAAAGTATTAGATGTCATGCCGAATCTTCGCAAACTTCTAAGGAAGTAGAGACACTGCCATGCTTTCTTTGTAATTGCACTTACGTCCTGGGACCAGGACAAGTCCTCTGAAATGATAACACTGAGGAATTTAAAGTTACTGACCCTCCCCACCTCTGATCCCCCGATGAGGACTGGCTCATGGACCTCTGGTTTCATCCTCCTGAAGTTAATAATCAGCTCCTTGGTCTTGCTGACATTGAGTAAGAAGTGGTTGTTGTGGCACCACTCAGCCAGGTTTTCAATCTCCCTCCCATATACTGATTTATCATCATCTCTGATTTGGCTAACAACACTGTTGTAGGGTTTAGCCTCACAGTCATAAGTGTAAGGCAAGTAAATCAGGCTTGTGGTGCAACTGTGCAGATGGAGATTATGGAGGAGATGGTGTTGCCAATCTGAACTGACTGGGGTCAGAAAGTGAGAAAATCAAGGAGCCAATTTCACAAGGAGGTATTGAGGCCAAGGTCTTGAAACTTATTGATTAGTTTTGAGGGAATGATGGTATTGAGTGCTGAGCTGTAGTCAATAAAGAGCATCCTGATGTATTCAGCTTTGCTGTCCAGATGTTCCAGGACTGAGAGAAGAGCCAATGAGATGGCATCTGCTGTGGGCCTGGAGTAATGGTCGGCCAACTGGAGCGGATTCAAGTTGCTTCTCAGGCAGGAGTTGATGGGCTTCATCATCGTCCTCTCAAATCATTTCATCACAGTGAATGTAAGTGCCACTGGACAATAATCGTTGAGGAAGGTTACCAAGTTCTTTTTAGGCACCAATATGACTGAGGCCTACCTGAAGTTGGTGTGTACCTCGGACTGCCAAAGTGAGAGGTTAAAGATCTCAGTGAATGTTCCAGCCAGTTGATCAGCACAGGTCTTTAGTACTTGGCCAGGTACGCTATCTGGGCCAAATGCTTTCTGTGGGTTCACTGTCCTGAAGGATGCTCTCACACTTACCTTCACTTACGAAATCACAGGGTTTTCTGGGGTTGTAGGATGTTGTGAAGATTCTTTCATGTTTTGTTGGTGAAGGCAAGCATAGAAGGCATTGAGCTCATCTGGAAATGAAGCCCAGTTGTCACCAATGTCACTTGATCTCACTTAATAAGAGGTGAAAGCCGTGGCTGTCAAGCATCCTTCATCAATTCAAGTTTAGTCCAGAATTGGCACTTTGGCCATTAGAAGTTTTCTGGAGATTATACCTTGACCTCTTGTATCTTACTTGGTCACCAGACTTGAATACCTCTGGTCTGGCCTTTAGCAGATTGTGGATCTTCTGGTTCATCCAGGGGTTCTGGCTGGGGAAGACTCTGAACAATTTTGTTGGAACACTCCAGTCTACGACTGTTTTTATGATGTCTGTGACAACTGTAGTGTATTTTTCAGATCCACTGATGAGCTTCCTGTGACCCCCTCTTCATTGTCCTTATCGCTAGAGTCTTGTTCTTTAGCCTCTGCCTGTATGCAAGTAGGAGAAGGACAGCCAAGTTATCAGGTTTCCCAAAATGTGGTCTGGGCATGGAATGGTAGCCATTCCTCATCATAGTATAGCAGTAGTTTAATGTATTGGGAACTCTGGTGCTACAGGTTATATGCTGATGGTAATTGAGCTGAGATATCTTCAAATAAACCTATACAGGACCTATATAAACCTATTTGCAGCTATATAGGACCCTGGTCAGACCCCACTTGGAGTACTGTGCTCAGTTCTGGTCGCCTCACTTCAAGAAGGATGTGGAAGCCATAGAAAGGGTGCAGAGGAGATTTACAAGGATGTTGCCTGGATTGGGGAGCATGCCTTATGAGAATAGGTTGAGTGAGCTCAGCCTTTTCTCCTTGGAGTGACAGAGGATGAGGGGTGACCTGATAGAGGTGTACAAGATAATGGGAGGCATAGATCGTGTGGATAGTCAGAGGCCTTTCCCCAGGGCTGAAAAGACTAGCATGAGAGGACACAGTTTTAAGGTGCATGGAAGCAGGTACAGAGGAGATATCAGTGGTAAGTTTTTTTACGCAGAGAGTGGTGAGTCATGGAATGGGTTGCCAGCGGTGGTGAAGGAGGCGAAAGTGATGGGGTCTTTTAAGACTTTCCTGGATGGCTACATGGAGCTTAGAAAAATCGAGGGCTATGGGTAAAGCCTAGGTAGTTCTAAGGCAGGGACATGTTCGGTACAGTTTTGTGGGCCAAAGGGCCTGTATTGTGCTGTATGTTTTCTATGTTTCTTTGTTTTCTAAACCTGGTTGAAGTCCCTGACTATGATTTGAAATGCATCAGATTGGGTTGTTTCTTGTTTGGTGATGGCAGCATGCAGTATGTCATGTGCCTGATTACAGTTGGTTGATGCTTGTACGTAAACTGCGATCAGGATCATGAAGGAGAACTCTCTCGGTAAATAGTTTGTTCAGCACTTGATCGTTAGGTGTCGCAGCTCAGCGGAAACACAAGCATGACAAAACTGCCACAGTGGAGTACCACGGAGAGTTTATCATGAAACAACCCGCCACCATTTGCGTTTTCCAAGCCAGCAATGTGGTCCTTCCGGTGTATTGAGACCAGTACTTGTATGGGAGAAAGCTCACCCTCATTTCTGATCATCAACCACTCGTGTCTATTTTCAATCCACAGAAGGCTGTTCCACTAACAGCAGCTTCATGAATGCAGAGTTAGACTCTGTTTCATGGAGGACACAATTAAAAGATCAAACTTAAGAGGACAGCTAATCATGGAAACGCTGATGGAATGCTCTATTTACTTTTGGAAAAGGAAATACTTGATAAATTTACAAAAAAGAGGAGTCCTCCTGGCATATTCTCCCTAATGATGGAAATAAAATTCTCTTATTATGATGGAGATGATCCAAAGGGAAACCAGAAATGACCCCATACTGTCTCAGGTCTACATGGCAACCCAAAATGACTGGAATGTGCAGCAGAAATTCCAGTTCTCCCATTTTTACCACCACTGGGATGAACTTGCCCTTGACATGGGGTTGCCTTATGTGGAGATTAAGAGTTGTTCTACCACCCAAGCTGAGAGCTATAGTGTTGAAGGGGCTAATACCGGTCATCTAGGCATGGTCAAAATAAAGCATTGACTTGAAACTTTGTCTGATGGCCTGGGATACGTCAGCAGTTCAAGCAGTTTGCCATACACTAGTTAGGATGCCAACAAGTCCAGAAGATGCCAGGAGTAGCACCTCTCCTGGGAATGGCCTACATTGCCCAGGCAGAAGATTCATGTGGATTTTCCCAGAGCATTCAGATGACACGAAGATTGGAGGAGTTGTGGATGGAGCTGCAGGTTGTCAAAGGTTACAAGAGGATATAGACAGGCTGCAGAGTTGGGCAGAAGAATGGCAGATGGAGTTCAATCTGGATAAGTGTGAGGTGATGCATTTTGGAAGGACAAACCAGAAGACTGAGTACAGGATTTATGGTCAGTTACTTAAGAATATGGATGAACAAAGGGACCTTGGGGTTCAAATCCATACATCCCTCAAGGTCGCTGCGCAGGTTGATAGGGTAGTTAAGAAGGCCTATGGGATGCTAGGCTTCATTAACGGGGGTTTGAGTTCAAGAGTAGAGAGGTCATGTTGCAACTCTACAAATCTCTGGTGAGACTGCACTCAGAGTGTTGTGTTCAATTCTAGTCACCTCTTTACAGGAAGGCTGTAGAAGCTATGGAGAGGGTGCAGAGGAGATTTACCAGGATGTTGCCTGGTTTGGAGAACAAGTCATATGAAGCAAAGTTAGCAGAGCTGGGACTTTTCTCTTTGGAGTGTAGAAGAATGAGAGGGGACTTGATAGAGGTCTACAAGATTATGAGAGGCATAGATAGGGTGGATAGTCAGTACCTGTTTCCCAGGGCACCAGTAACAAACACCAGAGGGCATATGTACAAAATTAAGGGAGGGAAGTTTAGGGGAGACATCAGGGGTAAGTTTTTTACACAGAGGGTTGTGAGTGCCTGGAATGACTTGCCAGGGATGGTGGTGAAGGCTAAAACATAGGGGTATTTAAGAGCCTCTTGGACAGGCACATGGATGAAAGAAAAATAGAGGGTTATGGGGTAGTATGGATTTAGTACTTTTTTAAGGATTTTATGGGTCGGCACAACATGGAGGGCTGAAGGGCCTGTACTGTGCTGTAGTGTTCTATGGTTCATGGGCACAGGTTTCTTCGTAGTACACACTATACTATATAATACAACCACTATACAGACATCCACAACATAGTAACTTTTAAATTTTCCCATTCAGGTCTAAAGATTTAATTGATGTGGTTGATTTCTTACTCTTGTGGGGTAACGTTTTTCCTGACAAAGGGAGTCACTCTTTTTGGGAGGTGAGACTTGTGGCTGTGAAAGAATCTCAGGTTCTGAGGTCTCCTCCATGATGGGACTGCAAGAAGTGGTTCTGATAGCTCTGGATGCCACACCCCTCTAACAATTGACTCTGCTCTCCTCAACTGATCGATGTGTCGTCTCCAGATGACATCAGACACAATCTCCACCATGCAGGAGGGTGGTCCAGTTCTGTCCTTAATCTTTCCAAGTACCTACTTTTGATCACCTCTTTAGTCCCTTGCCAGGACTGCTTGTCCAGGAGTGAAGCATCGAACCTCCTTGTTTGAGGAGCCCTCAATTTGCCTCAGCTGTTTGTCCTGCATCCTCCTCCTGAGATTGGGTTTGAGGAGATCCAAGCGAGAATGTGTAGGTGGTGAGTTGTTGGTTGTGGAGTGTGCTGTATTGTGATATGCAAGGAGGAAATTGGTGAGCTTCTGATTCAGTGTCTGTGTAGTGTGTTCTGCTGACATTTCAAACCTTTCTGCCAAGCCGTTTGTACCTGAGTGGTACCATACCGATGTAATATGACTTGTTCTTCTTGTTTTCGGGAATGACTGAAACTGTTCCGTAACAAACTGTGGTCCATTGTCACCGGCTAAAGTGTTCCGGGACACCAGTTCTTGAGAAGAGGCTTCACAGCACATTAACAGTGTGCGAGGCTGTAATGGAGGCTGTTGGGAACCCTTCTTTATAGCTGCATCCACTACTGCCCACAAACTTGTGCCCATGAATAGTCCGGCAAAATCCACATGCATCCTCTGCCAGGGCAATGTAGGCCATTCCCAGGAGAGGTGCTTCTAGACTTGTTGACATCCTGACTAGTGTACAGGAAGCTGCTTGAACTGCTGATCTATCCCAGGCAAACCTCCGAGCCAATGCTTTTATTTTGGCCGTGCCTAGATGACCAGCATGTAGCTCCTCCAACATTTTAGCTCTCAGCTTGGATGGTACAGCTACTCTCAAACTCAACTTAAGACAACCTCCATCAAGGGCAAGATCATCCCAGTGGTTGTAAAAATGGGGAACTCAAAATTCTGCTACACATTCCATCCATTTGGGGTTGCCATGTAGACCTGCGACAGTGTGGGGTCTTTTCTCGTTTCCCTCTGGATCATCTCTGCTGGAGTAGAGAGACTTTTGATTTACATTAGGGAGGATACATCAAGAGGAGTGTCCTCTTCTGCTCAGGTATTTCCTTTTCCATCAGTAAACGGAACAATCGCCAGCAGTTCCATAATTAGTCATCCACTTGAATTCGATCTTTTAATTGTGTTCTCCAAGAAACAGAGCCCATCTCTCTGTTGGACTTCAGCTGTTAATAAAGCACCATCCTGCGGATTGAAAATAGACACCAGTGGTTGATGATCAGTAATGAAGGTAAACTCTACCCCATATAGGTGCTGGTTGAAATATTTTACATCTCAAACCAGACTCCAGGCCTCTCTGTAAATGTGTGTGTAACTTTTCTCTGCAGCAGTAAGGGAACATGATGCAAAGTCTATGGGGTATTCTCTTCCATCACTCATTACATGTGACATGACTCATCAAAAGAAAAACATGGAGCTGGGAATAATGAATCTATTTTTTTCTTACTTTAATGTGGCACACTCTTCCTTTTCTTTTGTAATTTATTTTTTTATTGAAGTTCATCATCAAACAAACATTTCCATAAGATGTATTTCAGACATTGTACATATATATCATATATATCACAAATCTCCACAAAGTATTTATCTGAGGTCACACCAGTGACCCCTGTTTCCATCCAAAGGGTCAGTGTGGACATGGTGGAGGATTACAAGTACCTGGGGATACGAATTGACAATAAACTGGACTGGTCAAAGAACACTGAGGCTGTCTACAAGAAGGGTCAGAGCCGTCTCTATTTCTTGAGGAGACTGAGGTCCTTTAACATCTGCCGGACGATGCTGAGGATGTTCTACGATTCTGTGGTGGCCAGTGCTATCATGTTTACTGTTGTGTGCTGGGGCAGCAGGCTGAGGGTAGCAGACACCAACAGAATCAACAAACTCATACGTAAGGCCAGTGATGTTGTGGGGGTGGAACTGGATTCTCTGACGGTGGTGTCTGGAAAGAGGATACTGTCCAAGTTGCATGCCAGCTTGGACAATGTCTCCCATCCACTCCATAATGTACTGGTTAGGCACAGGAGTACATTCAGCCAGAGACTCATTCCACCGAGATGCAACACAGTGTCATAGGAAGTCATTCCTGCCTGTGGCCATCAAACTTTACAACTCCTCCCTCGGAGTGTCAGACACTCTGAGCCAATAGGCTGGTCCTGGACTTATTTCCACTTGGCATAATTTACTTATTATCATTTAATTATTTCTGGTTTTATTTTGCTATATTTCTACTCTATTCTTGGTTGGTGCAACTGTAACGAAACCCAATTTCCCTCGGCATCAATAAAGTATGTCTGTCTGTCTGTCTTTCACATTGACATCAGGGAGTGGGATTTTTTTATGTAGGGCTTCTTGTCCTGGGTCTTAGCCTGCAAACAACGTCAAAAACCTGTTTCATCCCTGACAGCACTTTCCAGAAACTCCAAGTGAAGGCTAGAGCCCATTATTTTAATACCACTAAATATTGCAAGATCAGTGTTAGTGGCTTGAATATAATTGTATTTCCTATCTATCACTTTTATACCTCATGATAAAAGGAGGTCTTTAGTTGCACTGGGCCCATGTGGGCTCCCATAGAAGCAATCCCATTATTATTTCCATTATTTCCTGTCTCTCTTTCCCCTAAACTCCTGCAATTTATTCACTCTTGAACATGCATCTATTCTTGACACCGTTTGTGATGAACCTTCAAGAACAGGTTATTTCGTTTCCACCTACCCTCTCAGCACAACTTTGATTTTTAATTTTTTAAAAACTTGGAAATATAGCATGATAAAGGCCATTCTGGTCTTTCAAGCCATGCTGCCCCTAGCCTGATCATGGGACAATTTATAATGACCCATCAACCTACCAACCGGTACATCTTTAGACTGTGGGAGGAAACCGGAGCACCCGAAGGAAACCCACACTGTCACGGGAAGAACGTACAAACTCCTTACAGGCAGCGACGGGAATTGAACCTGGGTCACCTGTACTGTAAAGCATTGTGCTGACCACTGTGGTGACGTGCTGCCCCTTCATGCATGGGAGGAAACCAGAGCAACCGGAGAAACCAACACAGTTACAGGGAGAAGGTACAATCTCCACAAGATCGGGACTGAAGCCACAAATCTGAGTGAGACACCAGAACATTTTGCCATGCCTCCATGGAATCTTTGTGTTTTCCTAGCTGTCCATTCCTGGGAGTATCCTTCAGTCTGCTGGGATGGTGAATCTCTCTGAGGCTTTATTTACATATGAAGGCATTGGAGCCAGCGGAAAGAGGATTGAACTGAATCAGACGCTGGATTATAAGAAATCCCTGCTGACAAGCTGGCAAGATCTATCTGGATGATCATAAGCCCGATGATCGTTGAAGTGTTGCAGTAAAATCTGGACCCAGCCTCTCATTCAGGTTCTCTGTACTCTAGAATATGAGCAGCTTGCTGGAGAATTTTCTGAGTGCAGTGAAAAGAAAACCAGTGATATGGGGGTTCCTGCCGTGACCCTCCTTCCGGCACAGGTTTCTATTTATGGCAGATGGATGTTTTGCTTCAGGTAAAAACCTCCAGAAGTTCAAAGTGAAAGCCAACACCCATCACTTATACTGTATGTCCTTTGAAGGATTCTACCGTGTGGCCACTGGGATATTAAAAGCAAATAAGGCCATAGGAACATAAGATATAGGAGCAGAATTAGGCCATTTGGCCCATCAAGTTTACTCTGCCATTTCATAATAGCTGATCCAATTTTCCCTTCAGCCCCAATCTCCTGCCTTCTCTCCATATCCCTTCATGCCCTGACCAATCATGAATCTTATACTATAATATATTAAATACATTATATTCGCTGATGTTTTCAAAATAAAATCTGCGCTGTTTTACAAAAGTAAATCATGGTTTTTAAAAAATGGTGTGGAGTCAAGAGATAAATCAGTAGCAATGATTTAGACAAATTATAATTAGGTCACAGTTAGAATTCTGTGTACAATTCTGGTTAATCCATAAAGAATGTTGCCAATGTTGGTTGGAGCATTTTTGAAAATTTATGGGTTTACTATACACCATCAGGACAGATCTATAGGGTCTCTCAAAATCAGAAATGAAGGAGTATGCCTCATGATCAACTCTTCTTGGTGCTCAAATATATCAGTGTTGTCCCAATTCTGCTCACTAGACCTGGAATATCTTGCAATTAAGTGCCATCTATTTTACCTACCATGGGAGATTTCTGTGATCATTTTAGTAGCGGTATACATTCCACCTCAGGCCAATGTCAATTGAGCTTTAGCTGATCTGAGTAATGGGATCAACATGCACATAACGGCGTACCCTTTACCATCATTTTGGGGGATTTTAACCAGGCCAGGCTGGAAAAAATCACTAAACAATTACCATCAACAGATCACTTGCAATACCAGAGGAAACAACACACTGGACCATCGTTACACCACCATCAAGGATACTTACCGTGCTATTCCACACCCTCATTTCGGGAAGTCTTGATTACCTGGCTGCACTTCTACTCCCTGAATGTAGGCATAGACTAAAGACTGCAGCACCAGTAGTGAGGACCAAAAAGATATGGACAAGGGAAGCAGAGGAGTGCCTACAGGACTGCTTTGAATTGGTGGTCTTTGAATCTGGATGAGTATGCTGCAGTTGTTACCAACTTCATTAGAACCTGTGTGGATGAGTGTGTGCCCACAAAGACCTGCCGTACATTCCCAAACCAAAAGCTGTGGATAAACCAGGAGGTATATTGTCTACTGAAGGCTAGATCTGTAGCATTCAAGTTGGTGACCCAGGCCTGTACCAGAAAACCAGGTATGATTTGCAAAGGGCTATTTCAAGGACGAAAAGACAACTTAGAATGAGGTTGGAGGTGACATTGGATGTATGACAACGCTGGCAGGGTTTGCAAAACATTACTTCCTACAAAGCAAAACCCAATAGCATGAATGACAGCGATGCTTCACTACCAAATGAACTCAATGCCTTCTATGCCCACTTTGAAAGGGAGAATATAACTACAGCTGTGAAGATTCCTGCTGCACCCAGTGACCCTGTAATCTCTGTCTCGTAGGCCATTGTTCGGCTGTCTTTAAAGCAGGTTAACCCTCACAAGGAGAAGGCTCCAAAGGAGTACCTGGTAAGGCTCTGAAAACTTGTGCCAACCAACTAGTGGGAGTATTCAAGGACATTTTCAACCTCTCACTGGTATGGGTGGAAGATCCCATTTGCTTCAAAAAGGCAACAATTATACCAATGCCTAAGAAGAATAATGTGAGCTGCCTTAATGACTATTGCCAAGTAACATTCACATCTACAGTGATGAAATGCTTTGAGAGGTTGGTTATGACTAGACTGAACTCCTGCCTTAGCAAGGACAAGGACCCATTGCATTTTGCCTATCACCACAATAGGTCTACGGTAGACGCAATCTCAATGGCTCTTCACACAGCCTTAGACCACCTAGACAACACAAATACTTATGTCAAGATGCTGTTCATTGACTATAGCTCAGCATTTAACACCATCATTCCCACAATCCTAATTGATAAGTTACAGAACCCGGGCCTCTGTACTTCCCTCTATAATCGGCTCCTGGCATCCTAACCAGAAGGTCACAATCTGTCGGATTGGTGATAATATCTTCTCCTCGCTGACGATCAACATTGGTGCACCTCAGGGGTGTGTGCTTAGCCCACTGTTCTACTCTTTATATACCCATGACTGCATGGCTAGGCATACCTCAAATACCATCTATAAATTTGCTGACGATACAACTATTGTTGGTAGAATCTCAGGTGGTGATGAGACGGCGTACAGGAATGAGATATGCCAACTAGTGGAGTGGTGTTGCACTCATCACCGGTAAGACGAAAGAGCTGATTGTGGACTTCAGGAAGGGTAAGACGAAAGAACACATACCAGTCTTCATAGAGAGATCAGAAGTGGAGAGAGTGAGCAGTTTCAAGTTCCTGGGTGTCAAGATCTCTGAGGATCTAAACTGGTCCCAACGTATCGATGCAGTTATAAAGAAGGCAAGACAGCAACTATACTTCATTAGGAGTTTAAAGAGATTTGGTATGTCAACAAATGCACTCAAGAACTTCTATAGATGTACCGTGGAGAGCATTCTGACAGGCTGCATCACTGTCTGGTATGGGAGGGCTACTGTACAGGACCGAAAGAAGCTGCAAAGGGTTATAAATTTAGTCGGCTCCATCTTGGGTACTAGCCTACAAAGTACCCAGGACATCTTCAAGGAGCAGTGTCTCAGAAAGGCAGCTTTCATTAGTAAGGATCTCCAGCACCCAGAGTGTGCCCTTTTATTCATTGTTACCATCAGGTCGGAGGTACAGAAGTCTGAAGGCACACACTCAGCGATTCAGGAACAGCTTCGTCCCCTCTGCTGTCCGACTCCTAAATGGACATTGAACCCATGAGCACTACTTCACTTTTTCAAAATATATTATTTCTGTTTTCACACAATTTGTAATCTCCAATATACATATACTGTAATTGATTGATTGATTTATTTACTTCGTTTCTTCTCTAGATTATGTATTGCATTGAACTGCTGCTGCTAAGTTAACAAATTTCACGACACATGCTGGTGATAATAAACCTGATTCTGATTCTTATAATGACTGGTTTAGTTGAAGTTTCTGAAACTAATTCCAGGAATGACCTTAGCAGTAAAATATTCTCTGGGCTTTCCCTCATATTTAGGGACTGAGTGCATTAGTTGGGGTGAGCAAGAGTTCAAACCTTCCGGTTTGTCAAGCACAAACCGGAAGTAGAGAAACAAATAAAGGAAGTACGGAATTGAAACAAGGATTAATAGTAATAGTATTAGCAGCTCAAGGAAGTGACAGCAGAGGACAACAATGAACACCTCTATTGTGATCTGAGTTCAACAGAGTTAACGTTTTGAATTCTCTGGTAAATACACATACATAGTCAGTCAACTATTATCAATAAAGGGGTCTGAAAATCCCAATGTAATTGAGTAGGAATGTTTGCATTTCCTCACTCAGTTCATGGTCTTTCCAGTGCCCTCTCCAAGACAACCAGCTGATGTCTATTATGGGATAACAAATGCTTGAGCTGCAGGCACTCATCTCTTCACACAGAGCTCTGAAGAATTTAACCTGCATTGGGCTTTTAATCAGTTTACACTTTTGAGAAATGAGTCCAATACTTCACTCAGATTAAACTTGGAAGAATAAAGTGGGTCAATGTTGTATCAGCTGCAAGTTTTTGAACATTTGTTCTGAAGCCTGATTTATAAGCCACAGTTTTCCTGGCTCCGTCTTGTTAGGGTTAATGTTAGGGTTAATTCGAGACTGCCATTACAGGTCAGGAGTGGCTCACGTAATGAGAGGGAGGGGGGAGCGAAACTGGGGACCCCGCTACACCGAAACTAACAGTGTCATGCGATTCAGTAAACAAAAGAAACAGGTAACTCGTGAGCATATGGCTGCGGGCCAATAAGATGGACACAAGTGCCCGATATTACCTAATATGTAGCGGGGGGTTGTGCTGGGGGGAAAAGGGATATAAATAAGAGCAGATTGTAAGGGGAAGTCGGAACGCGCCTTCTCCAGCGACTCCGTCGATTCGCTGTACCAGTTACGGATTCTGCAATAAACCCAAGTTTTGTAATATTCCGGTGTTGGTTGTCTCTCTTCCTAAACGAACACAGGGCAGAATTTCAAGCCCAACATTTGGTGACCCCGACGTGGGGAGGGAGAGACAACACAGGCTGGCGGGTCCGACAGCAGACAACTTGCGGCCGCAAGCTCGACTAAGGTCAGGAAGTGCCTGTTCTATCGAAGACTTCCACTAGATAGTTAAATCACTGAGTTAGATCTTGTCTGCTGACGGATCCTCACCAACCCCAAATTACCCTGGGAGAGATCATTCCCGGTGCAGAATCGTGACTGGTAAGTACTAACTCTTATCTGTTTTTAGGAAGATCCTCCGCCCGTGGAAAAGTCTTCGGAGTGAGGGTACCCGCCGCCCATGATGGGCATAAAAGTCTCAGGAGTGAGGAGGAGAAGAGAAAGTGTTCCGCGGTACATCTTAGTGCACGGGGATATTGACGGCGCCTACCTTAGACTGGTTGTTAAGAGGAGAAATCTCCCACGCGAAGGTCAGGTTTTGAAAGGCGACTGTCCCACATTTGATCCTCTCTGTGTACTAGGGAGCCATGGAGCACTTCAATTTCGAGTTACCAAAACTCAGACATTTGTGTGTTGAGTAACAGAGTATATGAGAGTTTTTAGAAATATGGTAAAATTGATAACTGTGCGAGTTCAATAATCTAACAATGAGCAGCCGCAGGGGTCGGACACCATCAAGGTAGGAGTGGAAGTGTTCCTCCGAGGCCCGGGGAAGCTCACCTGGAACGGAAAACAGTGGCATGGTCCATACCCTGTCACCGAGGTCTCCAACAGGGCATTAAAAGGTAAGAAGGGAGGGGGACAATAACTGGCATCATTTCCTACTGGCCGAATAAGACCTTTGGTAAGTGGGGAGCGTTTCTGGGACAGTCGGCTCAAGGACTGTCTATTTCAATTGCTATCTTTATTACGTGTGGTTGTTGTTGCGGGACTATAGATCGAGCCTTGACCGGAAAGGATGGACCTCCACCGGCGTACCAGGCACCCTTGTTCCCGGTGGAAGGGGAGGACACGGCCCTCCCGGAAAGCGGACGCACTATGAGAGGACACGGACTGAAATGGACCATGGCAGGGGGGGGATTGTGAATTTGTTCTTGAATAAGTTTTCTGAAATGTTGCATGCTACTTGTAAAAATTGCGGATGTTTAGGGAACCCCTACCCATATTTTGTGACCCTCGTTCGGACAAATCAGGATAAGCAAATAGGGAGGACACGCCAAAGAGTGCCGGGGGACGCTCACCTCCCTGCCTGATCCCGGCAGCCGTGGAAAAGCTTGTAAGGGGTGTGGCCTCTGGGAGGCCAAGGGAGGGAGTGTTAGGGTTAATGTTAGGGTTAATTCGAGACTGCCATTACAGGTCAGGAGTGGCTCACGTAATGAGAGGGAGGGGGGAGCGAAACTGGGGACCCCGCTACACCGAAACTAACAGTGTCACGCGATTCAGTAAACAGGTAACTCGTGAGCATATGGCTGCGGGCCAATAAGATGGACACAAGTGCCCGATATTACCTAATATGTAGCGGGGGGTTGTGCTGGGGGGAAAAGGGATATAAATAAGAGCAGATTGTAAGGGGAAGTCGGAACGCGCCTTCTCCAGCGACTCCATCGATTCGCTGTACCAGTTACGGATTCTGCAATAAACCCAAGTTTTGTAATATTCCGGTGTTGGTTGTCTCTCTTCCTAAACGAACACAGGGCAGAATTTCAAGTCCAACAGTCTGCACTGATTCCTTCTAGAGTCGGTTGATTCTGACTCAAAACTTACAGGCTTGTTGATCTTTAGTATTACATTTGTCCGCACATTAACACAATGACAATCGTGAATTCAAAATGGATTTTATGAACTTAAATATAAGAAAATATCATGATATTTCACATCACTATATTTCACACAAAACACTATATTTACAAATATTATTATTTGAGGCAGTCCTGAAAAATCTGATTCCAAATAATGGACAAATTTTTCTATTGTATTTTCCACACAATTATTCCAATAATAGCGTTTCTGAATAATTCTTGGAATGCAATTATTTCAGAAGGAGATTATCCTTCTCCTTTACCCAAAAGGTTTTTATAACAGCTTTTACACAAGGCTTGATAACATCTCTCCTGCAGTTTTGGGGTTACTTCAATGCACAGTGCTGTGCTGCAGGACAGGACCATAAGATATAGGAGCACAGCTAGGCCATTTGGCCCATCAAGTCTGCTCATCGTGACTGATCCAATTTTCCTCTCAGCCCCAATCTCCTGCCTTCTCCCCATATCCCTTATGCCCTGACCAATCACAACCTCTGCCTTACATATGCATAAAGACTTGGTCTTCACAGATGCCTCAGATTTGCCACTCTCTGGCTAAAGAGAAATTCCTCCTCATCTCTATTCTAAAAGGACATCCCTCCATTCTGAGGCTGTGTCCTCTGTTCTTAGACTCTCCCACCATTAGAAACATCCTCTTCACATTCACTTTATTCAGGCTTTTCACTATTTGATAGGTTTCAGTGAGGTCACTCCACATTCTTCTGAATTCTAGTGAATGCAGGCCCGGAGCCATCAAACACTCTTCATATGACAAGCTATTCAAGCCTAGAATCATTTTTGTGAAACTCCTTTGAACTCCCTCCAGTCTCTGCACATCCTTTCTAAGTTAAGTGGCCCAAACCTGCTCACAATACTGCAAGTGAGGCCTCATGAGTGCTTTATAAAGTCTCAACATTACATCTTTGCTTTTATATTCTAGTCCTCTTGAAATGACTGCTAGCATTGCATTTGCCTTCCTCACCACAGACTCAACCTGCAAATTAACCTTTAGGGAATCCTGCACAAGGACTTCCAGGTCCCTTTGCACCTCATTTTTTTTTTGTATTTTCTCTCTAGTTAGAAAATAGTCAACCCTTTCATTTCTTTTACCAAAGTGCATGATCACACATTTTCAGACATTGTATTCCATCTGTCATTTCTTTGCCCATTATCCTAATCTGTCTAAATTCTTCTGTAGCCTCTCTACTTCCTCAAAACTACCTGCCCCTCCCCTATCTTCATATCATCTGCAAACTTTGCAACAAAGCCATCAATTCCATCTTCCAAATCATTGACATATAACATAAAAAGAATCGGTCTCAACACAGACCCCTGTGGAACACCAGCAGTCACTGGCAGCCAGCCAGAAAAGGCTCCCTTTATTCCCACTCTTTGCCTCCTGCCAATCAGCCATTGCTTTGTCCATGCTAGAATCTTTCCTGTAATAGCATGGACTCGTAGCTTGTTAAGCAGCATGGTGTGATATCTCTTCAAAGGCCTTCTTGAAAATCCAAGTACACAACATCAGTTGATTCTCCTTTGTCTATCCTGCTTGTTATTTCTTCAAAGAATTCCAACAGATTTGTCAGGCAAGATTTTCCCTTGAGGAAGTCATGCTGACGATGGCCTATTTTATCATGCGTCTCCCGCAACTGGCTGAAAGATTTTTGATAATAGCTACAAGGTGGAAATACGCATTGATCAATCAACTTCTCAGTCTATCCATAAATCTTCAGGAAGCAGTTATATCCTTATATCAAGTATTTTGCTTATAATTGAAAGAAAGTCATACTGTTTGCTTCTTATGATTTTTCTCCTTGCAGTGAGAGATGAACCTTTGGATTCAGGAGATATCAGGAGATTTGGTGAACTTTACAGGGTAGAATGGGTACTAATGAGAGACTGGAATCATGGCCTCATATTGCATGGAAACGCACCCTCTAGCTACCATATCAGTGTCAGATGTCAGCCATGAATCTACACTAATCCTGTTTTCTAGCAGTCGGCCCTTGGCCTTCAACATCACGGCATTTCAGGTGCTCTTCTAAATACTCAAATGCCCTGGAAGTCTCTGCCCCCAGCACCCTTGAGGTGGTGTGTTGCAGGTTTTAACCACACTCTGAGTGAAACAATACTTCCTGAAATCCCCTCAGACTATTCTGCTCCTCATTTTAAACCCATGTCTTTTGACTAGAGACACTTGTGCTAAGGGGAAACATTTCTCACTATTTACCGATCAATGCCCTGCCATAATTTTGTATTTCACAGTCCTGCATACGTACACCCAGGTCCCTCTGTTCTGCAGCACATCCTTGGACCCTACCATTCATTGTGTATACTCTAGCCATAGTATTCCTCCCAAAATGTATTTCAGAATTAAGTTCCATTTGTCATTTCTCTCCCTTTTAGATTAATATTGTTCTATAGCCTTCTTCACTACAACCAAAATATATCCAGCCTATCCAGTCTCTCATCATCAATAGAAGTTCACTATCCCAGGCAAGATCCTTGTGAATTTCCCCTGCACACTCTCCAGTGCAATAACATCCTTCCTATAATGCAAGGACCGGAACTGCATACAGTACCCCAGCTATGGTCTAACGAGTGTATCATTAGCTGTGTCATTACCCCTCCCAGCTAGTGAAGGAATGTACCACATATGCTTTTTTAACTGCCTTATCCACCTACTGCCTTCAGGAATCCTTGGATATGTACATGCAATGTCCTTCTGTTCCTCAATAAAATCAAGGGTTCTGCCATTCATTTCCATCCTAGTCTTATTGGTTCTACCAAAAGGCATCACCTCACATTTTTAGGATTAAATTCCATTCCCAGTGAAGTGGTCCATATTGTTGAGAAGCTGAATACTGTCTTCTTCATTGACAATGCCACCAATCTTCACTTCATCTGCAAACTTACTAATTAAACCTCCTCCATTCACAATGTACACATATAATTGCAAGAATCCCAACAACAATCCCTGAGCACAGGATTCCTATTGAAATAATGGCTCTCAGTTGTCACCAAGCCAATATTTGCTCTGCCCAATACATCATGTACACATCCCACCCCAGCACTGGTAGTATCTACAGGAGGTGCTGCCCCAAGAAAACAAAATCTGCCATCAAAGATTCCCACCATCCAGACCATGCCATCTTTTAGCAGCTACCATCAGGCTGGAGGTACAGAAGCCTGAAGTCCCACATCAACAGGTTCAAGAACAGTTACTTCCCTTCAACCATCCTTGAACCAACTAGCAAAACCTTAATCACATACAGTTTAGCAATTTCATAATGTTGCTCTAAAATGGACTTTGATTTGTGTTCTAATTGTGACCTTTTTTGCAAAATTGTGTATAATTTCTGTTTATCTTGTGAACGCTGCTTCTATGATACTCTGTGCCTGTGATGCTGCAGCAAGTAAGGGTTTCGTCGTACCTGTGCATATGTGTACAGTACTTGTGCATGTTACAACAAACTCAACTTTGACTTTGAATCTAGATTGCCAGATTACCCAGAATCCAGTGGACCCTTACTTTTTGGACCAGTCTTTCCTAAAGTCCACACTGTCAATGTTATAAACACTGGATTCATTGACACACTTAGTCACCTCCATAAAAAACTCAATCCAGTTCATCATGCAAGATCCCCTCTTAACAAAGAGATGCCAGCAATTCCTGATCGAACCCTGCTACATTAATCCAGTCACTCAAACCCTTTTCTGATAATTTCCCTATGACCTGGCTTTAATTATTTGGCTTTTATTGAAAATTTTGTTAACACTTAGAGAAGGAGATTGGAAGCAACAGCAACTTGGAGAATGTTGGAGATTGGAATAATTTGCCACATAGAAAGTGGTCACAGCAAAGGATAAATTATCCTTAAAAGAATTATCCTTATTCTTTTAAGGATAAAATTTAAGTATTTGAAGCAGATGAAGATACAAGCCAATGAAAGAAACTGCAGAGGTGGGAGTAAAGGATTTTTCTAATAGAACACATAAATTATATTTGAATTGTCCCTTCTTCACAAATATTGTTCAAAGCAGGGAGTGAACTCCTAACATTTGAATGCCATTAAATTTGATATAACCTTACAATATGGTTGAAACTGTTTTTGCATTTTTGTGAGATTTTGTATTAATTACAAATACTTTGAACTGACTGAAATACCGGCTCAGATATTGAAAGATCTCCTTCTGCATTGGAAATTTCCATGGTTCCATGAATATTAAGCATTCCACAACTGAATTTCTTGACATAATTTCCTGTTTGGCTTCCTATCAGTGATAGTGGCTCAGGAAACCAATTCCACAGATTACTGTGCCCCAGTCTTAATGCCAAACTTGAACAGTGAAGGAATACATAGCTTATCATTCAAGAGGGCAAATGGATTTGGAAATATGCATTGCAGGCCAAATCAATTACTGATTTGAAAAAGATTTCTATTGCGGTGCAAGAGAGAATGCATGGTGTGTAATTAAACACTAACACAGGGTTTTGGTTATGGGATTTCCTACATCAGCCATGAATCTTATTTGAAAACAATTCTGTCTAATGGAACTGGGATGGCAATTATTTGAATGCATTCATCAGATTAATGCTCAGTACCTGAAGAATAACTAAAACTTCAAATCTTAGGACCCTGGGATTCGCATGACACTACATATATACAATGTCAATACATAATCCATTCTACCTCACTCTATCAACCATCAATGCAACCTAATTCCCAGCCTTCTCCTCACCAACTTGTAATCAACAGCATCTCTCGGACTGATCTGCTGGCTCCTGACTTCCCCTGCTGTCTGCTGGACTCAACCTTGGAGATCAATTAGTCACTCACCTCCAAATGTGTCTACTAAAACCATTTGTGGATACATCCAAGGCTGATTGTGGAGCCCTTACTTGTTTCCAAATGCTTCTCCTTTGTCTACTTTGAAAGTTAAAATTAGCTTCAATATTTTGTCTCAATTATTTTTAAAACGATTGAGGTGATATACTCCCACTCTTTACGCAAAGCATTTAGTGTCTGCTTCTTTGTTTCCTATTGAAGCTATTGTTATAGTAAAACTTACTTTAATTTTAAAACTTAAATCTATTCATAAAACATACAAGAAATTCAATAAGAAAAATGTCCTTCTCCACATTCATAGTATTATAAAGTCAGTAGATTCATTGTCTTTCTTAAACCCCAATATATTGTATTTACAAAGCATCAGTGCCACTCATGGGGTTTTTTTGAACCATATATCCATTAAGTGTCTGAAAGGCTATGACACTGGACCTAGTCCAGCGATGGCAGGACCCTGGATTGCACTCCTTCTCCGCCTAGTCTTGGTGTTGGCTGCACCCAGCTTCAGAGCTTTCCTCTGCAGTCTGGAATGTTCTAGCTGGCAGCATTATTAGAGCAAAGCAGTTAATAACTGTAATGATGAGCTGATACTGCACTCTATATGTCATGGAAAGACAAATCCCCCTCTATGTGGGGTATCCAGAGTAAAGGAATTTTGTCACAATGGACTTAGCTAATTACAAGGTTGCAAATTTAAGTTAAATCTTCCAGCCTTCAGGCTGATGTGGGTGCTCCCAATATTTTGAATTTTGCACGCCCAAACCAGTGTTACAGTCTAGATGAAGTTTTGACCTTGAATGTCTCTTGTCCATTTCCATCCACACAGCTTTTTGTTTTATATTTTTGCTCCAGATTCCAGGACCTGCAGTTTCTTGACGTTATATTCTATCACTATTCTTCAATTATACCGATACTTCACTCCTTCTCCTGCTATTTGCATATTCTGTTATTCTGCTAATAGTCACCTCCCTCAGAGCCGCTTTGGTAAATAAATAAATGCTTAAGTTAAATCAAATTCAGACAAGCAATGAAAGCTAACGTGAAGGTGAGCATTACGATTGGAACTTTAAATTTCATTATGAGAGCTTATGTGCCATCTCCAGACCCAGGTGCAATTATATGGAAACTTAGGATAGTGTTGTGGGGGCAGAAATCAAAGTGGTGTATCAGTGCCTGTTTCATCTTTACAACATCCCTAAATTTATCAGGAATAAAACTTCCCTTATTTATTCCAGCCCTTGGTTTGAGAACTTAATGTTTTCATGGAAAACTTCTATGAAGATTTTAAAAAATTCAGAAAAGAAAAATTGGACTGACTATATCAGGGGTGGCCAAACTTACTTAATGTAAGAGCCACATACAATTAACTTCAGATGTTTGAGAGCCGCAAGACATGAACAAAATTCACACACACGTTTTTATTGTTACATACACATTTTGTTACAAAAATGTTAAGAAATGCATGCACGCAATAATATTTATTCATGCATGTAGTTTTTTAAACTGTTAATTTGTATTAGTTTCAGTAATCATAATGTACATATATACCAAATGTTTTCAAAATCTTGACTGATGATTGTTTTAACTATATTGAACATAATGAATAAACACCGCCAGTTGTGGGTTGTCTTGTATGTCTGTAGATTCATCAAGAGCTAAGCTGAATGCAAGGGAATTCTTTACATCATTTTGCATTTTGCCTGCAACATCAGCACTGATCTGGGAGATACGCCTCTCTGTAGTGTGGCATGAAACTGTGTTTGTGCTATTAGTCGCTGAAGTTTTGTGATATTTGGATCTAACACTGCAACAACTTCAGCTATATTCTTCTTATCAAATTCGCCATCAGAATATGGGTGTTTAGCACGAGCAATATTCCATGACATAACAAAACTAGCTTCAGTCTATATTGGCTTCCTTACTGAACGTTGTCAACAGTGTCTGCTGGCTATTTAGAGATGATTTTAACACAGTTAATTTGTTTTTCTGTAATTTGGATTTATGTGGATAATCAGCCGAAAAGTTTGTGTGATTTATTTCATAGTGGCGTTTCAAATTACTGGCTTTGTAATGACTGAGTGACACATTGCAGATAAGACACAAAGGTTTACCTCCTTTAACGGTGAATGCAAAATCTTCCTCCCACTGTGGCTTAAAATGTCTGTTTCATCTTCTTTCTTTTTCAATCTCTTTATTATTAATAATAATATTATGAACAAAATACAATTGATATATTAATAAAGGGATTACAAACATACAAATTCCCATTACACATGAAAGAATACATAAGCAATGATTACAGTATAAATGAGTTTTCCCAAAACATGGACCATATAGTATATGTATGAACAAGGTAAATCTAGGTATTTCATAATATATGATATAAAAAAACAGAAAAAAGAAAAAAAATGATTGCAAAATTGACTAAACTACTAATCTAATAACTAATGAAGAAAAAAAAGAAAAAAAAGAAAAAAAAGAGGGCTGTTTATAATATCTCACAAGAATACATAATCATCAGTGTCGTCAACTCCGATCCTCTCAACATAAATAAGATAAAAGCTGGAAAATCCAATAAGCTTGGAACAGGGTCATCTGTTTCATCTTCATATTTTTGTTTCTTACAATTTGATGACGCTATCTTCCTTCACAAAATTTTCACAGACACTTGTAAACAAAACTTGTATTCGCAGTGTACCAACTAGGTCTGCACAGTTCAGTGTCCTGTGTTACACTGTGTTAATGTACATGACGTGAGTGAGGCCGGGCCTAGACTCACTAACACTTTGAGCGCCCAACGATGTAGATCTACGTTGTGTATTTTGAAACTCACGCCTCTGTCTTCAGCACCACGTGGCAATTCTCACCAACTCTTGAGCGACGGAATTAAGTCTCAAAGGATTTCCCGCAGTTCTATTTATTGCCAAAATGCTTTCCCATTTATTTCTACGCAATGGCAGCACGTGGTAAAAAGGTCAACCAACATATTTCCATGAGCCGCACATTGAATGCCAAAGAGCCGTGGTTTGGCCACCCCTGGACTATATTATTGTGAAGCGTGTATTGTGTTTATTTATTTAATCCTCTGCATATTTGGATTTTGAGGAAAATTTGTCAGAGAGTTCAATGTGATTGTTCCAGTTGCAGGAGCTTTAATCCTTAGTTTCACCTCATTGTTACAGAGTTCTACCGCAAATGGTGCGGGGGACGGGGGGGACGGGATGGGGAAGGATTTTCATTATTTTGGGTAAACCTTATTTATACATAAACCAATGATAAGTAAAATTTTCTGCCATGGAAGACTGTTTCTCCGCTGGACTGATTAGGTTAAGAATTGCTCAATTTGGATGTCTGAACTATCTGACATGTCATAGAATAAAAAAGCAATTACAAAAATTCTTAAACATCTTTTCCACATGACTTTTACTGTCTTGGCTACTAAAGAATGAAAGGTTAAGATTCAAACTACTGATTAACACTGAATTTAATGCGCATCATTATAAATCAGTTTATTCGCATTTGCTTCAGAAGGCAAACAAGAGAAAATCTGTCGATGCTTTAAATCCAAGCAACACACACAAAATGCTGGAGGAACTCAGCAGGCAAGGCAGCATCTATGGAAATGAGAAAGCAGCCCGAAATTTCGACTGTACTCTTTTCCATAGATGCTGCCTGGCCTGCTGAGTTCCTCCAGCATTTTGTGTGTGTTGCTGCAAAGATGAATTTTGTCAGTGCTCAATTGAACCACTAGATGGACATCTAGGTAAAATCATTAAATGCTGAGAAACAGTTGGTCTCAAAATTGAGTGATCAAGTTGCTTATAACCTTGAATTCAAAGTTAATCTTGAGACAGAAGGTAGATTTTGACTGAGTATGCTTTGCTCGTTCTATCAAAATAAACCACAGTTTCTATATGAAAAA
The DNA here is from genome assembly GCF_048418815.1 of Hemitrygon akajei. Classification (NCBI taxonomy): domain Eukaryota; kingdom Metazoa; phylum Chordata; class Chondrichthyes; order Myliobatiformes; family Dasyatidae; genus Hemitrygon; species Hemitrygon akajei. The sequence continues at coordinate 44,523,408 of NC_133125.1, forward strand.
TGGATTGTATTGTAAGTGGCCCAGATGGTGGCACTCTTGGCTGTAAGGAGATTATCAAAACCCATTCCAGAGAGTTGAGCACATAGTTTAGTTTAATATTATGATGTAGTAGGGAAGGAATATAGGATGTCTAAAGACACTAATCTTCAAAGGAAATATTAAACTGAACTTCTACTTGTGATATAAGGGAATGCAAAAGAAGAACCCGCACAGAAGTTTTTCAAAGAAGATCAGTGGACCTCACCCAGTGTGTGGTCAGTAATTGCAAACTTGTTTTAGAGCAACTTTTATCGTCAGGATTTCACTTTTTATCACAGGTTCTATACTTTCTCTTTAGTATTGTAGTCCTAATTTTATGATGTGACATCCTTTCTGTTTTGGTATGCTAATTTATTCACATAATTCTATTATTTGATGCACCTAACTTTACCATATAACCTTTTGCCATGTCGCATGTGTTGACAACACACACTGAATTTATTCCATTCTAAGATTGCTGCATTAACTGATATTAATGCTTTCTTCTCCTTGGGGATCTCCCTGAACTGTCGCGTCCCCTCTCTGCCACCTCTAATATTGGTTGCCCTGTGATGTATCGGTGTAAATATACCATTTCCTCCTTTGCCTTAATCCTGATCATGTAGACTGCAAATTCAACTCTGTGTGTCGACATTCTAGAGTAGGAGCAGTATCCTTTGTTAATACAGCTGCTGCTTTCTGTATTTTCTCTCATATTCAGGACAAGCATATTTGCTGTCAGTCTTGGCTCAGAGCTTTCACTCTTGGTTTAAGCCTCCCGCCCCCCGGTAAACATTTTGGTGGAGTGCTGCATTGTCAAACTGTGTTCAGTGCTACCTTAATTTGGACATCATGTGAGTGAACCAGGAGTTCCAAAGTGGTGTCTGCTTTAATATACTCCTGATGCAAAGTTAAAGTATAAAAGTTCATACCAAACTTCTGATGCAAGTAAATATAATTGTCCCACTATTATACCAATCAGCAAGCAATGCCATTTTGAGTTCATATACTCTTCTAATCCCTTACGGTTAAACAAATGTTCTGTAGCAGAAAAAAGACTCATTCTACCCCGTGACCCGACCACCAAAGTATCTGTCCTATCCATGAGGAACATACATCAATTCATGAATTAGCTGCTGACTGATTGCTTCTGGTATTTGCCACAGCTCTATACTCTGCTGGCACCCTCCTCAGTTATTTCAGGTCTTAAAATTCTACGAGACGTCATATGGTAGATGTTGAGCTGCGATGTGGCCCTTCCTGTTGGGAAGTGTGCAAGCACCCTGTACTGTGTGAATGAAAGGAAACAGCAAAGGTACTTGAGTACAGGCAATAGGCCTGAGTCTTTGGCAGCAACTGACATCCCTGCAGAACAGTCCCTCAATTATCCCACGAAAGCTTTAAGGACGGATTCCTGAAATACTCGCTTTTGAACGCCAGTGGCCATAGTTATGAAATATTCTGACTTTGTACGATGGTGAGTAGAGTCGCATGGCAGACGTCTAAATTTCCACTGCACCTGCAAGACGTTGAGAGGCTTCTGCTTGTGCTTCAGTAGAAATGGGGACACTGACATCAAATACAACAGAGTGTTGCAAGAAAAGACAGGCTCCAATTTCTGTTCAAGACCTCTGCAGATTTCTCCAAATTGAAGCAGGTTTTCAGACAAGCTTCACTACAAATATCCATCAACATTATTCTGTATGTTATCCCACCAGTCTTCTTCTGAATCCTTTTCAATGGCCTCGTAGATAAGTTTCTTATGACTTCCTATTTTTGTCCAGCCATGTTAACACTGGCTAACTATAATTAGCAGTGAATGTGAAATTAGTCTGTTGCCTATGTTCAGCTGAAGTGCACATCAATCCTGGCGAAGTAATACCAAGCCTCTTTACAAACTCGGTTAAATTCTGTATTGTTAAAGCTTGTTCTGACTAAGCCTGACAGGTACTCAGAACAGGCGAAAGTGAATGAAATTATAATCCAGCTCTAACAGTCAGCAAAGCTCTTGAGCCCAGTGCTTGCCGTGGTAATTAAATAAAGCAGAAAATGGGGAAGCGGTTGGAGGAAGTGTTACTGCTGCTTTGCTGACTTGTGAATTTACTGACTTTGCTTTCACAATGAAGGGACACCGTGTCTGACTCTGATATTGACAAATGAGGTTTTCATTTTGTGCCCTGTGTTCACTGAATGCAACACACAGGAATTACTATAATTTTTTATTAGAAAACATTTATTTCACTTTAGATAAATGAAGAAATTCCCAAACAGAAAATGTGAATGCAAATTGAAGATGGAAAACTATATCTTTATCCACGATGTAAGAAAAATGAAAATGGGAAAGCAGAAAATAATAAATTATTAACCTAACATCTGTCGTCAGGAAATTACTGGTCTGCAATTAGGAACAAAAGAGCTGAATATCTAAGAAAAGTTTCAGCAGTAACATGCCAAAGTGACAGTGAGAGCAGTAACATGTAAACCATGCTGAATGGGTCTACCTTAATTGACCAAAGGAGTGGACAAGTTTACAGTTGCTATTTATATGGACTTCCAGAAGGTACTTGTTACATCCCCCATTGAAGTCAAGTCATGCTGAATTCATAGAAATGAGGGCAAATCATTCAAGTGACTGAGAAACTGCCCAGACAGCAATTAGGGACAACACTCAAATCAGCAGAAAGGGATTGCCTAATCCCTCTCATTGTAAATTAATTTGGCAATGGACCAGAGAGCTACAAACCCACCCTGAAAAATCATTCTTGCAAATACAGCCAACACTGCAACACCGAGAAGAGCAAACTAAAATCTAAACTACAGATGCTGCAAATCTGAAATAAGAGCAGAAGTTTCTGGAAATGCTCAGCAAATCAGACAGCATCCGTGGAAAATGAAAGAGAGTTCCCAGCAGTTACTGCTTTTATAATTTTAATGATTTTATAATCATTTTATAATTGTAATAATTTTATATTTTTAAGAATTGCAATGTAGGGGATAGTCACCTTGGTATGGCTTTATTGTAGACCAAGGTTTCTCAACCAGGGTTCTGTGAGAGATCATGATTTAAAAAAATTAAACATTATTTTTTGAACTTTGCGCTATCGCACGCAGTGGTGGACAATGACCAAGCAGCCCAGTCAGCAATCTCAGCCCAGTATGGCCGTATTTATTCTCAGCTTTTAACGCGAGATAGGGGAGGCCATCAACAACTGGTGAGCACTGTATTGTACGGAGGGGAGGACGGTCAGCTGATGAGGAGCGTGAAATGGGTTTTCAGAGCATTACGTAGACTTGCCCAGCTTGGGCTGTGATATCAGCCTCTCCCTCCTGAACCACCTTCCCCAACTTCCCCTTGCACGCTACCGACACACTTATAGGAGTGAACAAACTGTATCAGTTAGTAGAAAATTGGAAGGAAATTTTCATTCTGACAGTCATGAATGGCAATTTTTGAAGAGGAGGTGTGAGATGGAAGTAGGAACAATTCTAGGTCCAGGCTCATGGACAATTCTGACAAGGTTAATGATGAAGAATTACATTTTTCTGAGTCATTTCACTGCACTAGCGTAACAACGGCCACAGAAGTCTGTCTTTCTTCCTCCTAAACTAAAAAAAAGTTTATTTACACAATAAATTTACAAAGTACAAACAGTAAGTATTTACAAGACAGTGAATAAATTCAAATTAAAATATGATTACTACTGTCTATAAACAGTCAATTCCCTGGGGGTCCACCACTCCTGGAAATCAGCCACTGTACCCATTGTTCTCTCTCCAAGGAAGAGAACCATATGTTCTCTCTCCAAGGACAGCCGGGCACGAATGTAACCTCAAAAGAGGGACAGGCAGTCGGCCCTGGCAGAGCCCTCGACTGTCCGCTGCCCAGGACCATGAATGACCATGTTGACCAGGCCCAGGAACAAGCCCACCAGGAGAGCCTCCTCGTGACCCTACACCTTCCATACTGAGTGCCTGTATACAAGGAGCGAGGGGCCGAAATGCAACCAGAACCTGAGGAGCAGCCCCTTCACACACTCACACAGGGGCTGCAACCTCTCACACGCCATATCAGTGTGGCACACTGACTCCTCCCGGCCACAGAATGGACAGGTAGACAGGGTGTCAGTCAACCTGCTTAAAGACCGGTGGCACGGTACTGCCCAATGCAACACCTTCCACCCCAGGTCCCCACTGAACGGGGGAAGGACCCATAATGAAGAGATTTCCACTGGGGACCTCCTCCACTGACAGATGGTAAAATGGATCGGCAAGGTGAGTCTGGTCGGCAGACGAAGCAAGGAATGGAAAGGTGTGCAGGAGCAGCCCATACAAGGGCATCGCAGAGAGGCACGGTGGGCATCCCCAGGACAGGGCTCACATTATGAGGGATACTCCCCCCGTTGTATCCTGAGGCAATTTCAGCTGGAACTCCTCCGCTTCCCAGAGTCTGCTCGACACTCAGCAGTCCCCCTCTCCATCTGGATGAGACTAGACCCCATACCCTCAACAGCTCAAGGAACATCATAATCAGAGTTGCCAGCTTCGTGGAGAAGATTGCCAGGTTTTCTGAGACAGTGCGATACTGAAAACAATGCAGATTTGAAGGTGGCATTTTCTACTGCCAGCATTAGGGCACATGTAACAAACTACAACACATTTCCAGCCACGGATGTGTTGTGACTGAGTAAATGAATGCTCCAGTGGCAGGAGAAGGAAGGGACAGATTGGTCCCATGGATCAGAGCTTGGTAAATGACTAGAAATATCACTTCTGTGCATGTGGCTCTGGAGGTCTTCCAGGAATACAGCTAGGTGTGTCTAGGAGGAAGTTGTGGTTATAGTCAATGAATGTCTGCACTTTGGGTAAGACTGCAGTGCATTCAAATGCCCATACCCATGGTATCTTCTTCAGCAGTATTGAGGAAAATTAAAGAAGTCTCTCCCATGGGTACAGAGTTTATGTAAGTTTACTAATATAGCACCAAGCTGTAAACTGTGAGATGTGGCAATTGTCAATGGTGGCATGGTAAAGTCTTGATAGTCTTCTGGTCAAGATGGTGACAAGCTGCTGTCTCCATTGAGATCATAGCTCAGACTTGCTTTTTTTTAAAGTTCGTGGGGATGGTTTTGGGGACAGAGAGGACAAGTGGGGGTCATGTTAGGGTTTGGGGCAGTAATATGGGGCACTTAGAGGTTAGATTAATGTTTAGGGTCAGGGACGTGGATGAGTTGGGGGACAGGCCTATGGCCTCAGCTCAAAGTCCAGCAACATGGATGCGTGGTGAAGGACATCCAGAGTCCAGGCCTTGACTAAACCAGCGATGTAGACGTGTGAACGAAGGGTATCTGGAGCTCAGGCCTCTGCTCTATGCCCGAAGGCCTATGATGTGGAATGGTGATAAAGGACGTCTGTGGATATCGGGCTGTCCCAGATAAGTGGGTCCTAGGATCAGATGTCTGTGCAACATGAGGTGGCACGAGGACAGGTCAGTTAGAAAGGCCTGGAGTTCAGGCCTGAAACTCAGGGTCATGTCATTGGCTAATTCAGGGATCGAAGCCCAAACATTGATCGTTAAGTCTGAAAGTTGAAGGCTGATGGCCGAAGCCCAGAGATTGGAGACTGGAAGCCTGTCCTGGAGTTGGGGGACTGTTCATTTGTGTGCGTGGTTGGGAGGGAGGAAAGGGGCTTGTTCTGCTGTTGTTGTTTTGTTGCTTGTTGTGTTCTGTTCAGCATTGTGGGCATGCTATGTTGCCACCGGAGTGTGTGGCAACACTTGTGGACTACCTCCGACACATTTCACTGTAGGTTTCATTGGATAAATCAATCTGAATCTGGATCAAAGCAGTTAGAGTATATGTGTCAGGTAGTATTTATCTTAAGACATCCACAGATCTCAGCGAGGGCAGTGAACTTGGTTTGAGTATTGTGCCTTAATATTTCAAAATAAACTGAGTCAGTAAAACCTGGTTAGCCTCTGAGCAAATATGGGTTATTGTGTCTCATACCACTGAGGCTGAAAATCCTACAACAAATGAATTGACACATTCCACTCTCCACACCAGAGAAAAATCCAAGGTCAAATTCAAGTTTAATTATTGTTCAACGATACATGAATACATCGAACGAAACAGTGTTCCTCTGGGGCCAAGGTGCAAAACATACACAGCACATTCAAAATAGTAAGCAAAAAAAACATAGTCACGCAAAAAGACAGACATACAGCCCAAGTACCTAAGCAACATGCCTCACAAGTTGATGGTACTTTCCCAGGCACAGTGCTGACACACGCTATCCAGCCTTTCATTCCACCAATCAAACACTGGGGGTAGCTCTGTTGGGAGGGGCCAGCCCCCAACTGAGCACAGACACCACACTACACCACCTCTGGCGTCTCCTCTCCTGGACTGCAGCTTGAGGCTTAGTCCTCACTACAACCAAAGCCACGCGGCTCACCCGCCATCTATCGTGCCACCAAACAAAGGAACCAGGCCCGCAGCACCTTACATTACTCATTTCCAACAGGGTCTTGTGATTGCAAGCGAAACGTCCAGGACAACCACCCATGGTTACACTGCACGCTACCCTCTCACACCAGCTCCGATGCCTTTTCGTAGCAGGCAGCAACATAATCCGTATCCAAGCCCACTCCTCCACCAACAAACAGCTCACCGATGGGGCAGACCTGCAGTACTCGAAGTTCTTCGAGCACAGACAGAGAAAAACACCTTCGGTTGGCCTCCAAGAGATCACTGTGTCCAAATGAGCCGCTATCTTTCCAGAACATGTTAGTGAAAGTAAAACCCCATTAAAAAATAGAGTCAAATTTCATGAAGGGGAAAAACACTCCCTGAAAATGAATATAATTGTGCTTAGCTTATCACTTTTTTGAAGAGTTGAATAAATGCATTAACAAGAGTTGACATTACTCTTTGAGCCAAAATTAATCCAAAAATTAAAGAGACAAATTTCTCCTCTGGTGAAATTGAAACAAAATGTTGCCAAGTGAGACTTCTGACAGGCACTTATATAGACACCTATCCTTACCTGTGTACGCCTCAAGCCCCGGAATGTTGGCACAACACTAAGCAATGGTTTCTTACAATGGAGCATCAGAAAAGGTATGAAAGAAAGTGGACAAAGACGCCTCTTTAATTAGGCCAATTCCAGCTAGGTTACGGCAAGAGAGGACATCAGAAAACAATTGTTCCTCAGTTTGATGGCCACATTTTAGCTGAATGACCTTTGATGCTCTCTGCTTTTATGCACATGTTCTGAATGTTTTGTGGAACACGTGTATCTGGTATACAGATTACAGATCACATAAACAGAATACAAAAATAGTACATTACAGCAACGGAGGGTAGAGTCACACTGGACGTTTGGCACCTCTGCAGGGGATGTTTGTCGGAGAACATATAAACACAGGCATACACAAGAAAATTGAACTGAAACAAATAAGTCTGGATCTTTTAGCAAGCAAAGCACATCAGTTTGGTAAGTGAAAGTCTTACGAGCCAAGTTGATATCACATTCTATTGTTCAGGATGTCAATGACTTTGGTATGTTCTATTTCATTCCAAGTCTGGCCTAATTCAAGGCATTGGAATATAGTAGATTGTGTTGTGTGCTCAATCAATTATTGAAATCAAGAAAGAGAAATGATATTAACTGAAGTGAGATTATCAATTCCCTAGTCTTTATTTTACTTGTTAATTGTATCTGAATTAACCAAAAAAAGCCTGTGATAGGAATAATTGGTTGAATCAGATTTACATGTGTTGACTTAAAAAGAATGGAGGAGAAGGCTTTCAATTCTACAGGAATATATTCCATTCCTTTATTGTTCAGATTTTTAATATATTAATTCCACCAAAACAGCTGGACTAAGAGGTCATGGCATTATCGTGGGATATGTGTGCATATCTAGGGAAAATAATCATATTGTCTCAGAATGTGCATCTGTCTATGCAGTCAATGATAATGATATAATGAACGAGATCCCAAAGTGGTTACAAAACCTATTACCTCCAAATTTAAGTAATGATTTCTTTCTACTTTATTTATGTAGAGATGCAGTGCAGACTAGGCCCTTCAAACCTTTCGAACCGCACCGCGCAGCAACCCCGATTTCCCCCTAACCTATTTACAAAGCAGTCTATAATGATGAATTAACCCACCCGATTAACCAGAGAACTGGGAGGAAACCCCCGCATTCCATGGGGAGAACATACAGAGACTCCTTACAGAGGACACCGGGATTGAATTCCTAACCCCGACGCCCTGAGCTGTAATAACATTATGCTAACTACTACACTACTGTGGCCAAAACTTCTTTATTCTCTCTCTTCCTCCCTAAATCTTACTCTGTTCACTTGCTGGAGTGCAGTTATAGAGTTCCATGTGAACAACTGACCTTTCTTTCCAGTGTGGATTGTAAAAGAAAGATTCTGCATTTGTAGAGCATGTTTCTCATCCCCAAGCAAGGCACAGTTGCATCCATGAAATGAATTTGTGCCTTTGAAGATGTTGATTAAGTGATGTATAACAGCCAGAAAGAAATCATCTGTCCTTTGAGAAACAAACACAAGATTATTAAGGGGAAGATTTGTCTTTTGTTTAATGTTTTGTCTGATAGCCAATTCTGCACCACAGCAACACTCTTTTATTCATCTGACATGGTAAACCAGATTGTGTGTTTAATTTTCTAAGGTGGAGATTTCATAGCCAGTTTCCTGGCTGGAGTTATGAACAAAGCATGCCACTTGTCTGATATGTACATACTATCAGTGTTAGTAGACCGTTCGTTCGCCTGTTATCCAGGGTAACCCATTCTGGTAATCTTCACTGCACGATACACCAATGCCAGGAGAAGCCTCTTCACTTATACATGGTTGTCTTTCTTAACCACACTATGGCCTTTGATTCTGCCAATCAGAGAGAGCAGTAGAGCATCTCCCTCAAATCTGATTGGCCAAGTAAAAATCACATCCATCCTATATTTGCATCATAGTGGCTTACAAACTGAGATCCTAACCAAGTGGCCCACAGCAGATCAAATATTAGTGCAGAGTAACAGCACGCCTGGCCCTATCATGGCCTCAACTCTCCTGTTATTGTTCATCACCATATCTCACCTCCAACAAGCATTGGTCCTGTCCGAATGATCTACCAATGATGAACTATTCACCCTACATAGCCTCCACTCCCAAGCCAAAGTTATCCATACCTCAGGAAATGAGCTGCAGTATACTGACTACACTTGTGCGTCCGTGCTTTTGGAGGTGGTTCTCCAAGTTTCTGTCAATTATTCACTGAAGCAAAGGTGGGAATGGGCCTTATACTATAATATCTGCAAAAAGGTCTTTTAATCCATCTGCCAACTCTTCCACAATAAAAAAAGACCCATAATGGGGCTCGGAAAAAGGGGTATTGAAAATCAATATATCAAACCTGACTGAAAGCTCATGGACTACAGAGCAGTAATGGTCCATGTGCTCCAAATGCTTCTGAAACTTTGTCTACTTACAACAGGTTCCACAAGGAACTGGAGCGATCCAATGACACTGATTCCACAAAATCCTTCAAGTTCACTGCCAGGATATGAACCAGGCCGGCAACCCAGTACTCAGACCTTCACTACTCTCATTTGACTTTGTCAGGTAGCTTATACCATGCTCATGCCTGACACTAGACTCCTGATACAGACACTCATTTCCATGTCATGGTAAGAGATTTCTAGGTGGACAGAGGAGAGGATGTTCCCATAATCTCCTTTCCTTAGTGAAACATCCCCACTGACTTCTGGAAATCTCTGATCAAAATAGAGAAGCATCTTTCAGGATGGCAAAATACAGATGGAGAAACCCAACGGATCTGAATTTCAAAATTTCCCAGTGAAAAGTCCAAATGGATAGCAATGAGCTGAGCATTCAAAAAATGTACATTTGGAAAATTACTATTGGCCTTTGCCATTGACATAGCTATCGCTCTTCGATCAATGATGAAAGAAATCTTCCAATTTATGTGATTTTCCATTTGTGTGCATTTGGGAAACTTTATCAGGGATACATTTGAATGTTTTTTCCTGCCTTTCTGAGTAATATAAAATTACTATTAATTTTTGTCCTCTTCAACATCTCCTCCTCCCTAACATTATTTTTTACCCTTGCTCTAACGTGACAACTGTCTGATATAGAATGTACTGATGAAAAAATGATAGATAGAACTGAATTCAATTGTAACCATTAAAACAGGTTAAAAAAAAGCAAAAAAAAAACCCTGCACTGTCATGATATCTGAAATAAAAACACTCAGTAGACGAGATGGCAGCTATGAGGACAAAATAGACTCAACATTTCAGGTCGATGAACTTCCATTGAAATAATTAAAAATATTTATATTTTTATATAATATATTTTTATATTATTAACCTGGAAAAAATATCTATAGGAGTGTGAAGGCAGTTGGTTGTCACTTCAGAGACCGTGTACAATGGGTTTATTTCCTCCTCCTGTTCAATCAACTTCATTAGAGAGTATGCATTATGATCAGAGATTAAGGGAGCTAGGGCTTTACTCTCTGGAGAGAAGGAGGATGAGAGGAGACATGATAGAGGTATACAAGATATTAAGAGAAATAGATAGAGTGGACAGCCCGTGCCTCTTCCCCAGGGCACTGCTGCTCAATACAAGAAGACATGGCTTTAAGGTAAGGGGTGGAAAGTTCAAGGGGGATATTAGAGGAAGGTTTTTTACTCAGAGAGTGGTTGGTACATGGAATGCACTGCCTGAGTCAGTGGTGGAGGCAGATACTCTAGTGAAATTTATATTCACTATATAAATCTCACTATATACTATATAGTATATGGAGGAATTTAAGGTGGGGGGTTATATGGGAGGCAGGGTTTAAGGGTCAGTACAACATTGTGGGCCAAAGGGCCTGTAATGTGCTGTATTTTCTATGTTCTATGTTCTACTACATTTTCTCTTCCTTTCATTCTTCTGCTGCGGCCACCTCTGGTGCTTCACTTTATTTTCTGAATGTCTGTGTCTCCCTCTCTGGGAACAACTATGCACAGATATTTATAACGAGGCTACAGTGTGTTATATTGGTTTTATATCTTCTCACACTACCATCAGAAAGAACTCCAATTACTTATTCATGTTTCTCCGAATCTGCCAATACAAATGATACCTCCCAGACTTAAACGTCAAATGTCAACTCCCTTTCACACAAGTAATATCCCACTGGTAATGTATCTCAGGAACTCTCTCCTCTGTTCTTGCTCTTTCTTCTCTGTCCGAGCTCCACGTTAGTCCCAGCTGTTCACTCTCTTCACTCCATTAGCCTCCATATTTGAGGGATGTTTATTTCCCACTTGTTGCTAATGTCACCATCAAATAATCTTTTCCTTCCCCCTTCTTTCATCACTTCATGAGATGTTAGTTCTCTGCTCCTTTATCCATAACAGTCACTCCTCTTCTCCAAGGCTATCAGGCCAGAGCCTCTTTCTTCCCATAGTTTAAGGACTAAAATGTCCTCTAAGTGAAACAATTTAGTTGTAGTTCTGAATAGTTGTGCCGGTCACCTTTATTCTGTGCACAGGTATGATTCTACATTTGATTGTTTGCCATTTCTCTGTCCCAAGTCCACGCTGGTCCATTTCTGATCACTCTGATCTGTGTACAGTAACTGTTCTGCCTTCTGTCAGCCACCTTACAATCTTCTAGGTGTGCCATTTATTCTAATAGCATCACAACTTGAGCTTTGCTCAGATTTTCCCTGGAGCCACAGTTGCTGGCAAATGGGAGATGCATTCTGCAGAGCAACATGGAACTGAGGTTTGGATTGGTACATGGCTGGCCTCATGTTGTCTGAATGTATGTAGATATGCATTTAGTCATAGAGTCATCATTATACCACATAGAAACAGGGTCTTTGACCCAACTTGTCCATGATGCTCAAGCTGCCTACCTGAGCTAGTCCCATTTGCTGGCATTTGACCTTTAGCCCTCTAAATATTTCCTATACATGTACCTGTCTAAATATCTTTTAAAAGTTGTAATTGTACTTGCATCTACTACTTCCTCTGCTAGCTCCTTCCATGTACCCAACACCCACTTTGTAAAAAGTTACCACTCATGTCTTTTAAATCTTTCTCCTTACATCTTAAACATATGCCCTCTAGATTTATCACCCTTTATCCTGGGAAAAAGACTGTGTCCTTATCCATTTCCATCATGATTTTATACACAATGGTGCTAGAAAGTTTATGAACCATGTAGAATTTTCTCTATTTTGGCATAAATATGACCTAAAATATGATCAGATCTTCATATAAGTGGTAAAACTAGATAAAGAAACCCAATTAAATAAATAACACAAAAACATTATACTTGTTCATTTATTTATTGTAAAAAAAAAGATCCAATAATATATGCTGGGAAATTTGACAAATGTTCAGGGGATATTTGTGTGGAATTCTGCATAGATAGGTTCCAATGAGATAGGGAAAGGATGGTACAGGAACCATGGTGTACACATGATGAAAATATAGTCAAGAAGAAAAGAAAAGCTAATGAAAGGTTCAAAAATCTAGCTAATGATAGAGATCTAGAAAATTATAAGGCCAGCAGGAAGGAGCATAAGAATGAAATTAGGAGAGCCAGAAGGAGCCTTGAGAAGGCCTTAGTAAGCAGGATTAAGGAAACCCCAAGGCATTGTATAAGTATGTGAAGAGCAACAGGATAAGATGTGAGAGAATAGGGCCAGTCGAGTATGACAGTGGAAAAGTGTGTATGGAACCGGAGGAGTTAGTGGAGGTACTTAATGAATATTTTCTTCAGTATTCACTACGGAAAAGGATCTTGGCAATTGTAGGGATTACTTACAGCGGACTGAAAAGCTTGAGCATATAGATATTAAGAAAGAGGATGTGCTGGAGCTTTTGGAAAACATCAAGTTGGTAAGTCACTGGGACTGGACGAGCTATACCCCAGGCTACTGTGGAAAGTGAGGGAGGAGATTACTGAGCCTCTGGCAATGATCTTTGCATCATCAATGGGGACAGGAGAGGTTCTGAAGGATTGGAGGGTTGCGGATATTGTTCCCTGATTCAAGAAGATAGCCCAGGAAATTATAGACCAGTGAATTTTACTTCAGTGGTTGGTAAGTTGATGGAGAAGATCCTGAGAGGCAGGATTTATGAACATTTGGAGAAGCTTAATATGATTAGGAATAGTCAATATGGCTTTGTCAAAGGCAGGTCCTGCCTTATGAGCCTGATTGAATTTTTTGAGGATGTGACTAAACACATTGATAAAGGTAGAGCAGTAGATGTAGTGTATATGGATTTCAGCAAGGCATTTGATAAGGTACCCCGTGCAAGGCTTATTGAGAAAGTAAGGAGGCATGGGATGCACGGGGACCTTGTTTTGTGGTTTCAGGACTGGTTTGCACACAGAAGGCAAAGAGTGGTTTTAGGCAGATCATGTTCCTCAGGGATCTGTTCTGGGAACCCTTCTCTTCATAATTTTTGTAAGTGACCTAAATGAGGAAGTGGAGGGATGGGTTAGTAAATTTGCCGATGACAAAAAGGTTAGGGGTGTTGTGGACAGTGTGGAGGGCTGTCAGAGGTTACAGCAGGACATTGGTAGGATGCAGAACTGGGCTGAGAAGTGGCAGATGGAGTTCAACCCAGATAAGTGTGAGGTGGTTAATTTTGGTAGGTCAAATATTATGGCAGAATATAGTATGGATGGTAAGACTCTTGGCAGTGTGGAGAATCAGAAGGATCTTGGGGTCCGAGTCCACAGGACACTCAAAGCTGCTGCGCAGGTTGACTGTGTGATTAAGAAGGCATATGGTGTATTGGCCATCATCAACTGTGGGACTGAGTTCAAGAGCCGAGAGGTAATGTAACAGCTATATAAGACCTTGGTCTTTTTTTTGTACGAATTGCTAAGAGGAGTTGTGGTTCTTTGTTTATATGCAATAGTCTAATATTACGTTTACATGACTTTGACAGTATACATCCCTTTCGTTATTTGTACGTTTATTGTATTATGTATTTGATATAACTTCTCCTCTGATTTGTTTCTATTCACTTTTTTTTTAAAAAATCAATAAAAAAAGATTGGAAAAAAAAGACCTTGGTCAGACCCCACTTGGTGTACTGTGCTCAATTCTGGTAGCCTCACTGTAGGAACGATGTGGAATCTATAGAAAGGGTGCAGAGGAGATTTTCAAGGACGTTGCCTGGATTGGCGAGAATGCCTTATGCCAATAGGTTGAGTGAACTTGGCCTTTTCTCCTTGGAGCGACAGAGGATAAGAGGTGACCTGATAGAGGTGTATAAGATGATGAGAGGCATTGATCATGTGGATAGTCAGAGGCTTTTTCCCAGGGCTGAAATGGCTAACACAAGAGGACACAGTTTTAAGGTGCTTGGAAGTAGGTACAGAGGAGATGTTAGGGGTAAGTTTTTTACGCAGAGAGTGGCGAGTGCGTGGAATGGACTGCCGGTGGCGGTGGTGGAGATGAACACAATAGGGTCTTTTAAGAGACTCCTGGATAGGTACATACAAAGTATACTGCAGATGCTGTGGTCAAATCAACACATACAAAAGCTGGATGAACTCAGTAGGTCGGGCAGCATCCGTTGAAATGAGCAGTCAACGTTTCGGGCCGAGACCCTTCATCAGGACTGGCAGTCAACATTTCGGGCTGAGACATTGACTGCTCATTTCAACGGATGCTGCCCGACCTGCTGAGTTCATCCAGCTTTTGTACGTGTGGATAGGTACATGGAGCTTAGAAAAATAGAGGGCTATGGGTAAGCCTAGGTAATTTCTAAGGTAAGGACATGTTTGGCACAGCATTGTGGGCTGTAGGGCCTGTATTGTGCTGTAGGTTTTCTATGTTTCTATCTTCACCTGGAAAGTGAAATAGAGAACTAGTTTAAATTTATTTTGAGGTGAAGCCCCTTTGTTGAATGAGAATAAAAAGAAATTTAGTTAATATGTTTGCCTTGCAAAAAGTTACTTTGAAGACCACTGAGGACAATTATAGCAGAGTTGAATAATTTAGCACTGGTGAAAAATCAAATCCGGACCTTTAGTTGCAAGGCTGTATCACCATGAGTGATCTCCATGTGCTGTAAATTTAAACTTTTTTGTTTTGTCATTTGAACCTTCTGTAATCCCTAAAAATTACTATTGCTTTGAAACAAATCCATACAAACTCTATTTTTAAAAAATGTGTACCAAATTTTCATTCAAAAACTTGTTTATGTTTTCCGGAGATATTACGTCCTCTTCTGAAAGGATTAATTTCTTGTTAACTCCATTCAGATATCTGTTCAAATCGTCATGGTTGTAATATCGAAGTTGAGATGGTGACCATCAACGGCTTGTATACGTTTACAGAGATGAAACTGCTTGGCCGATCCGGTCCAGAGCCCAGTTCACACAAATTCCTGCTGGTTAGCAGCTCAGAGTTAACCCCTCAGCAAATCCTACCAGCCTCACTTTTTGTAATCCAGCTTAACAGCAATGCCGATCCAATTCAGTTCATCGTAATCGGGAAAGATCCAGGTTTCAGCATGGATCTTTCCCGCTCAGGCACCAGCGACATGAAGATGACTAAGCCAGAATTCTGAGCAGAAACACTTGGCCAAGGCATCGCTGCTTCTGTCCATTCCATTTCCGTTAGGTCAGTCTGCAGATGAACTGCCAACTGACGAGCTGACATTCACAGAAGAGTTTTAACCTTGGGATCGAGTTACAGATGGAAAGCTAATTGCAGAAATATTCTAATAAATGTTAATAGTTTTATTTGAAAGAGAAACATTAAATACCCTGAGTTTTATCTTAATTTAAATCATAAATCTCTAAGAAAATTATTTACTATTAAGTATTAGCAACACACACAAAATGCTGGTGAAATGCAGCAGGCCAGGCAGCATCTATAAGAAGACGCACTGTCGACATTTCGGGCCGAGACCCTTCGTCAAGGCTAACTGAAAGGAAAGATAGTAAGAGATTTGAAAGTAGTGGGGGGAGGGGGAAATGTGAAATGATAGGAGAAGACCGGAGAGGAAGGGGTGAAGCTATGAGCTGGAAAGGTGATTGGCAAAAGGGATACAGAGCTGGAGAAGGGAAAGGATTATCAGGTTGGAGGCTACCCATAGCTTCCTCTACTGTCAAGATGAAGCCACACTCAGGTTGGAGGAACAACACCTTATATACCATCTGGGTAGCCTCCAACCTGATGGTATGAACATTGACTTCTCTAACTTCCATTAATGCCACTCCTCCCCTTCTTACCCCATCCCTGATATATTTAGCTTTTCCCCCTCCCCTTTTTTTTCTCTCTCTCTGCCCATCAATCTGCCTGTTCTCCATCTCCCTCTGGTGCTCCCCTCCCCCTTTCTTTCTCCCTAGGCCTCCCGTCCCATGATCCTTTCCCTTCTCCAGCTCTGTATCCCTTTTGCCAATCACTTTCCAGCTCTTAGATTCACCCCACCCCCTCCGGTCTGCTCCTATCATTTCGCATTCCCCCTCCCCCTCCTACTTTCAGATGTCTTACTATCTTTCCTTTCAGTTAGTCCGGACGAAGGGTCTCAGCCCGAAACGTTGACAGTGTTTCTTCCTATAGATGCTGCCTGGCCTGCTGCATTCCACCAGCATTTTGTGTGTGTTGCTTGAATTTCCAGCATCTGCAGATTTCCTCGTGTTAACTATGAAGTATTATTGTTGTTACATAGTTCAGAGTTCAAAGTTCAAATCAAATTTATTATCAAAGAATGTACTGTATATGTTACCATATAGCACCTTGAGATTAATTTTCTTGCAGGGAAAAAGAAATACTATAGAATTATATGAAAAAGCTATACAGTAACAGACAAAATTGAAGAACAACCGAAAGAAGACAAACTGCAAATATTTTTTTTACTGAGAATGAGTTGTAAAGAATCCTTGAAACTGAGTCTATAGTTGGTAGAATCAGTTCAGAGTAGCGGTGACTGAAGTTATCATGGATAGAAGACTGGCTGACTGGCAGGAAGCAAAGAGTGGGAATAAAGTGGTCCTTCTCTGGTTGGCTGCTGGTGAGTAGTAGTGTTCTCCAGGGGTCGGTGTTGGGACCGCTTCTTTTCACATTAGATGTCATTGATCAGGATGATGGAATTGATGGCTTAGTGATCAAGTTTACAGATGATACAAAGGTAGGTGAAGGGAGCAGAAGGACTTGGTCAGATTAGGAGAACGGGTAAAGAAGCGGCTGATGCAGTATAGGGAACTGTAAGGTCATGCACTTTGGTAGAAGGAATAAAGGCATAGACTTTTTTCTAAATGGGTAGAAAATTCAGAAATCAGAGGTTCAAAGGGACTTGGTAGACCTAGTGCAGGATTCCATAAATGTTAGCTTGCAGGTTGAGTCGATTATAAGGAAGGTAAATGCAATGTTAGCAATCATTTCAAGAGGACTAGAATATAAAAGCAAAGGTATAATGCTGAGGCTTTATAAGATATTGGTCAGGCTGCACTTGGAATATGGTGAGCAGTTTTGGGCCTCCTCTCTAAGAAAGGATTTGCTGGTATTGGAGTGGGTCCAGAGGAGGTTTACTAGAATGATGAATGAAAGGGTTAACATATGAGGTGCATTTGGTGGCTCCAGGCCAATACTTGCTCAAGTTTAAAAGAATGAGGGGGTCCTATATAGAGTGGATGTGGAGAGGATGTTTCCTATAGTGAGGTGTCTAGGACCAGTGGGCACAACCTCAGAATAGAAGGATGTCTCTCCATAACAGAGATGAGGAGGAATTTCTTTAGCCAGAGGGCGGTGAATCTGTGCATTTCTTTGCCATGGAGGGCTGTGAATATTTAAAGTGGAGGTTGACAAGTTCTTGATTGAGTCAAAGTTGCCTTGAGTGTGTCAAAGGTTATAGGGAGAAGAGAGAAAAATAGGCTTGAGAAGGTAATAAATCAGCTATGATGGAATGGCAGAGCAGACTCAATAGACCAACTGGCCTACTCCTGCTCCTATGTCTTATGTAACGTCTGTGTCCCCAGTTTACCCCGTTCACCTGGGGTGAACCAATAGTGCAATACTTTGGTGTAAATACGGTGTAATGCCCCCCCCCCCCCAGTACACGCCTGCAACATAAATATCAGACAATACACCAAAGGTGAGTAAATAATTACAACTTTATAGTTATTTCTTAGTGATGGGTTAGTAGAAACAGATAACCTAAAGGTGCCAAATCAGTAAGTTTATCAGTTTGTGCACATAATATTTTAATACATTGGAGCTCACGCCTCTGGCTCCATCCACAACGACCTTCTGAGCCTTTGGCCACCGTCTGAACCGCCAACGTCCAGTATCTGCTGCCCTGGAACCTCTGTCCGCTCCTCACATGTCCGTCCTCCTCACTCACCTCCCGAAAAAGACCACGAACTCCTGCTCAGCTCACAGATACCAGATAGTGTAACAATTCTCCATTGGTTAGTTCCCCCCTTATCTACAGTTATAACCCAAACAATCCAGATACAGAAACCCATTACAGCATTAAGTAACATTACAGAGAAGCCATTTTGTTAGCCTGAACAATTAACACCACAGTTACTGGTACTGAGAGCCCTACACATAAGCCATAGGAGCAGATATTCAGGAGGTAGATGGTTGTAGGGTAATAACTGTTGCTGAACCTAGTGGTGTAGGACCTAAGGCTTCTGTAACCTCCTGCTCAATGCCAGTAGCATGAAGAGGTCGCGGCTTGGATGTTATTTGATGATGGATGCTGCTTTCTTTGGCTGCGCTCCATGTAAACATACTAATTGGTGCAGTGCCAACACAACCAAATGCATCAGCAATTTTGACTATTAAAGATCTTACAACAGATGTGATGTGGGTTGTGGATGAACCATCGTTAATTAGAAGACCTCTCTTCTTTCTGAAAAGTTCCTTGGATATTTTACATCCATTTTCTCCAGAGAAGTCCAAGTGAAGAGCTGCAGATTAATATCCCCCAGACTATACTAACGTATTAGCTTGGCACAATAGCATAGCAGTTAGTAAAATCTATTACAGTGCCAACAACATGGGTTCAATTCCAGTACTCTCTGCAAGAAGTGTGTGTGTTGTCCCCATGACGGTGTGTGTTTCCTCCGGGTGTTCTGGTTTCCTCCTACGTTTCCAAAGACGTTAATTGGTCAGATGGGTGTAACGAGTGGTGCTAGCTCACTGGGCTGGGAGGAAGGGCCTGTTACTGTGCTGTATCTCTAAATATTACACAACTTTGTAAATTCAAATTTAGGTGTGGTGGCTTGGGAATAACAACTTGGTCACATATTAGGAAGGACTAAGTTATGGGAATTCTATCAGATGAAGCAGCTTAGTATGTTTTCACTGGCTGTTATGTGGTCACCCCTTTATTGGAAGGGTCAAACACAGTTTTTGGTGACTGTTTTGCAGAATTTTTCCATTCAGTCTGCAAGGACCCTGAGCTTCCAGTTGTCTATCACTTTAATTCCCCATCACATTCCCATTCTATCCTCTCTGTCTTTGACATTCACACTGTTCAATAGATTGGTTGTAAGGCTGAAGAATGGCATCATTTGACTAGACACATTTGAATCCTCAGAATTTAATGAAATTGATCATTTCAGGTGTCCAGCCTTTACAATATTGGAAGACCTGATGTTTTCTTTTTGCCTTCTTTTTTTTCTTTCTCTTACCCTGTAGATATTTCCTGGTATGTTCTTTCAATTTCATGTCTCCAGCATTCAAAGTGTTTTGCTGCCCCAGTTATAGTTTCATCATTACTTTCTCCTCCTTCCTCTGTTTTCATTCACCTCCTTCTGCTTAAATCTCCACTAGGTTGTCCACCTCTGATTGAGACCCTTCATTGATACCTCTCAGTCATTTGTGTCATTCAGACTCCCTTGATTCCCCCCCCCCCAAAGACATCCCCCTTGTTCTCTCCAGCCCTTCTCCTTCTCTGAAACTTAAGCCATATTTTTGATATTTGAATTGTCTTGGTTCTATTACATTGAACATGTATCAATTTCCACAGAAGCCGGAACTGTTGAGCATTTCTATTTTTAATTTTAGATCAGGGCCAGGACCCCTACTGTTAACTGTGGGGGTCCATGGACCCCAGATTAGGAACCTCTGTTTTAGAGAGTGAGGATCTTACCCTATTTTGAATGAATCAAGAATAAGGAGGGATAATCTTAAATTTAGCCCATTTATGAGCGAACAAGGAAGAAATTCATTACAAAAGGAGGAGTGGAAAACTGAGTTTTTTTCCCTCATAAATGGCTCAACTGGAGCTTTCATTTCTGAGCTTGAGGGCATTGGAGACCTGGAACAAATGTAGTTGAGACACAGAAGATCTATAATTTACTTTAATAGTAAAAAAAAGTTGACAAACTGTATCTTTGTTGTAACATTTGTACGAGGGGTGATTGATAAGTTTGTGGCCTAAGGTAGAAGGAGTCAATTTTAGAAAACCTAGCACATTTATTTTTCAACATAGTCCCCTCCTACACACTTAGTCCAACAGTCATGGAGCATACGGATCTTGGACCTCCAGAAAGTGTCCACAGATGGGTGATTGATAAGTTTGTGGCCTAAGGTAGAAGGAGATGAGTTATACAGCTCTCATTACATGCACATGCAGGTCAACTCTTTGAGTGATTATGCAGAAAGTTTGAAGTTTCATCTCCAAGACCACAAACTTATCAATCACCCCTGATGATTAGTTAACTGATGAGTTATTAACTTCAAACTTTCTGCATAATCACTCAAAGAGTTGACCTCCATGTGCATGTAACGAGAGCTGTATAACTCATCTCCTTCTACCTTAGGCCACAAACTTATCAATCACCCACCTGTGGACACTTTCTGGAGGTCCAAGATCCGTATGCTTCATGACTGCTGGACTAAGTGTATAAATGTAGAAGGGGACTATGTTGAAAATAAAACGTGCTAGGTTTTCTAAAATTGACTCCCTCTACCTTAGGCCATGAACTTATCAATCACTCCTTGTATGTTCCAAAGTCAATGTAGCATACAGATACTAAACAGAAATAGGTTCCTCAACCCATGATGACCATGCCAACCAGCAGGTACCTACCTATATCAGTTCAGTTCAGTACAGTTCAGTTTCAGTTTATTGTCATTTAGAAACCACAAACTAAGTGTATCCCTCAGATAAATACTTTGTGGAGATTTGTGATATATATGTTTATATGATATATATGTACAATGTCTGAAATACATCTTATGGAAATGTTTGTTTGATGATGAACCTTCAATAAAAAAAATTAAAAAAATAAACCACAAACGCAATGCAGTTAAAAAATGAGACAACGTTCCTCCAGAATATCACAAAAGCACACGACAAAGCAGACAACACCAGAAAATCCACATAACGTTTGGTAATCCCCAAATCCAGAGTCTGGAGAGGCTGCTGCGTATTAATATCACGCTACCGTCTTAGCGCGTTCTCCGGAAAGGAGCTGCAAACCCACCAGACAAAACAAGACTACCCAGACACACCAAGTCAAGAGACCAACTCTACCACCCAACAAACCAAAAACTAAAGCTACAAGACCTACACAAAACCACATAGTTACATATAGTTATAGTTAACATATAGTTACAACAGTGCAGACAATACTATAATTAATAAAAAAAACAGACCATGGGCATATACTGTACAGTAAATCCCATTTACTGCCAACCAGCTGGTACCGATCTATATACAGTAAATCCCATTTACTGCCAACCAGCAGGTACCTATCTATGTACAGTAAACGCCATTTACTGCCACTTGGTCTGGGGTATGCTTTACAATTCAAGTTTGTATACTTCACATCCATCAGATCCCCCTCTCTGCCTCCTTTACCAAGTCCAGCCTCTGCAGTTTCTCTTCTGAAACATACTATCCTAGGATGTTGAAGCTCTACCATATAACTCTACGCTCTCGCATTAGAGTGGTGACCAGAACTGTACACAGTCTGGTTTCAGGTTTGAATTTACAAAGACAACTCTACTGATGTGAATGATCATATATGGTTATGTACCCCGAGATCATACAAAGAGAGCATGACTGCTGGACAACGATAAAGCTATTATTTAACCTAAAAAATTAACTATGCGTCTATTCCTACAGATGTGGCCTGACCTGCTGAATATTTCCAGTAATTCATAGTTTTATTTCAGTGATTGCCACTTTAAAGTACAAAACAACTTTTAAATGCAAATCAGTGTAACAAATGCCCATAAACCATATCTTACTGATTGTTCTCTAAAGGTATAATGCTTATTATAATATAAACGTGCATTACAAAAACTTGTTAAATAATCAAAACATTTTTGAACACATGTTGAGCCCAAATCTCTCACTGTTGTTCAGGTATAAAACTCTAATCCTTAGTATATAATACAGGAAAAAGTTTTAGAGCCTATGGTGAATATAAAACTTTTGCAGTATTTGATAAGACTTATTTGTCAATTTGAATTTACTTTACAGGTGTAACATTGTCGGAATAATTTCTGTTTCATATTGAACAAAACTTGCAATAGCAATCAGATCATGACTTAAGGTAGCTCTGTGGTCAAGTGAAGTAAGACTCACCAAGTCATGAACTGTAGTGCACGTTGGGTAATGCAAGATTGACAGATATTCCGAATGGCAAGACTGCTTTAGGGCAAATAACAGTATGGAGTAGAAAAATCAGAGAAGAAAGGAGAGTTTTTAAAAAAATATAAATTATAAGAAGCTAAAGTGACCACTTTGGGGGAGTATGTTTTTGCCATAAATATGGTTAATCATGTTCATGGAAGGGCCTTGCTCCTGATTGCTCACTTTCATTTGAACCCGAATTGTTCAACTCTTTTTGTATTGTTCTAACTGCAGAGTGTACAGCAACAATTGGAAGACTCCAAAATGGCTCCTGTTGTAGTTGTTTTTGACCTGTCTTCTGTAAGAAGTATTTGGGAAGGAAGAATAAAAAAACATAAAGAGCGGCAAAGAAAAGAGAGGGAAAGGCAGGAGCAAAGTGCATTAGTGAAGTAAGTTCCCTTGGTTGTTTACACTAAATTAAAATGTACTGTATTGCCCTTTAAACAATGTTCAAATTCTTTATCAAAATCAAATCAGTAGCAAAATGGTCATGATCTGCATTGCTAACCAAAAACATATTTTCTGTTTCTCTTTCTTTCCCTGCCCATTTCTGCTTTAAGCACGGATAACTCTCTCAGCTCCTCCCTGGTTCATTCATCCCTCTCTACCTATCTCTCTCTGTCCTCTGGCACATTCCTCTGCAACCAAGGCAGGTGCAACTCCTTCATCACCACCTTCCAGGGACCTAAACAGCCTTTCCAGATAAGGCAGACATAACACATGTACCTCCTCCAACCTGTTCAGTTGCATTCAGTGCTCCTGATACGGCCTCCTCCACATTGACGAGACCAAGCACAGACTGGGCAACATCTTGGTTGAACATCTCTGCTCAATCCACAGAGGCTCCCATTTGCCAGCTATTACAGTTCCCCTCCCCATTCCCACATTAACCTATGAGTCTCTGGCTTCTTCCAGTGCCAGGGCAAGGCCAACTTGAACTAGGAGAACACCACCTTATTCCACATGGATAGGCTAAATCCAATGGCACGGACATTGAATAGTCCAAATTCAAGTAACCCATACTTCCTCTGTTCCTTTCTCTCTCCTTCTGATCCACCCACCCTCTCATACCCTCTGCTTTCCATATCCCTACCTCCTACACCCCCTACTACCTGGTTCCATCTACCTATCACCCAAACACACTACCTACTTGGTCCCCTATGCTCACCTTCAGCCCCCTATTACTGTTTCCATTTGCCCAGCATCTCTCCCTTATCTGCTTCCATTCATCAACTTCCTTTCTTATCAAATTCCATAATCTATGACCTTTTGCTATCTCAAGTAATCACCTCCCATTGTCATCTTCACCCTTACCTCCCACAAATGGTTCCACCTGCCCATCACCCCTCCTCAATTGGATCTACCTATCATCTGCCAGCTCCTGCCTCCCCTCTTTATACTGGCCATCTCCCCTCTACACTCTCAGTCCTCAGCGGGGGTCTTGATTTGAAACATTGACTTTTCCTCCACAGGTGCTGTCCGACTCACTGAGAATTTTATTTTAATCTCTCACTGATGGAAGTTTGAAAGGATTAATGTTTAAACGTTTAAAGCCATTCACTTACAGATTAAAGGCATTTGTTGAATTATGACATTATGAAGCTTTCATTAACATACTTTAGAGGAATTATTTTGCATAGATCCTGAAAATGGAGGAGCTCATGAAGTACATCATTCAGAGGGTTATAGAGTCAGTGACACAGCATGAAAATAGGCCCTTAGGCCCAACTCTTCCACGGCAACCATGGTCCCCGCCAAGCTAGATCTGCCTATATTTGCTAAATATCCCTATTATCTACTCCAATCTAAATACTTATCCAAGTGTCTTTTAGATGTTATTTACATATAGGGGGATCTCATTGAAACCTTTCGAATGTTGAAAGGCCTAGACAGAATAGATGTGGAAAGGATGTTTCCCATGGTGGGGGAGTCAAGGACAAGAGGGCACGGCCTCAGGATAGAGGGGCGTCCACTTAAAACAGAGATGCAGGGAGATTTCTTTAGTCAGAGTGTGGTGAATTTGTGGAATTTATTACCACAGGCAGCTGTGGAGGCCAGGTCATTGGGTGTATTTAAGGCAGAGCTTGATAGGCTCTTGATTGGATGCGGCATCAAAGATTACGAGGAGAAGGCCAGGGAGTGGGGCTGAGGAGGGGAAAAAGGGTCAACCATGATTGAATGGTAGAACAGACTCGATGGGCCAAGTGGCCCAATTCTTCTCCTATGTCTTATCATCTTATCTTATGATGTACCATCCTCTGCATGAAGAAGTTGCTCCTTAGATCTCTTTGAAGTATTTCACCTCTCACCTTAAACTTATGTTCTCTAGTTTTTAGTTCACCTTCCTGGACAAAAAAAGACTATGTACGTTAACTCTTTCTATACCCCTGGTGACCTCTTCAAGGTCACCCCTCAACCTATATTCCAATGAATAAAGTCCTTGCCTGCTCAACCTCACTCTATAACCTAGACCCTCAAGTCCTGGCAGCATCCTTGTCAATCTTTGCACTCTTTCCAGTTTAATGATGACTTTCCTGTTATAGGATGACTAAACTTATACCTGCTTTGTTGCAATGCAGGCTCTAATAGGCAGGAGAGGTGAAAGGAATGGAGCTTGAGGCAGGATCAAAAGATAGTCACTTTTCCATTATTAATGATCAATGTGGCAGCAGTACAACTTGCACTATGTGTGTGCACATATGCCACATCAGAACCAGTTTGCCAACAGTAACGGTACCGAAGAAACCACAACCAAAGGAGTTGAATGACTTCAGACCTGTTGCCTTGACGTCGCACGTGATGAAGACCATGGAGCGGCTGATAATACAGTATCTGAGGCCACAAACCAGGCACGCCCAGGATCCTCTTCAGTTTGCGTATAAGGAGAAGGTGGGAGTGGAGGATGCTATCACGTATTTGCTGCACAAATCACTCTCTCACCTAGATGGGGTCAGTTGTGCTGTGAGGATTACATTCCTTGACTTCTCTAGTGCCTTTAACACCATCCAGCCCAAGATCTTAAGGCACAAACTAACGGGGATGGTAGTAGACTCTCACATGGTGGATTGGATAGTGGACTACTTGACAGATAGACCTCAGTATGTGCGGTTGGGAGACTGTAGGTCTGACACGGTGGTCAGCAGCACAGGAGCGCCGCAGGGAACCGTACTCTCTCCGGTCCTGTTCACCCTGTACACATCAGACTTCCAATATAACTCGGAGTCCTGCCATGTGCAGAAGTTCGCTGATGACACGGCCATAGTGGGGTGTGTCAGGAAAGGACAGGAGGAGGAGTATAGGAAACTGATACAGGACTTTGTGATATGGTGCAACTCAAACTACCTGCATCTCAATATCACCAAGACCATTGAGATGGTGGTGGACTTTAGGAGATCTAGGCCTCATATGGAGCCAGTGATCATTAATGGAGAATGTGTGGAGCAGGTTAAGACCTACAAGTATCTGGGAGTACAGTTAGACGAGAAGCTAGACTGGACTGCCAACACAGATGCCTTGTGCAGGAAGGCACAGAGTCGACTGTACTTCCTTAGAAGGTTGGCGTCATTCAATGTCTGTAGTGAGATGCTGAAGATGTTCTATAGGTCAGTTGTGGAGAGCGCCCTCTTCTTTGTGGTGGCGTGTTGGGGAGGAAGCATTAAGAAGAGGGACGCCTCACGTCTTAATAAGCTGGTAAGGAAGGCGGGCTCTGTCGTGGGCAAAGTGCTGGAGAGTTTAACATCGGTAGCTGAGCGAAGGGCGCTGAGTAGGCTACGGTCAATTATGGAAAACTGTGAACATCCTCTACATAGCACCATCCAGAGACAGAGAAGCAGTTTCAGCGACAGGTTACTATCGATGCAATGCTCCTCAGACAGGATAAAGAGGTCAATACTCCCCAATGCCATTAGGCTTTACAATTCAACCGCCAGGACTTAAGAACTTTTTAAAAGCTATTATTAATGCTTTTTGAGATAGTGATTTAGATGCATATCATATTTTTTACTGAGTTAAGTATTGTATGTAATTAGTTTTGCTACAACAAGTGTATGGGACATTGGAAAAAAGTTGTATTTCCCCATGGGGATGAATAAAATATCTATCTATCTATCTATCTATCTATCTATCTATCTATCTATCTATCAGTCACACATCTGTAATTAAGACAATATTTGCACTAATTCATAGAAATAATACAAGACTCAATTTCATTTGATTATCTCTTATTTAAGGGTCAATGAGGAATGGACACAGAGACTTGAGCGTAGAAGAAGAGCCATTAAGAGTTACATTGAGCGGGACAAAGATGGAAAGAATGGTGAAATGAAAGTTCAAATGCAACACTTGAAAAGCAAACTTGGAAAGAACACTCAGCTCCTAAATTTTCTGGACTTGACAACAAACACCATAACAAAGGACAAAAGATTTATTTTTGAACTGCAAGGACTGGAATGGAAGGTTTGTTGTGTTTAACAGAATTTACTTCCTATTGAACAGTGGATCGATTTCTTTCTGTATCCAGCTACTGATATTGGAATACAATAGAATAGTCAAAAGAAGTTCCAAGTTGAATCAGGATTAAGGCAACTCGAATGATCTGGGTAAACAGAATCCACTGTTTAATATATATTGGCCACATAATTTTTCCTTTAACATATGACTATATATGTACACTTCTCGAGAAATAAGAAATTTGTACCATGGCATCTGTAACCTGTTAGGCAAAGTTTCTACATATGTCAGTTCTGAGTAGAGGGTCTGTTCTGTCTTAACATTGTTGATGCAACGTTTTTGACTGTGCTGGATAATAAAACCATAAGGCCTTAAGATATAGGAGCATAATGAGGCCATCTGGCCCATTGAGCCTGCTCCACCATTTCATCATGACAGAATCATTTCCTTCTCAGCCCCAATCCCCAGCCCCCCTTTCTCCCCATATCCTGACTAATCAAGAATTTATCCACCGCGGCCTTAAATTTACTCAATGATTTGGTCTCCACAGCCACCTGTGGCAATGAATTCCACAGATTCACCACTCGCTGGCTAAAGAAATTCCTCCTGCTCTCCATTCTAAATGGTCATCCCTCTATTCTGAGGCTGTGTCTTCTGGTCTTAGACTTGTCAACCATAGGAAACATCCTTTCCAAATCTACTCTGTCAAGGTCTTTCAACATTCAAGGGGTTTCAATTAGATCCCCTTTCATTCTTCTGAATTCCAGTGACGATGCTTTGAACTATAATCAGATGGTAACAGTAACTGGCCAATGGTTTATTATTGTCTCAAGTACTGAAATAGAGTGAAAAACTTTGTTTTGTGCAACATCCAGACAGAATATTCCAATATAGGCACATCAATTAATCATCATGAGTACCAAGAGAAAAACAATAGTAAAATACTGTTACAGCCACAGAGAAAGTGCCGTGTGGGTAGACATAGGTGCAAGAGCCATGATGTCGTAGATAACATCCAGACATTTAGCTGAAACACATGGAGCTATTGCATCAATGTCAATTCAGCAATTAACAGTACTTGCATTCTTACTTGGCTTCACAGTTTACTGAAATGATTAGAATATATTCCTTGCTTTCATTGGCTCAGGTAAAGAGAACAAATTAATGAAGGTGCAACATTAGGGAGACTGTTGTGAGAATGTAGCGGTTCAACATTAATTGGGAGTTAGGGGAATATTCAAATTTAAAGAGTTAAAAATAACATAAAATATTTTTGATATTTTATAAATGTTAATAACACGCACCCTTTAAGAAATAAGGCTACTTATTGGAGATTTATGAGCAGACATAGCTGTCATCTATGGGGTTGGCTGTTCCACACAATGAACCAATTGTATCCAAATCATTGCTAGATAGTTTAGAGGTAGTTTACTTTCTGATGTGATTGTACCTTATGTACTTATGGCAGGAGGTTCCTGAATCCTTAACGGAGAAGACTTATCTCAGAGAGTGGCATATTAAGAAAACAAGCATAGAAATCATTCCATCATTCATTATCATGTTCCAGGATCTGATTGTAATGGATTTATCCCGGAATTGTATCAAGGAGCTTCCAGCTGAAATAGGTAAAAAAAAACACTAACGTTTTGCTGAGGAACTGGGTTTGAATTTGTTCTTAAATTCAGGGATATACATACATGTTAAGTTGGGTGCCTGCCACTTTAAATTATATACTTCTATGAAGTAAATACTAAAGTTAGTCTATTTATTTATGAATTACTCAAATATAATTCACGGAATTTGTATAACTAGAGACACAGTCTGCAGATATTAGAATTTAGAGCAATGAATAGGAACCTGACTGGTTAAATAGCTTTGGGTTGTGCGGAGTGGGGTGTGTTGGGGAGGGTTTGCAAGGAAGGAATTGGCAGGTTCAAATCCTGCATCAGGATTGAGTGTGGAGAGTGAAGAGAGTGAGGAGAGGGGGAGTTGTGAGACTGGGGCCTGTCAATGAACGGTAGACTGAGAAGGGGTGAAGGATGATGGGGCAGAGGGTGCTCAATAAGGGAGGGAGGGTGAAAATAGGAATCAAATGTAAGTGAATGAGAAGGTGGAGCCAACAGTAAAACAGGAGATGGAGACAGGTGGGAGAGAGGAGGGAGAAGGTGGAGACAGCTGTGTCCTTGTGATAAAAAGGAATGAAAGGGCTCACAGTACGGAAGGCGATAATAGGAACCGTTGGGGCAGAAGTGAAGAGCGGATGAAACCAGATAGGTTATAAAGAAATCCAATGGATAAAATATGAGGGTAAGAAGTGAATGGAATGGGGGGGGGGGGATAGGGATATGGGGATGATGGGGAGGCTGAGAGGAAATGGGAAAGGAGACAAAACAGGAAGAACTGGAGGTAGACTGGAAGGAGAGGGGAAGGGTGTAAACACGGGAGGGAATCATTTCCTGACATTGGAAAATTCAACGTCTACAGCATTGGGATATAGACTGGAACAGAGGTGGAATATGTAGTGTCATTCCTCTAGTCTGCACTGACCTCACCCTGGTTGTGGAGAAGAAAGAGGAAAGACAGATGAGTTGGGTTTAGGAACAGGAAGTGGAGTTGAAATGGCATACACCTGGGAGTTTGGAGTGGCCACTGGAGACAGAGTATTGATGCTTTTCAAATTGATTGCCTAGTCGGTGCTTGGTCTGGCTGATGTGGAGAAACCACAAGGGAAACACCAACTGCTGTAAACAAGGCTGGAGCAGGGGCATGTGAATCTTTGCTTCTCCTAGGAGGGCTGTTTAGGACCATGGATGGTTGTGAGGGATCTGCCCATCATCCTTCACCCATCCTCAGTCCACCAATCACATGGTGATCCCTATCTCACAACCTTCCCTTCCCCTTCTCCCCCTCTGCCCTCTTCCCTCTACAGACTCAGTCCTGATGCAGGGTATTTTGACCCAAAATATAAACTATTCCTTCTCCCTGCCTCCACCTCCCAGAGATGCTGCTGATCTCCTCCAGCAGATTATTGAATCAGGTGGCTGGGCTTTTCTCACTTGCCAAGAGAAATGTGTATTCACTTTTTACATTCTGCTCCTTTAATGGACCAAGGGAAGGAGCATAACGGAGTCTATGAACAGCTTCCTCAGTGGAGATCTATCTATAATGCCATGCTACCACTAAACAGTAAGGAACAGAGGTCGCTAATTTTCTCATGAGTCATTGACGTTAGTTCTCTGCTCCTCTAAAGCAGGCAGGTTTATGTCTGGTTTAAATCAATATCATTTTATAGAGACCATGAACATTTCTATTACTCCCATTTTCAACTTGGTTCTTTCTTGCTTTAACCTACCAGATAGGAGTAAAGGTATCTCCGTTAACTGGGTGCAAAAACAAAAAAGAGAAAATACTGAATGTATTCAGCAGGTTAGGCAACACTTTGGAAAGAGAATCATGTATCATGTCAACGCTCCTTTCACCATGACAGCTGTTTTCCGTGTATTGTTTGGCATCAGATATTTCCCTGATTATGTTATAATTGGATATATAGAGTGGGCTCTTAACAGGGTTCCTGGTACCAGGCTTTTCCTGACTGCTTGCAGAGGATGGAAATTTGTGGAGCAAATCTGTTGGACAATAGATTGAATGAATATAGATGATTGATAGTGAAGATTGGAGGGGGTATTTGGAGTGAGGACCGCGAGCTTAGTGGATTTGGAGGGAGAACGATGGGCAAAGAAATGAATGATAACAGAGAGGTTATTAGTTGCTGGGAGTATAACTGGAATACCTAAAGAAATGATTGTGAAGGTTGTCATGGAGAGAGAGATCCCAAAGAGGTAATTAGGCGGTGAGGCGTGTTTGAGGATAGATGTAGGTGCTCTTAAGGAAACGATTGACGTCAGGGTATGAGCAGCAGATGCTGAAGAGACGATCTGGGAAGGATGTCTGAGGAGAGGATTGTGAAGGATCAAGAAGTTATGACAGAAGGTCAAGGGAAATTTTGAGGAGGAGTTTGCGGAGAAATCCAAGAGGGGCATTAAGACATCAATGAAGGGAAGGGGGTGGGTTTGGATGGAGCGTTCCTTGTCCTAACAAATTCCCCTCATACAGTATTGGTGGTTAGGGAACTCTGATTTTACATTCCATTAATAGCATTGCATCACAATGACATAGCGTTCCCCTTGTATTTCAGGTGATATAACTCATTGTTACCCACTGGTGCAGGTAATTGTACGTCCCCTACATATACTCATGTAACAAGCATCTGCCGCCATTCATTAACATGATAATTAAAACATTCACTGACAACAATGTCATCCACCCACCCCCCACCCCCGCAATTCATCTAATCTTTTCACAACCAAGTGCACAAATGAATGCTGTGTGAATATAAGAATGGTGAGGCTTTATCCATTATTCAATTTTTATATACTAATCAGATATGCAATTTGCTGCTCCCAATTCCCGTTTGGTTAACTGAATTAGAAAATAGTGATTTTGGTAGTTTATTTATTACATTTCATATACATATAATGCCCTGCTTAAGATTTTCACTGCTATGCTGTAGGCATTTCAGTTTAGCAATTCTGTAAGAGCATTCTGTTCTGCTTTTCGATGTTTGGGTTTGAGCTGAAGGGGCTATGTTGTTCAACTTAGGAATGTTGTGTCAGCCAGTCAGAATGGTGGAATTGGGAGAAGATTCTAGTGTATGCTGGGCTGAGAGGTTTTGGAGACGAACACGGGTGTGGGTCTTTTGGTGGGAGCTGGGAGCAGACAGGAGGGAAGATGGCTGAGGATGCCGTCCCTGTTGCACAAGGAGCTTTGTGCAGATGAATGGCTTCAAGGAGGAAGGCCAATACTCCACTGGGGGAGCACGGTTGTTCAAGGTGGATTTCGAGTGACACTTGGAAGGTGGCGTGTGCCTTCACGTAGACCATGGGTCCAGTGTGTGAGTTAAAGACAGCTTCAAGATTAGCTCCAACTTACACGTACGTTTGGACAGGGTTAACTGTAATGGGCCCATTTTAATTTATTCCTTTTCTTTTTCCTACTAACTGTTCAGTAAAGTTGACATTTGTAAATATACGTTCTTTATAATTGTATGCAGAGTACGATCTGTTAGTTCTTGCCGGTAGCTAATTACATGAGGGCAATATTTGCACAGTATTTGCACAGATTGGAGTTCAGGTGGTTGAGATATCCCAACTTCCCAGTTTTGGAGGGACCCAAGTCATATCAACCCTAGACGTACAGAGTTTGAGAAAGGTGGTTTTCTCTCCGCTGAGTCCAGTGGCTGTTCGCAAGGGGCCAACGAGCCATACCTCTAGAGATGCCCGGTGAAAAGGGGTTTTATACAGTACATGTAAAAGAAAGTAATGAGATTCAGGAGGAATAGTCCTTGTGTAAGATTTAAGGATTTTCCAGTATACTTGAATTCCATCAAGAAGAAAAATCGCATGGCTAGAATTTTTCCAATATGCATTTCTACACGGTGAAGAGGCACCGCTGATCAATATGGTACAAAGCCCTGAGTGTGTGATATCCCATGTGAACAACACTCGGAGTGTTGTGTGTGCTAGAAGAGATTTTGCATGAGTAACTATTAACAAAGGAACTTTGTCCATGATCTCCCACCGTTGCATGGTTGCAAGTCAGTGTGTGCCATGAACAGCCTGCTACTGGAAGACGACATTTGGATTCTACTTGTGTTTGAGTTGGTTCCAAATAACTCAAGGTTCAAGGTTCAAGGTACATTTATTGTCAAAGTATGTATGCAGTATACAACTCAGAGATCTGTCTTCTCCAAGCGGCCACCAAACATAGAAACCCATGGTAGCCATTCAAAGAAAAACATTAAAACCCCCCACGCACAAAAAAATCATGCAGATGGCAACAAGATCAAACCCCAACGCACCCATGCAAAAAAAACAAATTGTGCTAAGAAGAACATCAAATCCCCAACACGCAAGAATCAACAAGCAAATCACGCAAACAGAAACAAGAAAGAGTGTGTGGAAACATAGAGTATAAGACACAAAATGAAAGAGTCCAAGAGAGCCACAGGCTAATTCATAAATCGCAGATCCAGAACTTCGGCAACATCCTCCAACATTACGGGGGCGGGGGGGAGAGAGAGAGAGATATGGCACTGAACACTCCCTGGCCTTCTGCACTCACCTTCATGTCTCAATCTTCCTCGATGCTTTAATTGGGGAGATTGGTGAAAAGCGGAGCTGATCATGGGCTCAAGCCTCGTTTCTAAGCTTCCAGGCCTCGTGGCCGTTCACCCTCTGGAATCTGCTCGGAGACAGCAAAGCGCCAGATTGCGTAATCAATCTTCAAATTGTTGATCACAGGCTCTAACAGTCCCAGAAACAAATTTAAAATAAAAAGAAGGCGTAGAAGAAGTGAAATAAGCAGTTTCATGGACTATTGGGAAATATTGGAACATTGGAGCAAGTCAGCCCTCTGTAGCAATCCCAACATACACCCAGTGGCCACTTTATTAGGTACACCAGGAAGGGGAAGAAATATGATCTAAGTGGCTTTGATAGGGAATGACTGTTGGTGACAGATGGGCCGGTTTGAGTATCCCAGAAATTGCTGATCTTCTGGGATTTTCATACACAACGGTCTCCAGAGTTCACAGAGAATGGTGCAAAAAACAAAAAAAAACATCCAGTGAGCAGCAGTTCTGTGGGCAGAAATGCCTTGTTGATGAGAGAGATCAGAAGAGAATGGCCAGACTGGTTCAAGCTGACAGTAACTCAAATAACCATGAGTTACAACAGTGGTGTGAAGAAGAGCATCTCTGAATGCAGAGCAGAAGACCACACAGGGTTCTTCAGCTATACCTAACAAAGCGGCCGCTGAGTGTAAGCTGCACATTGAGTTCAGCAGCTCTGCAGTACTCTAGGCTGCCACTCTTTGATGGATGGTAGTAGAATCATACAGAATATTCATTTTTCATGTGTTATTCTGTATCGTGAACATTAATGGGACAATCCCACATGGGGACCTGACGCCTGATTAAACTCTGGTGAAGAGTAAAAGATTTAAATAGTTATTCTATTCTACCAGGGAGCAGTGAAGAACAAAAAGAAGCAGAAGTTCCTCTTCCTTAACCTTAAGGTGCTCAAACTAATTGCCGCACCACATTCACATGGCCGCTTTGCCACAGACCAGGACTTATAACTATATGCACAAAATGCTGGATGAACTCGGCAGTTCAGCAGCACCCATGGGAATGAACAGTCAATGTTTCAGGCCAAACCCCTTCCCCTTCAGGACTGGAAAGGAAGGGGAAAGACACCAGAATAAAAAGGTGGAGGAAGGGGAATAAAGATGGCAAGAAGGTGATAGGTGAAGCCAGGTGGGTGGGAAAGGTCATCAGCTAGAGAAGAAGGAATCTGCTAGGAGAGGAGAGTGGACCATAGGAGAAAGGGAAGGAGGAGGGGCACCAGGGGGAGGTGATAAGCAGGTAGAGAAGAGGTAAGAGGCCAGAGTGGGAAATAGATGAAGAGTGAAGTGGGAGGGAACTTTTTTTACCGGAAAGAGAGATCAATACATGCCATCAATTGGAGGCTATCCACTCAGAATATAAGGTATTGCTCCCCCACCCTGAGGGTGGCACAAGAGGAGGCTATGGGCCGATATGTTGGAATGGGAATCGGAATTAAAATAATGGGCCACCAGGAAGTTACACTTGTGAGGATGGAGCGGAGGTTCTCAACGAAGCAGTCCCCCAATTTACAATGGGTCTCACTGAAGTAAAGGCGGCCACGTCAGGAGCACCGATAATTAACTGCTTTAGTTTACATTCCAAACCACCCAATTAAGATAATTTATATATTTATCTTACATTTAAAATCAAGTTTTGTATAGTCAGAGATTAATTGTGCTGGTTGAACTATAGAGGACAGCATATTGACAGAAAATAAATGGGCAATTACTATTTATTTCAGATCTTTACTCTGTCCCTTTGATTTTTGTTTTAGAGCTTTCTCTCCAACATGAGCTAATAACAGAATCAATAATTCCCTTTCCCTTGGGCGAAATCTACCAGCAGTAGATAGATGCAATGTTGCAATACAATGAGGCTATCTATCTTACATTTAATCATTTATGTTTCATTAATATCAGTTAATTAAATACATCATTAATCTAGCAAATCTCTACTATATTGGAACGAAATGCACAGTTGATATATCATCCGAAGTTGAGTCATCCTTTCCTTTTAATAATTCATTTCCCTCTTGCTTTAATTATTGTGTAGATTTTTGATACTTATTTTCTGTAGTCAAGGCATGGCATACTCGCTTCTTTAAACCATTGAATTGCTATGATTTTTAATTTTACTTGTATATTCTGTACTTGAGTGACCACAGGACATATTTTCCAATCACGAGGTGTATGTAGTGACACAAGTTCATTCATATCTCTTTGTGCCGGAACACTAACTTATTTAATGAAGATTATTTTTGAACTGACCTTTTAAATACCTGGAATTGTGAAAAGCATTGCACAATTCAAATATTTTGGGAGTTTTTGGAACAGTTGTTCAATGTGTCACTCAGTTCTAATTATTTAATCTTTGCTTCATCCTGTATTTATTGACGTCTCTGTTGTAATTTTTATAAGATCAAAGCCAATCTAATATTTTCCACTCTCCCTTCATGCATTCATCAAGCAACACAGGTTAAATGTGGACACACCAAGTGCTCCACGTGCAAAGATGCAAGCCACAGAGGACTCTTATTTTGACCACAAAATAAATTTTCCTCTAATTGCAAAGTTTTTCATAAAAACAGAGTAACACAAAAACGACTTTCAACACGATAAAAACAAAATCTTTGTTTATAAAGAATAATAGGTTATCATTTTAAAGAAGTGTGCAGAAGTGCCTTCAGTCAATATTTATCCCTCACGTAAAATCAGTGCATATAACTTTGGGTGGGACCGTGCTGACAGCGAGATGGGAAGACTGTAGAGAACCTTTAGTTGACTGCAGTGTGCACAGCAGCATGTTCTGGATTCTGAACACTGCAGCACAGGAGTCAGGAATATGTCGAGTATATGTAGACCTGACTTCTCGCCCTGTCTCCGGATTCACCACAAGCTGAGGGGCCCAAGGCACTTCATATCTGTTGCCTCTGCTTTACAGCAGTCGTAGCTGGTTCCTCACTGACCTTTGGTTAGAAGGTAAGCTTTTAACATTATTTTTCTTTATTTCATTGTATGCTTATGCTATTAATTAGTTACTGGCAATTTTATGTTCCACCATGTCCATCCATGGCCTCCTCTACTGTCATGATGAGGCCACACTCAGGTTGGAAGAGCAACATGTTATATTCCGTCTGGGTAGCCTCCAACCTGACGGCATAACATCAACTTCTAGAACTTCTGATAATGGTCCATCCCCCTCCTTCTCTATTCCCCATCCCCTTGTCCCTCTCTCAACTTATCTCCTTGTCAGCCATTGCCTCCCTTTGGTTCTCCTCCTCTTTTTTCTTTCTTCCATGGTCTTCTGTCCTCTCCTATCGGACTCCCACTTCTCCAGTCTTGTTTGACTTTCACCACTCAACTTCCCAGCTCTTTACTTCAGCCCTCCCCCTCCCAGTTTCACCTATCACCTTGTGTTTCTTACTCCCCTCCCCTTACCGTTTAACTCTGACTCATCACCTTTTTTTCTCCAGTCCTGCTGAAGGGTCTCAGCCTGAAACAACCACTATCTATTCTTTTTCATAGATGCTGCCTGGCCTGCTGAGTTCCTCCAGCATTTTGTATGTGTCACATACTTTTAAATTTAGATGTAATACAATGAAGGGAAGGAATTTGGAAAAGAGAAAAAAATTACTACATGTAAATGAAATTTTGCTATCTGGTTCTTACCAGACTTCCCAGTGCAGTCCTTTTGACATTTACACAGATTTAAGGTGCTGAAAGCCAAAATGTCTGGTGTTTTGACAGGCAAGATGACCAAACTGAAAGAGCTGAATGTTAGTTTCAACAAGCTCACGTCCATTCCACCAGAGCTTGGGAACTGTGAGAACCTGGAGAAACTGAATTTAGCAAGTAACCTGAAACTGGCTGAGCTCCCATTTGAGGTAATACTTTTACGTTATGCCTATACATTAATGATCGGTGTGACTTCTAATTACGTCACTGGTATTGTTGAATTCATGCATGTTGTTTGTTTGCATCTACAGAAGCACTGATTGCTCATTTAAAGTGTATCACTGTGGAACTATTCAACTTGTTCAGCATGGCTGAATTGAGCCTGTTTCTGTGCTGTATAACTTCATAACTTTAGAATTTGCTACTCTGATTTCCAGTGAAACATAAAAACAAGAACTCGAGGATTTAATTAATTAATCTACGCTACATTTATTACCTTCAAAGATGTGTAATTCTCCAAAAATTGGTAAATGGTTCAATATTGTCATAGTACTGAGACACAGAGAAAAATATTGTTTTGCATGCCATCCATACAGGTAATTTCAGAGCACAAGTTCATTGAGGTAGTACAAAGGGAAAAGTGATAACAGAATGCTGAATATAGTGTTACAGTTCTTAAAAACTGAATCGCCGATAGACAATACTGAACAAGGCTATGACAAGGTGAATTGTAAGGTCAAGAGTTCAACTTCATCGAAAAAGCGGTCTGTTCAAGGGTCTTATAACAGCAGGATACAAGCCTGAGTGTGTGTGTTTTCAATCTTTTGTATCATTTGCCCAATGGAAGATGGGGGGTGGGAGCAAAGCGATGTTGTTTGGGGTAGGAGAGGTCTTTGATTATGTTGCCTGCTTTCCAAAGGCAAAGGAAGTGCAGACAGAGTCCATGGGGGGGGGAGGTTCGTTTTCATGATGGAGTCCACAATTCTCTGCAACTCTGCGATTGAATGTGGAAGTTCAATGTCTAAGTAAGCACAACAAAATTCAAAAAGAATTTAAATAATTCAAAGCTTTTTAAAACATTTCTAACATTTTTCCAAGTTATTCCCCATTTCCTACCTTTGTGTTCTTTCCAAAATTATTTGACATTTGGCCTCTTTCAATTTGCCTACAACATCTTTTCTGAACCTTTCCAATCAGGTCTTCACTCTGTTCAAAAACTGCATTTCCAGTGCAACATAATTAAATCCACAAAATCTTGTCTTTTACCCATGTAATTTCTTTTTTTTATTCTCAAGCATGTATAATTCTCCAAAAATCTTAGAGCAGTGCTTTTTTTTTAACCATGATTATGATCTGTGTTGAGAAGTCTTACTTGTTTCATCTGTGGACACAGCTCACTCTGGCCGGCTCAATAGATGTGCATTGAAGGGCTCTTGCCAACTCCTAACAGCTGAACTTGTCAATACCTGGCAGGATTGAGTGTGCTGGCAAGAGATTTGAGCTCCTTGGAGGTTATTTTTGTAGGATAGCTTTGTTGTGGTATTGAGTGTATCTTGGTGAGGTGGAAGGAGTTACAGGGTCTGCCCTTAGTTTCATTTGGCATGGAACTTGGAACTGGGACCTGGAGGCATTGGTGGCCTTGCACTCTCTCAGACTGGGAGAGGGACTTGTCCAGTGCCTGGTAGGTTGGAGGATGGAATAGGGCTATCCACCAACCTACCAGGCATTACAGGTCCAAATCCTGCAACAGGACTCGTCAGTACATCCCGATGCAGGGTTTCAGCCCAAAATGTCAACAATTCCTTTCTTCCCTCAGATACTGATTTACCCATTGAGTTCTTCTAGCAGAGCGTTTGTTTCCCTATGGTTAAGAAGAATCTGCCATCAGATTTCTGAATGGATGTTGAACCCATTAACGCTATCTCACTACTCTTTTTCTCTTCTTGAACTACTTAAATGATTTAACTGTTTGAATATATACATCCTTCTTATGGTAATTTACAGTTTTTAAGCATGTGTAATTCTCCAAAAATCCTAGAGCAGTACTTTTTTAACCATGATTATGATCTGTGTTGAGAAGTTTTACTTGTTTCATCTGTGGACACAGCTCACTCTGGCCGGCTCAATAGATGTGCATTGAAGGGCTCTTGCCAACTACTAACAGCTGAACCTGTCAATACCTGGCAGGATTGAGTGCGCTGGCAAGAGATTTGAGCTCCTTGGGGGTTATTTTTGTAGGATAGTTTTGTTGTGGTATTGAGTGTGTGCGGGTGGGACAGAAAGGACTAAAGTTAGTTTCAACTGGCGTGGAATTTGCAACTTGGACCTGGGGGCATCGGTGGCCTTGTACTCTCTCAAATGGGGAGGGAGTAGTTGTCCAGTGCCTGGCGGGCTGGTGGATGAGATCAGGCTAGATGTTGGTGAGTAAGTTATGGGGGTGGGAGGAGAGGAGGGAGGGCAGTGACGAGAGAAAAGAAAGGAGAATTCTAGAGAAAATGGTGTTGTTAAATGTGGTCCAGAGTGAGTCTGCCTGCAGGAACACATACATCACTACCCTGAGAGCCAAGTTTTCTTGGTTTCAACTTTCTTTTATCCCACAGCTTCATTTTCACAGTGCAGCATTTACTAGTTTTCTTCCTCCCAAGCCTGCAATGACTCATTCAGATGGAATTCTCACTTAGTAAACGGAATCATCAGTGATGTTATCTCCAATTGTTGAAGTGCTGAAACAGCTGAATGCCCAATAATTTATCATATTAGCGCAAATAATGGTAATTAAGTTGTTGAAACTCTGCAAGACTGAAAACAATGATAATAGGGTACCAGGAACAGGATTGGGAAGCCAGCTCATAGGTTAACAGAACAGAGACACAAGAAACTGCATATGTTGACATCTGAAGCAACAAACAGTTTGATGATAGAACTCCGCAGTCAAGCAGCATCTGTGGAAAAAGGGAATTGTTGGCTTTACTGGTCAAAATCCTGCAACAGGACTTGTCAATGCATCCTGATGCAGGGTTTCAGCCCAAAATGTCAACAATTCATTTCCTCCCTCAGATACTGATCTACCCATTGAGTTCTTCCAGCAGAGCGTTTGTTTCTCCATTGTCAGAGTCTGGCATCAGATTTCTGAACGGACATTGAACCCATGAACACTACCTCACTACTTTTATTTTTCTTTTTGCACTACTTGTTTAACATTTTATATATATATATATATATCTATATTTGTGTGTGTGTGTGTATGTATATATATATATATATATACACACACACACAAACACACAGTGGCATGCAAAAGTTTGGGTACCCCTGGTCAAATTTCTGTTACTGTGAATAGTTAAGTGAGTAGAAGATGAACTGATCTCCAAAAGACATAAAGTTAAAGATGAAACATTCTTTTCAACATTTTAAGCAAGATTAGTGTATTATTTTTGTTTTGTACAATTTTATAACAGTCCATAATGTACTGGTTAGGCACAGGAGTACATTCAGCCAGAGACTCATTCCACCGAGATGTAACACTGAGTGTCATAGGAAGTCATTCCTGCCTGTGGCCATCAAACTTTACAACTCCTCCCTCGGAGTGTCGGACACACTGAGCCAATAGACTGGTCCTGGACTTATTTCCACTTGGCATGATTAACTTATTATTATTTAATTATTTATGGTTTGACATTGCTATATTTCTACACTATTCTTGGTTGGTGCAGCTGTAACGAAACCCAATTTCCCTCGGGATCAATAAAGTATGTCTGTCTGTCTGTTAGAGTGAAAAAAAAGAAAGGAATACCATGCAAAAGTTTAGGCACACCAAGAGACTTGAGCTCTCAGATAACTTTTACCGAGGTCTCAGACCTTAATTAGCTTGTTAGGGCTATGGTTTGTTCACAGCCATCGTTAGGAAAGGCCAGATGATGCAAATTTCAAAGCTTTATAAATACCCTGACTCCTCAAACCTTGTCCCAACAATCAGCAGCCATGGGCTCCTCTAAGCAGCTGTCTAGCACTCTGAAAATTAAAATAAATGATGCCCACAAAGCAGGAGAAGGCTATTAGAAGATAGCAAAGTGTTTTCAGGTAGCCATTTCCTCAGTTCGTAATGAAATTAAGAAATGGCAGTTAACAGGAATGGTGGAGGTCAAGTTGAGGTCTGGAAGACCAAGAAAACTTTCTGAGAGAACTGCTCGTAGGATTGCTAGAAAGGCAAATCAAAACTCCCGTTTGACTGCCAAAGACCTTCAGGAAGATTTAGCAGACTCTGGAGTGTTGGTGCACTGTTCTACTGTGCAGCAACACCTGCACAAACATGACCTTCATGGAAGAGTCATCAGAAGAAAACCTTTCCTGCATCCTCACCACAAAATTCAGCGTCAGAAGTTTGCAAAGGAACATCTAAACAAGCCTGATGCATTTTGGAAACAAGTCCTGTGGACTGATGAAGTTAAAATAGAACTTTTGGCCGTAATGAGCAAAGGTACATTTGGAGTAAAAAGGGTGCAGAATTTCATGAAAAGAACACCTCTCCAACTGTTAAGCACAGGTGTGGATCGATCATGCTTTGGGCTTGTGTTGCAGCCAGTGGCACGGGGAACATTTCACTGGTAGAGGGAAGAATGAATTCAATTAAATACCAGCAAATTCTGGAAGCAAACATCACACCATCTGTAAAAAAGCTGAAGATGAAAAGAGTAAAAACACAAAATGCTGGCAGAACTCAGCAGGGCAGACAGCATCTATGGGAGGAGGTAGTGACGAGGTTTCGGGCCTGAAACGTCGTCACTACCTCCTCCCATAGATACTGTCTGGCCTGCTGAGTTCTGCCAGCATTTTGTGTTTTTATTTATTTCCAGCATCTGCAGATTCACTCGTGAAGATGAAAAGAGGCTGGCTTCTACAACAGGATAATGATCCTAAACACACCTCAAAATCCACAAT
The DNA here is from genome assembly GCF_048418815.1 of Hemitrygon akajei. Lineage (NCBI taxonomy): Eukaryota > Metazoa > Chordata > Chondrichthyes > Myliobatiformes > Dasyatidae > Hemitrygon > Hemitrygon akajei. The sequence continues at coordinate 44,565,406 of NC_133125.1, forward strand.
GGACTACTTTAAGAGGCGCAAGCTGAAGGTTTTGCAGTCCCTCACAGTCCCCCGACCTAAAGGTCATCAAAAATATGTGGATAGACCTAAAAAGAGCAGTGCATGCAAGACAGCCCAAAAATCTCACAGAACTATAAGTCTTTTGCAAGGAAGAATGGGCGAAAATTCCCCAAACAAGAATTGAAAGACTCTTAGCTGGCTACAGAAAGCATTTACAAGCAGTGATACTTGCCAAAGGGGGTGTTACTAAGTACTGACCATGCAGGGTGCCCAAACTTTTGCTTCAGGCCCTTTTCCTTTTTTGTTATTTTGAAACTGTAAAAGATGGAAATAAAAAAGTAATCTTGCTTAAAATATTGAAGAAATGTGTCATCTTTAACTTTATGCTTTTTGGAAATTAGGTCATCTTTTACTCGCTTGGCTATTCACAGTAACAGAAATTTTGACCATATGTACTAATTATAATTTACAGCTTTTAATATGAAGGATTGCAACGTACAGTGCTGCATAACAACAAATTTCATGGCATGTGTCAGTAATATTAAATCAGATTCTGATTTTGAAAGAAAGCAGGTCTCGACAAGAGGTGAGGTGTTTTGCTGATACCCTGATATCAAGAGGTTTACAAATCCATGCACTATATTAATACAGATTATAGGTGTCCATTTAGTACTTTACAAAGGTTCTTCTGTAGTATCCAAATGGTAATGGTTCCCTGCAGGGGGCAGTTTCCAAAACCAACATTACATTTGAAAGCAACAACAAAATGCTGGAGGAACTCAGCAGGTCAGGCAACAACTACGGAAATATTGTTCTGGAAATGTTGCTCTGGAATTCCAGTATCTGTAGAATCTGTTTTGTTTATTACATTCTAAACATGCCTGTCATTTTGGAGAATATTCTCACCGTTGCAATACATTAATATTGTTTCTGACACTTGTTGCCATTATACAAAAAGCAGAAAGAGACACAGAACAGTGTCAGAGGATACATGGGAAGCACTGGAGGAAAAAATGGGTATGAAGTACTGCATGTGCTGGGTTGCCAGGCAAGTCAGCTTCTGACATCTGTGCCCACAGACTACTCAGTGGTAGTCACTCCCGTAAATGCAGTGGTGGCAGAGAATCAAAGGGACATCAAAAAAGCCCTGATAGTCTTTCATTGCTTTTCAAATGAATAACTATCCAATGAGTTTTTGAAGGGGCTACTGGTGCACATGCAGAACATTCGAAGAGTCCAATGGGTCAAGCTGCATGTGTGGAGGCAAAAAAATGTAAGATTATGCTTTGGATCGAGACACTACAGATTTGAGGGGATACATAAACAATTTTCAGCATATAACAATGTCTGAACTTAATGCAGTAGATCAGATCAGGAGAGGGGCAAGCACATCTCTGCCTCACCTAAAACAGCTGATTAGATCCCTGGTTGAGGGTAAGGGGGGAGGTAAAGGAACAGGAACTTCCTTTGGGTGCAAGGGTAAGCGCCAGGGAAGTGGGGATGGATGAGCAGACCAGGTGGGCCCAAGGAGACCACTCCTGGTAGCAAGCAGGTAGGTGGGTGAGTGGGGGATGGGGTGCTGGAGAGAGAAGGGGGGAGATGTGAAAGGTGGTGGCTTGCACTGGAGTTGATAGAAAGGCCAAGAAGATGTTGTGTTGGATGGGAGGCAGGTGGGGTGAAATGTGAGGTTACAGATCAAAATTAGAATCTCAGAATCAGAATCAGATTAAATATCATTGGCATGTGTCATGAAATGTATTGTCAGCAAAAAGAGCAATCTATTGCTGTTCTTTCTGGGCTGATGGGGAGGTGGGTTGTCAGAACTGACATACAGGAAGTGGAGCTCCATCAGCTCAGGTAGATGGGAAGCCACACCTCTGAAAAGGAAGACATCTCAGAAGGCCTGGAGCAGAAAGCCTCAGCTTGAGAGCAGATGTGGCAGGAACAAAGAAAAGGGGTGACATCCTCACAGGAGGTGGGCTGGGAGAAGTTAGCTGTTGGATTCAATATGGTTATAGATTTTAGTGGCTAGTCCACCGTCTGGGTTGGAGATGAAGATATCCAGAAATTACCAAGGCAATTGTGAGGACAGGGTGGAAGCTGGTGATGAAAGTGATGAAATTGATGAGTTTTGCGTGAGTGCTGGAGGCTACACTGATCCAGGTTTTGATGTAGCAGAGAATGAGTTGGCAGGGTTGTAGACCTGGGTGGCTGGAGTGTGCCAGAATAGGTTTGGAACAAGAGCTGTTCACTTAGCCAACAAAAGGACTGTAGCTGCGACCCATGTGAATGCCCATGGGTACAGAGTACGCTTGTGTGTGGAAAGTGGGAAGAATGAAAAGGGAAGGCAAGGGCAAGTTCAGCCCAGCAGATGAGAGTGTTACTGTGCAAGATCTGGGCAGAAATCTAGCCAGGTTACCTCACTGATCAAACACAGAGAGAAGTAAATTTCAACCCAGCCTGGCTTCATTTCCAAAGATATTTGCAGACAACCAAAACATCTGCATCATACTCGCAACGTCCCTTGTCTAAAGGCAAAAGTTGCGCTTTTCACTACAACGGGACTCGGATGAACTCTGTACCAAGCCAAAAAAACAAAATGCAGTTCTGCAGTCTCCACCTCCTTCACAGATTAATGTTGATTTATTCACCTCTGAGCTTTATTTTGTAGGTTGTCATGGTGACAACATTGTTCTCTTTGACTAGGTGTGCCACTGGAATGTGTGCCTGAGTTGAGTGTCCTGCATTTGACTGGCACGTAGAGCTTCTAGCGTCTTTCACTCCTTCACAACTAAGGTGTGTTCACCCTGCAGAGTTTAATGTGAAGCAGAGGAGGGTGCGTCTGATGGGAGAGAGTACATTAGCACATGAACAGGTTGCGTTCTTGATAAAGGTAATCTGTTTTGAAAGGGACATCTCACAATTAGTCTTGGCTGTCAAACCCTAGCATCCAGTCTTTACAGGTCATGTTTTTAAATGAAAATGCTGAGCACAGATCAGATATAAATCAGTGCAGACTGCATCCAAAAATATGCATCTGGATTCTGTGGAGGAGTGAAGTGACAGCAGTGTTGGGTGGAATTACAGAGCTACGGGCTATCGTGGTGCATTTGATCAACACACACAAAATGCTGGTGGAACACAGCAGGCCAGGCAGCATCTATAAGGAGAAGCACTGTCGACGTTTCGGGCCGAGACCCTTCGTCAGGACCCAAAACATTGACAGCGCTTCTCCCTATAGATGCTGCCTGTCCTGCTGTGTTCCACCAGCGTTTTGTGTGTGTTGTTTGAATTTCCAGCGTCTGCAGATCTTCTTGTGGTGCATTTGATGTTCACATGCTTGCAAAAGACCTTAAATGTTTTCACAATGCTTCAAGTGGACTGTTCACCCCTGGTTTCCATGTGCTCAACAATAAAACTGAAAGAGCCATTACTCACAGCTCATTGAAGGTGGGGGTGAAGTTGCGTGAAACTTGAGATAAAAAGAAAGTGGTGGAGATGCACTACCTGTGGTGAGGGAAACAAATCAGCATTTCAGGTCACCGACTTGTTTCCAATGTTAATGCGTATTTCTCTCTATTATGGGGCAGTAAGACAAGAGCATGCCTTAACACATTGGTTTGCTATAATTGCCAGACACCTGCACACCCCCTACCTCCCAGTTTCCCAGTTCCACAGTTCCACGCAGCACCCTACTGCTACCATGATTCCAGATGTAACCAATCCTGAGGACTGTGGGGTGGTGCATCTTGGGAGATCAGATAGGGGGGTAGGGAATTAACACTAAATGGCAGGGTGCTAAAAAAAATCGATGAACCAAAGAACCTTGAGATTCAAGTCCGTAGTTCTCCAAAAGTGGCAAGATATGGTGCTAAAGCAGTCATGTTTTATTTTATTTAGTGATGTCATGCTGCCCCCATCAACCCCCTAACAGACGTGATTAACCCTAACCTAATCATGGGACAAGTTACAATGACCAATTCACCTACCGGGTACGTCTTTGGACTGGAGGAGGAAACCGCAGGACTGTGGGAGGAAATCCACACATTCCACGGGATGTACAAAAGACTCCTTACAGAACGGTGCCAGAACTGAACTCCAAACTCCAGAATGCCCCAGGCTGTAGTAGCATTGTGCTAACCTCTACACTACTGTGACCCTTTTAATGTTACATCTAGAAAGCAGAAAAAGAATGACGATGTGCTGTTGCGAATTGGCCAAACCAGAAATAATGCAACTTTGTGCAGACTTTTGAATGCCTTGCCGCCCCCTCAGAAAATACGATCCCAGCAGTTCTGCAATGGCGTTAAACTATCCCCACTGATATCAGGATTTCAGTATTTGTTTCATGTAGAATTATTTAAGTCAGACTCAATACAAATTTAAGAGCATGCCCTATAATACACACACCTAAATTGAAAAAGGAAGCAAGGCACCTTCACTACCTAACTGAAGTGTCAGCCACTGATAAAGCATTAGTTTTTGTTTACATTGTATTTTGAATCCAAAGTCAAAGCCAAATCTATAGTCATATACAGGAGCACATATGCACAGGCGTAATGAAAAACTTACTTGCCAAGGCATCATGGCACATAGCATTAGGTATGTAACATTGACAAGAAAATCCTAAATTAAACACACTGTGAATTAGACACAAATTTTTTACAAGAAAGCTCACAATTAGGAACAAAAAAAATCCCTTTGTAATGCAAAGTAATCAAGTGGTCACCATATTGGTGTTGCTACATGTAGGTAGTGATTAGGGTTGTGAAACTTGCTTCAAGAATGGATGATTAAGTCTATTTTGAATTAAAGATCTCTTTGCTAATAAGAATTTCTTTGTCTCATCATCAACATTTATCTTATTCCATAAATCAATCAAATGTTTTAATATAGGAGATTCTTTCTTTTCCCGTATCCATTTAGATTCCCATTTATATATAAAGTCTTCTGGTGTGTTTTCTCCTATTTTATCTAGTTGGCGCTCCGAAGATGAAATAATTGGTTACTTGGGGAAAGAAATAAATATACATACTAAAGTTATTACGAACTCCGTGGAGCATGTGGGGATCTTCTAATATCCAGGCATTCCTTTTCTTTCTTTCTTTTTTCTTTCAATAGGGATGTTAGGGGGGAGGGGTTAAGGGGAGGGGGATGGGTAACACATATTTTCTTTTTCACACACTTTTATTCTGTAACTATTTGAAAACACAATAAAAAAAAGTTTTTAAAAAAAGAATGGATGATTGAAGGGAAGTAGCTGTTCTTGGACCTGGTCGGTGTGGGACTTTAGGCACAATGTGTTTTAGGGATTTAACCATAAAGAAATTTTAATACAAAATCAATAACTTTGTAAAGAAGCATGGGAGTAAAAAACAAAATAGAAAATACCAAAACACTGACTCAATTTAAGTAAACCTTCAAGCGTTGAATGTACAGATTCCATTAGATTTTGCTGGGTATGATTAGAGTTGTATCATTGCACAGAATTGTTTAATATTAAAATAAAATTTAAGCCAAGATTTCCCTTACAAACACAGCCTGTTAGAGTGGTGCAAATAACTTCTTCAGAGTCTGGTGTGTTCTGATTATGTCAAGAATTTTTAAAAAAGCAAATGGAATTATAATGCATCCTGCCCAAAAATACATTTACCCAGGTGTTGTAGATTACCCCTAACAAATAGAAAGAGATTTTCTTCCTAGCCACCAAAATATTCTGCTTGTTAAAAACACAAGAACTAGGAGCAGGAATAGGTAGACCATCTGGCCCATGCTCTGCCATTCAATAAGATCATGGCTAACCTGGTCATGGACTCAGCTTCATCTACCTGTCCTTTCCCCATAACTCTTAATTCCCTATCTATGCAAAAGTCTGAGTCTTAAATATATTTAATGAAGTATTCTCCACTGCATCCCTGTCCTGGTCTAGGAATACCAATACCATTGACTGGAATAGCCCACAAAAAGTAGTGGATATAGCCCAGGTAAAGCCCTCCATATCCCTGAGTATCCATCTACACAGAGTGGGCACAGTCATAGGAAATCAGCATCCATCATTGAGGACCCCTCCACCCAGGCCATGCTGTCTTCTCACTGCTGCTATCAGGACCCCACACATCCAGATCCAGAAACAGTTATTACCCCTCAACCATCAGGCTCTTGAATCAGAGGGGATAACTCACTCCAACACTGAACTGATTCCATCCCCTATGGACAACCTATGGACTCATTTTTAAGGACTCTACAACTCATGCTCTCAATATTTATCCCTTATTTATTATGATTATTACTTTTTTTCTCTTCTTTATATTTGCAGTTTATTGCCTTTGCATATTGGTGTTTGTATATTTATTAAGTGTGTTTATTTCAATTCTATTATTTTCATTATATTTACTGTGAATACTCATAAGAGAATGAATCTCAGGGTAGTTTACGGTGACATATATGTGCTTGATACTAAATTTACTTTAAACTTTGAGAATTCCATAGATTCACTACTCTCTGGGAAAAGTAGTTGCTCCTCAACTCCGTCATAAATCTATTCCCCAAAATCTTGAGGTTATCCCCCCTAGTTCTATGCTCACCCTCCAAGTGGAAACTACTGTTCTGCCTTCATCTTATCTAACTCTTTCAAAATTGGATATGTTTCTATATCCCCTCTCATTCTTCTAAATTCAGTGATTATAGCCCCAGGCAACTCATTCTCTCCTCATCCATTAACCCCCTCATATCCGGAACCAACCTTGCAAACCTCTTTTGTAAACATAAAACTTCACAGGAAAGTAAGGGTGAAATTAGAGGAGTATTTGCCTGAAATGTACTTTTTCTTTCGTTAATATTTTCTGCCTTGTCGGTGCTGCCCAACTCCACCCCCCACCAAATTAATATAAAATAAAAGATTTTTAGGAAAAGGGGATGACCATGGACACCTCAAGTCTAGTTCATAGTTTATCCATATTGGTTCATAGTGCTTGGTAGCCCCCACTTAACAAAACTACTTTGGGAAGATGCCAAACTATAGCTTGTGGTAACAGATGGACTCATTATAATAAGCATCTTGACTGTGGCTGCCACTGCTTTGCGTAGCAATTCAGTCCCCAGGGCCTAGTGATATAAACGTACAAGTGTATTTGTGGAAAAGGTGAAAAGAGAACATGGGTAAATGTGAAAAATTGCATTTTGAGATAAATAAGAGATGACACCAAAAATAAAGGAGGTTCCCGGTTAATGCAGAAATATTGGCATTCCCACTTGTGAGTTTTGATTCTAGCTTGTACAAAGGCTCATGGTCCTCTTACCCTCAGACTGCTTTGTGGTTCACTTTTCTGTCACATATCTTTTCAAATGTCGTATCGACTCTTCTGGCGACGAAACCTCCATGGAGAAGAAGAGCATGACAATAGGTCTGAGGTTCATTTCTCACTCTTATTTCTAATAAAACAAAGAAAGCTTAATCAATATAAAAAAGCTAAATTTCTATTCAGTGAGGTACAAGGTTTCAGGTATTAGTTTAATGTGATGTAACATAAGTTGAATTTTGCTTGTTTCAGCTGCGCGATCTGCAGAAACTCAGCCACTTAGATCTGTCCTCGAACCAGTTTCTGAGCATGCCCATTTGTGTTCTTCGGATGTCCAACCTCAAGAGCCTAGATCTTAGCAGCAATAAACTGAAGGAACTTCCTCAGGATCTGGACAGGTAACTTCTTCACCAGAATCTACAAAAGGTGTAAAACGTGAAGTGGCCAAAAATAGGACATAATTTATATTTGCCATATTTTGAAGAAAGATTTTCTTCATGAAATTACCTTCAGTGTAGCTTCAAATCCAGTCCAAATTTAGCTAATTGCAGACTCTAGTAAATGGACAAATCTGCTGATTAGAAGGTTTCATATTACCTGCCCTTGGGACTGTAACTACTTACCATTACCCTGGCAGCCATTTCTTCCCACTGGGACCTCTGTACTTGTGCCAAGTTAAATCTACCACAGGCTCAGCAATCTCGATCCCCAACATATGAGCTGAGAATTCAGGGCAAGTATACACCCTCCCAATGGACTCCATGCATTGTTCACCTGCACAGGTTAGATTTCCCACGACAAGCTGCTAACTCCTGAAGAAGGCTACAATTTAGCTGAATTCAAGTGTCAAATTTACGTTCAGTTAATTCGCAACTCCCAGAGGATGTGGTTCATTATCTCAAGAGTCCAACCTATGTAGATTTGTTTTAAACCCTCTTCCTGAAGTTGTTTGTGAAATCTATCTGGGGAATCTCAACCCAGATTCTAAAAGGCATTTATTTTTTTCCGTTACAGTCATCCTAGTGTCAAATACCTATGACTTTTCTCCCACTGACAATCTATTCCAAAGAAAACCTACACCAGTCCTTGCAGTGGTCACAAATTTCCAATCAGAAAAACATCCTCCCGCAGCTGCCCTTTGCCTCCTAACATCAAGCTAATTTTGGAACAATTAACCAGTTTGCCTTGGATCCTATTTGCCTCAATGTTTGGGCCAGCTACCATGAGGAACCATGTCAAATGCCTTACCCCAATCTATATATACCACCTTGCCTTTATCAGTCTTTTTAGCTACCTTTTTAAATCAATGACATTAGTGAGACAGGATTTATCCCTTTCCCAGATACACATAAAGCCATTCTGTCCATCTCAGATCAGAACCTATGTTTCCAGATGTACAGAAATACTACCCCTTTAGATTTAGAGCAGTGACCCAAGTCAATTCTAATTTCCAGAAAATTTCTCAGTGAACTTTACACCTTCTGACTGTGACTACCTAGGTTTCCCCTAGAAGCCCTGCTTCCTCCACATCCCAAAGATGCCAGGGCTGGTAGCTTAATTAGCCACTGTAAGTTGTCCCTAAGTTGTAGTATGTTCCTTAGAATAGGAATTATGAAATTATGACAATTTTCAACTTTTCTGCTCAACTCCATGCGGAGTCCTGTGCTGAAATGTGCTTAACAAAAAGTTCAGAATTCAAAGTAAATTTATTATCAAAGTACATACAGTATACAACCTTTAGATTCATGTTCTTGTGGGCATTCACAGTAAATAAAAGAAACAAATAGGAGTAATGAAAGACAACACCCCACAGGATGGACAGGCAACAAACTATGCAAATACAAAAAGAAAGAAAAAGAAAATAATAAATAAATAAATAGATAAACAAACAAACAAACAAATAAATAATATTGAGAACATAAGATGAAGAGTCCTTGAAAGTGAGTTCATAGGTTGTGAGAACAGTTCAGTGATGGGCTGAATGAAGTTTATTGAAGCTATCCCCTCTGATTCTATAGCCTCATAATTGAGGGGAAATAACTGTTCCTGAACCTGCTGGTGTGGGACCTGAAGCGCCTGTACCTCCTTCCCAATGGCAACAGCAAGAAGAGAACATGACCTGGATAGTGGGGGTGATGGATGGTGACCTGACGGTGATAGATGCTGCTTTCCTGAGACAGCACTCTGTATAGATGTGCTCTATGGTGGGGAGCTTTACCTGTGATTGACTGGGCTGTATCCACTACTTGTTATAGGATCTTCTATTCAAGAGCACTGATGTTTCTAGACCAGGCCATGATGAAACCAGTCAATATACTCTCCACCAAACATCTATAGAAGTTGGTCAAAGTTTTAGACAACAGGCTGAATCTTCGCAAACTTTTAAGAAAGTAGAGGCTCAGCCATGCTTTCTTTATAATGGCATTTATGTGCTGGCCCCAGGACAGATCCTCTGAAATGATAACACCAAGGAATTTGCTGACCCACTCTATCTCTGATCCCCCAATGAGGACTGGCTCATGGGCCTCACGTTTTTCCTCCTGAAGTCAATAATCATATTTTTGGTCTTGCTGACTTTGAGTGAGAGGTTGTTTCTGTGGTACCCCTGACACAATTTTTCAATCTCCCTCCCATATGCTGCTTCGTCACCACCTTTGATTCAACCAAAGACAGTGGTGATGTCAGCAAACTTAACTATGGATTTGGAGCTGTGCTTAGCCTCACAGTCATAAGTGTAAAGCAAGTAGAGCAGGAGATTGAAAAGATTGGTTAAGTATCTAATAGGTGCAGGATTACTGTGGTCAGATTTATAGGTATCCCCAACATGGTGGTCTGTACATGGGGAATATCTTCTACTTGCCCATATTACCAGGAAGAGTCATTAAATATGACTCCTTAAGGTCATTGAGTCATAAACTCCTACACAACAGAACCAAATCTAGTGGTCCACCATGATCATACCCATCACTGTAGTTATCAATCCATAGACGTCTCTGCCTCAGCGATTCAAGTGTATGTGCAGATCCTGTATAGATGTTGTGAGAGTATGTGCCTCTCTCACCTCCTCAGGCAGCACTGTCCAGGTTCCAATCACTCGTTGTGTGAAAAAATTCCCTCCTTTAAATCTCCTACCTTATACCCATTCCTTCATGTTTTAAACACCCTCACCAAATCAAAAAGATTCTTACAATCTATCCCTCTCACAATTTTGTATATCTTTATCAAGTCTCCCTTCAGCTTCCTCCATTCCAGTGAAAGCAAATCCAGCGTATCCATACATGTGAAATGTCCCAGTCCAGGCTAAATCCTTCTTCAGCTCAGTTGCATCCTTGCTATAGTGTTGTGACCACACAATGGATAAGAAATAACCAGTGTTTTATAAACTTTGCTTTTGAAATAGCTGTATAAAAGAAGTAAAATAATTAATTTCAAGAACTCTGCTCTCCATTCTGATTACAGGCCATTCACACAATACAATGTGGCCTGTTGCCACTGGAACAGAACTGTATAATTAGGCCAATAATATTAAAATTAAAATGCATTCATTTAAATTTTCTAAAATCCAGTCTTTGTTTTGGATGCAAACTTCTACAAATGTACAATGGAGAGCATTCTGATTGGCTGCATCGCCATCTGGTATGGGTGGGGGGGGGGGGGCACTGCACAAGATCGAAGTAAGTTGCAGAAACTTGTAAAATTAGTCAGCTACATCACGGGTACCAGCCTCTGTAGTAACCAAGATATCTTCAAGAGGCAGTGCCTTAGAAAGGTGGTGACCATCATTAAAGATCTCCACCACCCAGCACTTGCTCTCTTCTCATAGTTATCTTTAGGAAGGAGGCACACACTCAGTGATTAAGGGATAGCTTCTGCCCCTCTGCCATCCAACTTCTAAATGAACAATGAACCCATGAACACTACCCCAGTACTCTTTTGTTTCTGTTTTTTTTCAGTCTTCTTATTTTAACTTCATTATTTAATAGGTATATATATATACTTACACTAATTTAGTTTTTTTGTCTCTATATTTATTTATCATGCATTTCATTGCAATGCAGCCGTAATGTTAACAAATTTCATGACATATGCTGGTGATATTAAACCTGATCCTGATTCTGATTATTTTTTAAAAATGCTGTGATTTAGGTTGGATGACCAGGCTGTCCATTGGGCCTGAAGATGGAGATGGAGTTAACATTGTGCATTCTCTCTCACATTCTGCATAGGCTCAGTGAGCTCCAGACCCTTTTCCTTCAGAAGAACAAGATGACCTACCTATCCAAAGTCTTGTGTAGAATGCCTAATCTAAAGATGTTGGTTGTCAGTGGCGATGACATCAAGAACTTGCCATCTGCTCTTTTGAGGGATCCCAATCTAAAGTAAGTGTGGCATTATAATCTTTGATTTTGTTGTTATTAAAATATTTTCCTTTATGTCTCCCCTTAATTACACTTTTGCTCAAAAGTCAATAGAAGCTGAAAATTTAAGCGATCCATTTCTGTTGTTAGTTATGAGGTACTCCTCCACATTAGCCTACCAGCAGACGGATGTATGAATTATCCAAGAGAATGCAGATGGATTCAGCTGATTGTCACTTTGTGAAGTGCAGAACTCTGCTTCATTAGGTGACTGAGTTCATGATTGCTGGTGCACATGACTGAGCAAAGCTTACCAAATGAATAACAAATAATGACAGCATGACAGTTACAGAAATTCTCCTACAAACATGTTAATTATTTGAACTGGGATAAAACGAGACAGCAGCTCCTGTATCAGGGACATTCATAAATCAGCAACACTCTACGTACTGACTACAGCAAATTGTACCAAAAAAAATCATACAAAATATAGTTGAGGGAATCAATACTAACAAGAAGTAGAAGAATAGTTGGAAGCATCAACATAATAAGGTAATTTTAAGAAAGTCATTAGAGGCAAGGAGCAATGTAGATGAGCTTAATTGAGGAAGGTGTGGCACAGACTAAAGTTTCTGACACTGGTAATCTAACGGAGATGCAAGATATGGAGTAAGCTAAAGCTAAAAATGTGGATGACACTGAACATAAAGAGATTTTACTGAAATAGTTTCCATAGTGTTTTGAGACTGAACATATGGAGGTTAATACTGGCACAACATTAATTTCAAACAACTCCTTTAAGAATTAACTTAGGTTTAGCGATCTCAAATAGTCAAATAGATTTATTGCATTGTTTCTGGCTATGTGTTATGTTTAGACAAGTGCATGGCACAGAAAGCACTTGAGTAAAATGATTTATTTAAGTTGTCTTTGCCTTTGTTATTGGTCGCAGAGGAATGTTCAACAGGAGAGTGTATAGCAATTAACAGTTTAATGACATGAGCAATAAACATACTCTTTACTCACTGGAATAGGGAGTGTAGCTTCAACAAAACCAAACTGAAAATATCCTTAAGAGAACAAAAGCTAAGAAAAATTATCACATGTGGGATGATCAATATTGCAAACCAGCAGAGTGGAGAAAGAGGAATACTTCATTCATATGGATTTCAGAGGTTTTTGGCAGACTATTATTGAATGTACATATCTATCATAAATAAAGAGGTACAATATTTCTTACATTCATTTTTACATCTATTTTGTTTCATCATGATGTGGGTCACAGCGGATTTCTGGGCAGGAGCACGATACAACAGCATACTTGAGTAACTGACGTTGCATATTGTTGACTGACGCATTGTGTTGCTTTTGTAAAGTTTCCAGCTCAGAAACCTTAAGGCATCATTGTTCAATTGAAATTGTTCAAGTGAGACAGAATTTATAGATAGTGCTTTTTTGCTAAAAATCTCTTCCTAAATTGTGAGGGCCTTAGAGGAATCTACACAAGGCCAGATCTTCTAGTAGTGCAACAATGGTGTTCTTCACACCTAAGAAACTAAACTCAGAATGTTATTCTGGGGAAGCTCAGAGCTTAATTACTCACTGAAGGAAAAGGAGAACATGTTGAATTTCATCCTTGGTTGATTCCACAAACTCAACATCACCACATCTGTCATAGTTCTGTATGTCTAAACTGAATTTCATTGACCGTATTGGGCTCTGGAGTTCCCTTTGAGCTCTCACCTTCTCGGGATATTTCCATTTTGGCATTTTTATTAAGTGGTTTTTTGTCACCTGTCCTGCTGTCTTTTTGTGTGGCTCACGATCAGAGTGTTTTAGGATAATGTTCTTTTGGGATATTTTGGAGAATCTTGTTATATTGAAGAAGCTTTTGAAGAAAATAAATGAAGTACTGATTTAATATTAATACTTTTCAAATACTGTACATTTTAGGCCTTCCCAAAGCACATTCTAACTAGTAAAATAAAATTGGCATGAAGCTATTATTCTAATACAACAGTCTTCCACAAATAGTGATGCTAAATGAGTGATAGAGAAATAATGCCAGGGAAACTCATATATCTAACTGGAAAAAGTAAACAGGGCCTTGATTTAATGCCCTATACAAAAATGGAGCATCTTCAAATGTGTAGCACCTCTGTGCTACTGCAAAGCAGCATAATCCTGGATTTGTGTTCTTAAGGAAATTACCAGGAAACTGGATGAAGGCAAGGCAATGGATGTTGTCTACGTGGACTTTAGCAAGGCATTTGACAAGCACTGCATGGGAGGTAGGTCAAGAAGGTTCAGCTCAGCATTCAAGATGAGGTAGTAAATTGGATTAGATATTGGCTTTGTAAGATAACCAGAGAGTGGAAGTAGATGTCTGGCTCTCTGACTGGTGGCCTATGACTAGTGGAGTGCCACAGGGATCGGTGCTGGATCCATTGTTGTTTGTCATCTATATCAACTATCTGGATGATAATGTGGTTAACTGGATCAGCAAATTTGTGGACGATACCACCATTAGAAGTGTAGTAGACAGCAAGAAAGACTATCATTGGTAAAAATGAGTTCTGGACCAGCTGGAAAAATGGACTGAAAAATGGTAGTTGGAATTTAATGCAGACAAGTGCAAGGTCTAGTCAAAGTTTCATAGAAATAGTTATAAAAAAGAAAAACCACAATTTAATTGAGTAACAAATTATGTATTTAAGTGAAATACAGGAGAAATTAGAACACTATCAATACTACCACAGTACTATAAAACTATTTGTTCCTAACAGTTATCGATGGAGGAATTCAGCGTACATTGCTATATTCCTTCGATGGACGGTAAATTAACAAAATCAATGCAGGTACCTTGTCCAGATAATGGAGTGATGTCATACAATGCTTTTGATGATTGCATTCTCCAAATATTCACTTTCATTGTAACATTCAAGACAATTGTCTATACCTTCAGATTCCTCATAGTTGGTGAAGTAGCAAAATCATTTCATCTTACCTCCTGGCTGTTTCTGGCATGGCTAAGCCTGAACGCTTGAAACCACAATAGGCAAAACAACTCTGAATTGTCATACTGCTTATTTCTCACTGGTTATCAGTGACAAAAATCACTGTCTTTTGAATACAAGCACACACAACTAGCACTATTTAAAAACTCTTCACTCTATGTACAGTGTAGTGTCTAACACATCTGACGGTAGTCAGAAACTGTTCAACAACAGTCTTCTGTCCCAATTAAGTGACATAGTGTTCCAAATAAACAAATGGTATCCCAGCTATTTCCTTGATTAGCTTTTCTTATTTTAGGAGTTGGCCCAAATAAGCAGCTGTCCCGATTAGCTGTAGGCCCAAATAGTGGATTTACTAGACTCCACTGTATATAAGCCACACTGAAAGGAGCTGCTTGACTATTGAGAGAGTGGAGCACTGCTGATGCTGTGATCTTCAACTGTAATGGTAACATATGGCTCCATCTCATAGTTCAGGAAAAACTTTTTAACCCAGAGAGTTGTGGATCTATGGAATGCTCTGCTTCAGAAGGCAGTGGAGGCCAATTCTCTGGTTGCTTTCAAGGAAGAGTTAGATAGAGCTCTTAAAGATAGCAGAGTCAAGAGATATGGGGAGAAGGCAAGAACGGGGTACTGATTGTGGATGATCAGCCATGATCATATTGAATGGCGGTGCTGGCTTGAAGGGCCGAATGGCCTATTCCTGCACTTATTGTCTATTATTGCCTCTGTTCTTGAGAGTTGTGCTTCAAAATCCCATACCGCAAGTTTTAGAAGAATTAGATCACAATGAGTTTAGGTGATTTTCATTTCCACTAATATTGTGAATGAAAGAATAATTAAAAGAAAGTGAATTTTCTCATATTTTTATGAGAAAACACTTTATGTTTTGATATTTTTATAAATTAAAAAGTTATGAGTAAATCAAATAATGATAAAAACTCAACTAAGGATTATGTATGTTCCTGTCCTTTACCAGATATATTGATCTTCGAGAAAATCCACTTGACAGTATTGGAGATAATACAATCAGTGAAATATTTGAAGATGATGAACATGAAGAATTTGAAAAAGATTTGATGCACACATACTTTCAGGATTTGGAAGAAAGAGGCAAGTACTCAATTGGTTTTGTTTATTTGTTTCTAAGTTGGAGTTTTTAGTTTGTGAAACTAGAAAAGTTTAGGCTCTAGCTCAGCAAAATTAGAATGCATAGGAAAGATGAATAAAAAGTGAGAAGAGATGGTACAGCGGTAGTATCAGCATGATTTGCTTTAAAATATTTCCAGTTGTAAGGATGTGTTGTTCCATTTTGTTCTTTAAGCACGATCTTTCTGAGTGGAGAGTGGAATCTTTGGGAAGGGTTAGTGGGACTGGATTAGGAAATCACCACACCAAGAGTAGCTACAATAAGAATCAGAATTGAGATCAAAATCAGGTTTATTATCACCAGCATGTGATGTGAAATGTGTTAACTTAGCAGCAGCAGTTCAATGCAATACATAATATAGAAGAGAAAAAAAGATAAATAAGTAAATCAATTACAATATATGTATATTGAATAGATATAAAACATGGAAAAACAGAAATTTTGTATATTTAAAAAAAGTGAAGTAGTGTCCAAGTGAGGTAATGTTCAACGTCCATTTAGGAATCAGATGGCAGAGGGGAAGAAGCTGTTCCTGAATCGCTGAGTGTGTTGCTTCTGGCTTCTGTACCTCCTACCTGATGGTAACAATGAGAAAAGGGCATGCCCTGGGTGCTGGAGGTCCTTAATAGCCTTTCTGAGACATCACTCCTTGAAGATGTCATGAGTACTTTATAGGCTAGTACCTAAGATGGAGCTGACTAGATTTACAACCCTCTGCAGCTTCTTTCGGTCCTGTGCAGTAGCACCAACCCCCCCCCCCCCCCCCCCCCCCCATACCAGACAGTGATGCAGCCTGTCAGAATGCTCTCCACGGTACATCTATAGAGGTTTTTGAGTGTATTTGTTGACATACCAAATCTCTTCAAACTCCTAATGAAGTATAGCCTCTGTCTTGCCTTCTTTATAACTACATCGATATGTTGGGACCAGGTTAGATCCTCAGAGATCTTGACACCCAGGAGCTTGAAACTGCTCACTCTCCCCACTTCTGATCCCTCCATGAGGATTGGTATGTGTTCCTTTGTCTTATCCTTCCTGAAGTCCACAATCAGCTCTTTCATCTTACTGATATTGAATGCCAGGTTGTTGCTGCAGCACCACTCCACTAGTTGGCATATCTCGCTCCTGTATGCCCTCTCGTCACCACCTGAGATTCTACCAACAATAATTGTATCATCAGCAAATTTATTGATGGTATTTAAGCTATGCCTAGACACACAGTCATATGCATATAGAGAGTAGAGCAGTGGGCTAAGCACACATCCCTGAGGTGCACCAGCATTGATCATCAATGAGGAGGTAATATTATCACCAATCCACACAGATTGCGGTCTTCCAGTTAGGAAGTCGAGGATCCAATTGCAGAGGGAGGTACAGAGGCCCAGATTCTGCAGCTTCTCAATCAGGATTGTGGGAATGATGGTATTATATGCTGAGCTATAGTTGATAAACAGCATCTTGACATAGGTGTTTGTGTTATCCAATGGTCTAAAGCTGTATGGAGAGCCATTTTGATTTTGTCTGTTGTTGACCTGTTGTGGCGATAGGCAAATTGCAATGGGTCCAGGTCCTTGCTGAGGCAGGAGTTCAGTCTAGTCATGATCAACCTCTCAAAGCATTTCATCACTGTAAATGTGAGTGCTACTGGGCAATAGTCATTAAGGTAGCTCACATTATTCTTCTTGAGCACTTGGTATAATTGTTGCCTTTTTGAAGCAAGTGGGAACTTCCACCCGAAGCAATGAGAGGTTGAAAGTGTCCTTGAATACTCCCACTAATTGGTTGGCACAGATTTTCAGAGACTTACTATGTACTCCATCTGGACCTTCTGCCTTGCGAGGGTTCACTCTCTTTAAAGACAGCCTAACATTGGCCTCTGAGACAGAGATCACAGGGTCATCAGGAGCAACAGGGCTCTTCACAGCTGTAGTTGTGTTTTCCCTTTCAATACTATAAGCTGCAATTTAAAAAATGCATAAGAGCAACAGAGAGAAGAGTGGCTTGCATCCATTTCCCCAATCCAGTCCCTGCAGCAATAACAAGACTTTTAAAACAATAACCTAATTTTCTCAGATCCAAAGACATATACAATTTCTTCTGAAAGAACTTGAATCTTCCTCCCTACTTAAACTTAGTATTTAACTACTATAGTATATAAAACAATTCATGTTCCAAGCCTTCCCCGGTATTGCTCCCCAACTCTTCCTCCACTACATTGATGACTGCATTAGTTCTGCTTCATGCACCAACACTGACCTCATCAATTTCATCAACTTTGCCTCTAACTTCTGCCCTGTAGTTTTGGTCCATCTCTCCTTCCTCCCCTTTCACAATCTCTATGTCTCCATCTCTGGAGTCAAACTGTCAACAGACAGCTTTTATAAACCTACTGATTCCCACAGTTAACTTCACTATACTGCTTCCCACCCATCTCCTGTAAAAACGCTCAGTTTTTCACTTCTGCCGGATCTGTTCCCAGGAAACGACTTTCTTTTCCAGGATATTAGTGATTTCCTCCTTCTTCAAAGAATGGGTTTTCCCTCCCTCCACAATTGATGCTGCCCTCACCCGCATCTCCTCCATTTCCTGAACATCTGCGCTCACCCCTACTTCTCACCACCTTAACAGTGATAGAGTTCCTCTTGTCCTTACCTACCAGCCATGAGCAGACACATCCAACACATCCTCCTCCACAACTTCTGCCATCTCTAAAGAGATCCTACCACTAAACATATTATTACTTACCACCCCCCCCCCACTCCGCTTTCCCCAGGGATTGCTCCGTCCACGATTCCCTTGTCTATTCATCCCTCCCAGCACGCATCCCTAAGCAAGCAGCCTAAGTGCTACATCTGTCCATTCACCTTCTCCCTCACCTCCATTCAGGGCCCTCATTCAGGGCAACTCTTCACCCGACAATCTGCTGGAGTTGTCTACTGTGTCCCGATGTGGGCTCCTCTACATCAGTGAGACCTGTTGTAAATTTGCCAACTGTTTTGTCAAGCACCTCCGCTCCACCTTCCAAAAGTCGAATTTCCCAGTGGCCAAAGAGTTTAATTCCAATTCCCATTTGCGTTCCGTCCAACAGGTCGGTTCATGGCCTCCTCTAATGCCAAGATGAGGCCACCCTCAGGTTGGAGGAGTAACACCTTATATTCCATCCAGGTAACCTCCAACCTGATTGTATGAGTATCAATTTCTCCTTCCGGTAAAAAAGTTCCTTCCCCCTCCTCTCTTCCTCTCTTTCCAACTCTGGCATTTTATCTCTTCTCATCTGCCTATCACTTCCTTCTAGGTCCCCTCCTCTTTCCTTTTCTCATATGGTCCACTCTCCTCTCCTATCAGATCCTTTTTTTCCCAGCCCTTCTCCTTTCCCACCCACCTGGCTTTACCTTTCACCTTCCATCTAGCCTCCTTCCCCTCCTCCCAAATTTTCTTACTCTGACGTTTTCCCCCTTCCTTTTCAGTACTGAAGAACATTGACTGTTTATTCATTTCCATAGATGCTGCCTGACTTGCTGAGTTCCTCCAGTATTTTGTGTGTGCTATTATATTTTATGAATGGTTTGCCCCGGAGTTTTGAAAAGTCATGTAATTTAATGAGGTTGTTTACATCCCCAGCAGCTGCTGGGAGCATTTTGACATGTATATTGTTGCAATATTTTATCCCTAGTGCTAGCTGTAACATTTTAATTCAGTTTATAAAAATTACTTCAAAGTCTGGCAGATTCTCTAAAAGATTAGTGATCCATTCCATTACTGTAGTTTATTGTGACAGCAAAATTATTACTTGATGATATAAAACAACGCTGTTTTTGTTTTAACTGCAGAAACAGCGCCAACCTACACAACAAGGGTGTCTCTAAGCCTTCAGCTCTGACAACATTTGGCATCATATTTCACCAATATATGAAAAGGATCTCAAACAAATTTAAGAACGATGATGCTTTGTCCAGAACTTATCTACTGAATCAGAAGCTGGCTTCAAGTGATCTCGTCGTGCTATTTTAAAAACTGAAGTCAGATTTGTGAAATTGAAATTAGAAAGTAGTTTTATTATAGATATGCTGCTTTTATTTGTGGCACAGTTCAGTAGCTGCCTATAACATGAGCTGTTGATTGGAGTTACATGACCAAATGTTAAAGGTGAGGAGTATTGACATATTCAAAAGTAATGAGGGGAACTATGACTTGATCTGGATGTCTACAATGTGTATGTATTATAGTAACTTGGATATAACAGAAGATTCTGAAGAAATATGTGCAGTTTTTACAATTTTATTAATCTTAATTCTATTTCTCATATTATCACAATTGTAATCACAATTAGAAAGTTATTTTACACACATAAGGATTTTTTTTCTTCATCTTGTCTGTTAGAAACTAGGAGATTTAGGTTTGCAGTGGGCCAGTATTCACTAGTTTATTCCTGTTTAACTGAAGAATTAACCAATGTTAAATATATAATAGTATAATTAAGACTCTCCCAGATACTCCTCAAGCTTCTTCAATGTTTCTACCACCTAAAATCTTGTCAGGTGGTAAAAACATTCTCACCCCTGATATAATTCTTTTCTCCTGTTGGGGGCAGAAATTTGTCTCTGGTTTGAAGCTCTAAACATATGAGTAGATCAGTCACTTGTTGTACTGACCTCCATGCATTTCATTCAGCTGATGTCAATGGAATGTACTGGAGGTGAGTACAACTGGTACCAATATTCTTTCAGCACTAATCACTAGTGGTGACGTTCTGCCCTGTCGTCAACAAAGTTAACTTTCTTCAATCATTTAATACATTTTTCAGCTGTCTTAGTGTAAGTTCTCAGCATTTTGATTTTCCTACAAGTTTTCTTTCCCTGTAATGAACAATTTGACTTCTGCTCTTAACAAAATGAACCTGGATAAAACTAATACTGAAGAGGTCTGTCCCAATTGATAGTAGAACTGCTGAATAAAGAAGATTAGGGCAGTAGTCCTTATTTTTCCAAATAGTTTTCTTCTCTGCATTCTCCCGGGAGTTTTCAGGGAATGTAGTTCATGATAGCAAGAGAAGTTTTTAAAAAAATGATGACATCTTTTTTTTTATTATGCCGCATAGAATTCTCATTTATTGCTGGAGGCAATACAAAAACATTTGATTTACAGCCTGTTCCCAATGTGCATGTTGGAATAGCATCACAACAAATGAAATCTGTCAGAAGTTCATTGTAATGAGAATTTGTTATCTATATCAACAATCCGGATGATAATGTGGTTAACTGAATCAGCAAATTTGCAGATGACACCAAAATTGGGGGTGTAGAGGACAGCAAGGAAGACTATCAGAGTTTGCAGCGAGATCTGGACCAGGTGGAAAAATGGACTGAAAAATAGCAGATGGAATTTAATGCAGAGAAGTGAGAGGTGCTGCACTTCAGTAGGACCAATAAGGGTAGGGCTTACACTGTGAAAAATAGGGCACTAAGGAGTGCTGTAGAACAAAGGGATCTGGGAATCCAGGTCCATAATTCATTGAAAGTGGCATCATCAATAGATAGGGTTGTAAAGAAAGCTTTTGGCACACTGGTCTTAATAAATCAAGGTATTGAATACAGGAACTGGGACGTTATGTTGAAATTGTATGAGACATTAGTAAGGCTTAATTTGGAGTATTGTGTGCAGTTTTGATCACCTGCCTACAGGAAAGATGAAAATAAGGTTGAAAGAGTACAGAGAAAATTTATAAGGATGTCGTCGGGACTGGAAGACCTGAGTTATAAGGAACAATTGAATAGTTAGGTCTTTATTCCTTGGAATGTAGAAGATTGAGAGGAGATTTGACAGAGGTATTCAAAATTATGAGAGGTAGGTAGAGTAAATATAAGCAGGCTTTTTTTCCACTGAGGTTGGGTGGGACAACAATAGAGATCATAGGTTAAGGGTGAAAGGTGAAAATTTTAAGGGGAACATGAGGGAAACTTCTTCACTCAGAGGGTTTTGAGAGTGTGGAATGAACTGTCAGCACAAGTGGTGCATGAGAGCTCAATTTCAGCATTTCTGAGAAGTTTAGATAGGTACATGCATGGTAGGGGTATGGAGGGCTATTGTCCCAGTGTAACTCGATGGGAGTAGGCAGTGTAAATGGTTTGGCATGGACTAGATGGGCCAAGGGGCAGGTTTCTGTGCTGTACTTTTCTATGAATCTCGGATTCTAAAAATCAGATACTCCGTTTTTTTGCTTTTAGCTTAAATACATTGTCCACCATGCTAACACAAAAATAAGCTAAATCAAGTTGATTTTGGCACTATACTTAAATATTGTAAAAATATATTATTCCAGGATAAATGGATTGTTTCATGAAAGGACCTCATTGCTTTAGTTAGTTCACTGTGTGAAATGATAAGATAAAGAATGTTGGCATAATTCCATTGAACTGGGGATCTCCTTATTCCAAGTAGGGGAAGAGCATTTGCAGAGTTCCCTTTTTGAATTTGCTATCTAATAATCTCTTGCAGAATTTCATCAGCAGAATATTAGATGTGGATTAGTCCAACCCTGTAGATGTCCAATCACATTCACAGTCCACAATCATTTGAAAAAAACAGCCATTTGAATGAAATATGAGGGTTCTATCATCTGTGGAGCTTAACCCCATTCTCTTCAGGAGAAGAAACATGAGGAAAAATAGAAAAAGTGCAAATTAAATTGCAAAACATGTCAACTGATGACAAATATGCTTGAATAGCTTTTACCATTTGCAAAGACATTCTCTAAAACATGAGCAACTCAGTTTTTGTAATTATATTATTGCATTGTAAATTTATTTTTGCATTTTTCTTATAATAGAGTGCACAGAGTTATGATAAATTATGTATTAAAATGAATGATAATTACTTGAAATTACTGATTTTTTGAATGTTAATGAGTGCTGACAAATGCTTATTGCAAAATATCATTAATTCTTATGTACTTAAAATGTAATTATAAACAGAATACTGCCAACAACTCATATTGTTCTGTGATAATTTTCCATAGTTTACTGCTAAGTACTTATGACACATCAAAGCTGAGCAGCAATCAATATATGTACTCAATAAGGGCAGTTCTCTTTAGGAAATTACTGGAAAAGGCTAGAAAAAAGATTGATTAATGAACCAACCAAATTGTGGCTGACAATTTTTTCCAGAAAAAATCAGGCAATGAAATCACAATAATGCTCCTCTCTTCCTGAAAGATATTTGTTCAGCAAAACTGCGAAAAGCTTACTGCTATAAATTATGGGTAAGATTGCTAAGTCCTGTAGCTTGCTGGTACAGTCAGCCCTCCGTACCCGCGGATTCAACCAACCACGGATCGAAAATATTCTTTACACCACAGGAAGTTCATAAAGCATCAGTGTTTTATAAAATGTTCAAGCACTCTGTTGGTGAACTGTGTAACAATCTCAAAGCACTATGGCAGAAGGATCTTGGAAGCGATATTGAAGATAATGAGTGGTCAAATATTTTATCATATGTGGGTAGACATATTAGGGAAGCGAGAGGGAAATTTATTCAGTATAAGATAGTACACAGACATTATTGGACACCAACTAGACTCTACAAAATGTGGATTGTTGATAAAATCATTTATGCTGGAAATGTAAAAATGAGGTGGGCACATATTTTCACATGATTTGGGAGTGTTCCATGGTTCATCCATTTTGGTGTAAAGTTCTTGATTTGTTGGGGAATTGGTCGGGTCCTACACTGCCCTTGTGCCCACGGGTTTGTCTCCTGGATGATAGGACAGTGATATCTAATGTAAACAATGACAAATTTACTATTTTAAAGGTGGGTTTCATCACAGCTGCAAGAATTACATTGCAAAACTGGAAAAAACCCAGATGTCCCACTGTGAGGGAATGGACTGAGGAAATGGTTAAGATTTCATCATATGAACACATGTTGGGAAGAATTAACAGTGAGGGAAAAGTGCAAGATGCGTGGGATCAATTTTGGTTGTATGTTAATTTAAACTTAAATTAGAAGTTTTTTTTCTGTTTCTTAGTTTTATATGTTTTCCTGTCATGGGATGGCTGTGTAAATATGCTGTACTGTATCTGCCCTATGATATACTGTGCTGCTTTGTAAAATAAGAATAAATAATAATAACAATTTGAATTACAAAAAAAAGAAAAAAGAATTCCAGAAAGTTCCAAAAAGCGAAACTTAAATTTGCCGCACTCCGAGCACTATGCTGAATCCACGCTGTTACGTAACCCCGTAACCAGGTAACTTACCAGCAAAGATAGTGGGATCAGCTGAGTCGGATGCTACTATTTTCAAACGTTTTATTCAAAAAGGGCACAAACGTATGGTTAATACAAAACATTCAGATCATATACATCATCAAAACTCAATCTAAAACACCGGTGTAATAATAATCAATCAGAAATAAGCTCTATAGTTGTCTAGGGGTAATACTGAGTCCAATTGAAATATAAAGAGTCACTCAGAAGTTTGCAGGCTTTTCCCTTTTGGGAACCGCTGGGGTTTTCACGTTGTAGAGAGAGAGAGATGATTTAGAAAGGATAAGCACTTGCCCGTTGTCTTTGCAGAGCAAATCCTTGGAATCAGGGGAGCAGGCTTCCCCGTTGTTAGTTAAAAGCAGTCTTTCATTGGTTCTAGCCACCGATTCAAAATTTGGAATCTAACGTACGTGGCTTCCTTCAAAATGGCTTCCCGCTCCCATGGGAATCGGTATCGTGCTTCCTTGGTGCGTCTGAGGGTTTCCCCCCCTCAGACCCTCCTTTATACTTCTTCACGGGATCGCAGGTGTCAATCAGGTTGCAGGTAATGCAATCTCTCTCTCAACCAGCCCACTTTGCCCGAGGGCTTTTCACGTGGTCTCCATGAGACAATAGTCAATGTCGCCTTTATTCTGCTTCTTGGGAGAACGTGGTCTTCCGCACGTCTCTCTCTCTCTCTCCCATTTTCCTGTGTCTATTCAGCACGTCTCTTTCTCTCTTGGGTCAGTTGACCCCCCCTCGACTAGGGCTCTTGCGATTCTCACAAAGGAGGGGGCCGAGGGCATAACAACGCAAATGAAGTGATGTGCTGGCATACCCTGCTGTAGCCTCCCACCATTTCACAGATCCTCAGTCTCTCTCCAGCACTCGTTGTTTGAGCATTGTTCGCCTCACATCTCGTTCATTCGCTACTTGTGTTGTGAGCGAGAGGAAGGAGTTTAAGGCTAGTGAGAGATGGCTGGCTGGCTATGTAAAGTGCTACAGCCTCAAGAACTTAAAAGACCATGGGAGAATCGGCATCGGCTGATGCCAAGGCAGCTTCAGTGTTCCCAGAAGAGCTACAATGGTTGCGTCTGTACTGAACATGTACAGACTTTTTTTCCTTGTCATTAATCCCTAAACAATACAGTATAACAACTATTTACATAGCATTTACATTGTATTAGTTATTATAAGTAATCTAGAGATGACTTAAAGTATACGGGAGAATGTGCGTAGGTTATATGCAAATACTACGCCATTTTATATAAGGGACTTGAGCATCCGCTGATTTTGGTATCCGCGGAGGGGGCCTGGAACCAATCCCCCGCAGATACTGAGGAACGACTGTAAAATACCATAAATTATAGATCACACTTGCTTCTTGTATCAGCTGAGCTTAACACAGTACCTTTAATCTGAAGCTTGCAAACAGAAGAATATTTTCTAGCATGATGTACTGAAGCTTAAAAAGTGTTTTTCAACAGCAGGACAACCAGCCAATAATGTTCGGCTGAGGATTTCTTCCATCACGCCCTGCATTGCCAGCCTGAGAACTTCAAATACCTTTGCAAAGGATGCAAATCTGAAATAAATAGAGAAAATGCTGGAAATATTCCGCAGATCACACCTGTGAAATAAAACTAAGTAAATATTTCTTGTTAACAGCCTATTATCAGAATTTCGAGGAGGTTAAATCACTGAACATTGGGTATAGAATTGTCATTGACTTTTGCTTTACATGCTATTTTAATAAAGAAGGATATGCTTTGCATATAGGGTGCACAGCACAGAAATAGGCTGCACAAAATGCTGGAAGAAATCTGGAGGTCAGGCAGCATCCACGGAAATGAATAAACTGTCAATGTTTCAGGCCAAGACCCTTCTTCAGTACTGAGGAAGAAAGGGGAAAATACCAGAATAAAAAAGGGGGGGTGGGGAGAGGATAGCTAGAAGGTGAAAGGTGTAGCCAAGTGTGTGGAAAAGGTCAAGGGCTGGAGAAAAAGAAATCCTATAGGAGAGAAGAGTGGACCATACGAGAAAGGAAAGGAGGAGGGACCCAGGGGAATTAGTAAGCAGGTGAGAAGAGGTAAAGGTTAGAGTGGGGAATAGAGGGGAGAGGAAATTAGATTACCAGAAGGAGAATTCAATATTCCAGCCATCAGGTTGGAGGCTACCAAGATGAAATATAAGGTGTTGCTCCTCCACCCTGAGATTGACCTCATCTTGGCACGAGAGGAGGCCATGGACCAACATATTGGAATGGGAATTAAAATGTTTGGCCACTGGGAAGTGAGTTTGTATTGGATTTCCAGCATCTGCAGACTTTATCGTGTTACAGAAATAGGTTATTCAGCCTAAATAGCCATGATGATAGAAGCTTCATTTTTATGCACCCTGCACTTTGGAGAAACCAGCAATGCAATAGAGCAAGAAATGCTGTTTGACTTTGGATTAATTCACTGGTTCTGTTTGTAGGATTATCAGATGTGCAACAATGATCTCATGGATGATATTACAAAGATCTTTTGGAATGGACCTATGTAACAAAACAAGTTTTTGAATTTAAATCAGTATTGGAAGATGTACGCTCTGGAAATCGGGTCCCCATATCAACATCCCATTGGCCAAAGGGATCACTGGATGAGTCATCTGTATTCTATGATTTCAAGAGCAGATTTAGGAATTTTGCAATGAATGCACACTTCCTGTCTCCTTCTTTTAACTTTAACACATAACAAACAAGCACTTCAGATGCATGTAAAACTATGAGCTGTAAGTTCCCCAGCAAGTGACACAGCAGCTGCTTTGGAAGTATATTGTTGTTCCATCATGATCACTGTCTAAATCCTGGCGCTCCCTATATAATAATTAAAGAAGTATCTTCTGCAGCAGTTCAAAAAGGAAGCTCACCACCACTAGTTTAAAGGCAATTAGGATGGAAAATGCTGGTCTTGCCAGTGACTACTAGATCTCACAAAATTAATGTGTAAAAAAAGTACAATGGCAGATGCCAGGAATCCTAGGATTACTGCATTTTGAACAAAGCTTAAGAAGTTCAACAATATCCAAGACAATGCAGTCTACTTGGCTGACACCCAATCCACCAACCTAAACATTCACCATCCATTTAACACCATTGCCTCAACATGTACTAAATTAACTTGCCAAGACTCCTACACCAGCATCCTCCAGGCAGGGAAATGTGCAACAGAGACATGGGGTTCTCCAAAACTTATCCTGAAAAATTATGTAAATATGGAAGTTAGGAATATGTAACATGTCTGTCACATAACTTTAAGGATCTAGGTGCCTTAGGCTAGACATTTAAAATTCCTGAGAAAGGGCAGGCATGTGCATGCACCTGTAATGTCCAAATATACATGTTTGTTTCTAGATACTTTTATTCATGAATTGCTCCCAAACGTGTGATATTTACCAAGCTTAAGGAACCAAGTCATAGGTGATTGGAACCACACAAGTTGGTCCTCCTCCAAGCCATGCACCACCCCTACTTCAGAATGTGTTCCTTCATTGCCACTGGGTTTAAACCCTCATAATCTCTATATAAAGGAAGAAGAATCAGGTTTGATATCATTGGCATATATTGTGAAAATTGTTGTCTTTATGGTAGCAGTACAATGCAATACATAATAAATAGAAATAAACTGTGAATTACAGGAGGTACATATATATATATAATGGCTAAATTAAATAAGTAATGAAAAATAGAAATAAAAAAGTGATGTAGTGTTCATGGGTTCAATGTCCATTTAGAAATTGGATGACAGAGGGGAAGAAGCTGTTCCTGAGTCATTGAGTGTGTGCCTTCAAGCTTCTGTACCTCATTCCAGATGGTAGCAATGAGAAAAAGTCATGTCTGGGATGACAGGGTACCTTGATGATGGATGCTGAGATCCATCGCCGAGATCCTAGGTCTCCAAATGCAAACCATACTCTTGGGTTGCACCCTTGGCATGTTGGGTAACGGCAAGAGCGGGTCCCATTCCCACAAAGAACTGAAGTCAGCATGTAACTCCAGGTCAGGGTCTTCAAAAGAACCCTGAAAGAGAAAAATAGAGATATTAAAGATAGAAATAGAGCTGTTTCTGAAGATGCAAGCAAAGGAGTCGCCGTTTAGCGCCATCTAGACTAAGCTCCGCCCTCCGAAAGTTGTTTTCATGTGCACACAATTTACTAGTATAAAACGACAAATAATTTCTGCACTGTCTCTCCATGGTTTTAGCCAACAATGGGATTACAGAAGACCTACTTAACCTACTTAACAGTTGGAGTTGGCATTTTGCTGTTTAAACTTATTCGATGTAACATTACGGATCATATGTAATCGAGCTAAGAAACCCCATGTGTGTAACTTGATGTTCACTTCAGTTTATTATACTAGGTTCTCTGATTTGAGAGGGTTAGTGTTTAACTCATTTTCCCCTTTGCTATCTTTGTTACATTTCAATTGAAAGATCAACGCTGCACCTCAAACCTCCGCTGATGTAGTTCTCATCAGTATCTTGTAACCAGAACACAGGATTCTTCACTTTCCTACTTTTACTCCATTTTCTGCATTTGCTTTTTGCCTTCCACAGACATCCTGGGATTGAAAACTTGCTGTGCGGAGAAATTTCATTGGATGTTAAATGTGCTGCAATGACACAATGGTGCAGTGTTTGAATGAACAAAGTTACTGTGGCACCAGTTCGAGTACTGACTGAGATAATAATAGAATTATTCAGTGACCTATTAAATACTGTCCAAAACATATTGGAGTACTTTTTCAGAACTTGACTATACCTCTTCCCACCCTGTCTCCTGTAAAAATGCTACTCACTTTTCTCAGTCCCTTCATCTCTACGGCATCTGTTCCCAGGATGAGGCTTTCCTTTCCAGGACATCTGTGATGTCTTCCTTCTTCAAGGAATGGGGTTTCTATTCCTCCACCATTGATGCTGCCCTCACCCGCATCTCCTCTATTTCCTGGACATTCGCACTCACCCCATCTTCCCACTGCCTTAACAGTGATAGATTTCCTCTTGTCTTTACCTACCACCACATGACCTTCTGCATCCAACACATCCTTCTCTGCAACCTCCACCATCTGCAAAGCGATCCTACCACCAAACTCGTCTTACCTCCCCCACCCCCACCCCTCCACTTTCCACAGGGAACACACCTTCCATGATTCCCTTGTCAATTCGTCCCTCCCTACTAACCTCCCACCCAGTGTTTATTCCTGCAAGTGGTCAAAGTGTTACACCTGCCCATTCACCTTCTCCCTCACCTCCATTCAGGGCACCAACAACCCTTCCAAGTGAAGCAACACTTCACCTGTGAATCTGCTGGGTTGTCTATTGTGTCCAATGCTCCCAATGTGGTCTCCTGTACATCGGTGAGACCCAATGTAAACTGGAGGACTGCTTTGTTGAGCACCTTTACTCCATCTGCCAAAAGTGGCCAAACATTTTAATTCTGATTCCCATTCCCAGTCTGAAATGTCAGTCCATGGCTTCCTCTTGTGCCAGGGTGGAGGAGCAACACCTTATATTCCATCTGGGTAGCCTCCAACCTCATGTCTCCTTCAGATGGAAAAATATTCCCTACCCCCTCTTACCCCCTT
Source organism: Hemitrygon akajei (assembly GCF_048418815.1). Lineage (NCBI taxonomy): Eukaryota > Metazoa > Chordata > Chondrichthyes > Myliobatiformes > Dasyatidae > Hemitrygon > Hemitrygon akajei. The sequence continues at coordinate 44,595,107 of NC_133125.1, forward strand.
TTTCTATTCCCCGCTCTGGCCTCTTGCCTGTTCTCACCTGCCTATCCCCTCCTCCTGGTGTCCCTCCTCCTCCCTTTCTCCTATGATCCACTCTCCTCTCCTATCACATTCCTTCCTCTCCAGCCCTTTATCTCTCCCACCCACCTGGCTTCACCTATCACCTTCTAGCTTGTCCTCCTCCCCCCTCCCCCCACCCTTTTATTCTGGCAAATTCCCCCTTCCTTTCCAGTCCTAAAGAAGAGTCTCAGCCCAAAACCTTGACTCTTCATTTCTATAGATGCTGCCTGACCTGCTGAGTTTCTCCAGCATTTTGTGTATGTTGCTTTGGATTTCCAGCACCTGCAGAATTTCTTGTGTTCACGGTTACTTTTATTTTAACAAAGAAGTTGACAGGTAAATTGTATCTGGTAAAACATTTATAGACAAAATCTGTGAACTAAGAAGTGGAAGTAGTACCATGGCTATATTTTTTGAAGGATGGGAAGAAGTCCAATTCACTCCAGCCTAACAGTTGCTTTTAGATACAATTGATGTGGCATTTTGTTTGCGCAAATCACAACCTTTAGCTGTATTCAATACCAACATAGTGTTTAATAGAAGCAAATATAATCTCACCGCCTCTGCTGCTGTGCCAGCAAATTATAAGCTTCATCAAACACAAATCTCCAGTTAACGTTACATTCCTACGCAGACACTCCCATAGATTTTCCGAATTACTTATTTCGATACTAAGGTAACCTCTAGTATCACTCCAAAACATTAAATTTATAGAAACATTATTAGCAGAGTGCTTTTTTTAAAATTATCAGATCATTGCATCATTCCTGTGGCCAGAAGAGAACTGTCATTCCAAAAAAATACAATTCTCAACACAATAACCACAAAGTGATTGTTAGATGGCATCTATCTCTCATTCAGAATGATGAGTCCAATGTACCTTGCGACATTTCACAAAACTTAAATTGACATTGCAGCACTAAAAGAATGCTTCATTATGTGGATATACACATGAATCAGCCTTCTGGCCATTTAAAATGACATTGGTTAGTGCATTCCACTTTGCCCATGGTAGACTTTCAATCCCTTCCTTACCATTAAATTTATAGAAACATTATTAGCAGAGTGCTTTTTTTAAATTATCAGATCATTGCATCATTCCTGTGGCCAGAAGAGAACTGTCATTCCAAAAACAATGCATTCTCAACACAATAACAACAACAACAACAATAATAATAATAATAATAATAATAATAATCTATCCACCTATGCCTTTAAAATATTTAGACTTATCTTCCAAAAACTCACAAACCTCTGCAAGAGAAAAAAAAATCACCTCATTATTAAATGGGTGAGCAGTGTTTATGCTTAAAAAGTGATCCTCTTTTTAGATTATCTCACAAGAGAAAACATCCACTCCACATGCACCCTGTCAAGACCTCTCAAAATATCAAGCATTTTAACCAAGTTCCCTTTTCACTCTTTTAGAGTCCTGCATGGTCAAGTCCAGCAGGTTCAATCTTGCCTAGGAAGGCAATCTGTCCATTTCAAGTTCTAGTGAACCTTCTCTGAGCTCCTTCCATCACATGATGTCCTTCCTTTAATGTAGAGACCATTATTCAAAATATGGTTTCATTAATGCACTGTTTAACTGAAGCATAACCTCCTAACCTTCAATGGAACACTCAGATCTTGCTACCCCTCAGAGCCCTGCAATCTCTCATCATGTAGATAACAAGTTTCCTTTTTTATTTTATGTACAAAGTAGCCAATTCCACAATATCCAACATTATACATCATTTGTCTGATTTTTGCTGATTCATTTAACCTATCAATATCCCCTTGCAGTTACAATTACATTTCCTACCTGACCTTGTCATTAGCAAAGTTAGTGACCATAAATTCTGCACCCTCATCACCCTTATCTTTAATGATATTGTAAAATATTCAGTGTCAAGCCTTTTGGCACATCTCTTATAGTCAGAGATTTTGATATTTGTAGGCGATTCCAAGCCATGCTGCCTCTGCCTTTTTGGTGTACATTGTGCTGGAAATGATTGGGGAATGACGCTCGTGTTTTGCCCAATTTGCCTCCCTCAGCCATTACCATCACAATTTAACTCGTTACTAGGTAGGTTTAATAGAGCTGTTAGGGAGGGTTTAAGCTGATTTGGCAGGTGGATGGGAACCAGAGTGATAGGGCTGAGGAAGGGGAAAACAGAAATAAATCAAAGATACTGTGCAACAAGGATGACAAAGAGGACAGGCAGGAGATGAGGCATAATGAGTGAAGATAAATCCAAGGAAGGCAATGGGCCCAGACGGCATCCCGGGACGGGCTCTCCAGGTCTGTGCAAGCGAGCTGACATCTTCAGCTGCTCCCTGCTTCAGTCTAAGATCCCCTCGTGTTTTAAGAAGGCAACAATAAATCCCGGTGCTGAAGAAAAGTAAGGTGGCATGCCTGAATGACTACCAACCTGTGGCTCTAACATCAATTGCTATGAAGTGATTCGAGCGATTGGTTATGGCACACATCAACCATAACCTACCAGTCAACCTCGACGCTTTGCAATTTGCTTACCGGAGCAACAGGTCAACGGCAGATGCCATCTCTCTGGCACTACATTCCTCCTTAGAACACCTGGAGAATAAAGACGCATATGTAAAGCTCCTTTTCATCGACCACAACTCTGCCTTTAATACCATCATTCCAAATAAACTGATTCCTAAGCTCCAGAACCTGGGTCTTAGCACTCAGATCTGCAGCTGGATCTTCAACTTCCTCACAGACATGACCCAGGCTGTAAAAATAGGGGACAAGCTCTCCTCTACAATCACTCTGAGCACTGGTGCCCCACAAGGCTGTGTACTCAGCCCCCTGCTGTACTCACTGTACACCCATGATTGTGTAGCCAAGTTTCCATCAAACTCAATATATAAGTTTGCTGATGACACCACAATTGTAGGCCGCATCTTGGGTAATGATGAGTCTGAGTACAGAGAGGAAATTAAGAACCTGATGGCATGGTGCGAAGACAATAACCTATCCCTCAACGTCAGCAAGACGAAGGAATTGGTTGACAACTTCAGAAGGAGTATCAGACCGCATGACCCCATCTACATAGGTGGTGTGCAGGTGGAACAGATCAAAAGCTTTAAGTTCCTCGGGGTGAATATCACAAATGACCTGACTTAGTCTAACCAAGCAGAGTCCACTGCCAAGAAGGCCCACCAGCGCCTTTACTTCCTGAGAAAGCTGAAGAAATTTGGCCTGTCTCCTAAAATCCTCACTGATTTTTATAGGTGCACCGTAGAAAGCATTCCTTTAGGGTGCATCACAACCTGGTATGGAAGTTGTCCTGTCCAAGACCAGAAGAAGCTGCAGAAGATCGTGAACCTAGCCCAGCACATCACACAAACCAATCTTCCATCCTTGGACTCACTTTACACCACACGCTGTCGGAGCAGTGCTGCCAGGATAATCAAGGATAAGTCCCACCCAGCCAACACACTTTTTGTCCCACTTCCCTCCGGGAGAAGGTTCAGGAGCATGAAGATTTGTACGGGCAGATTTAGGAACAGCTTCTTTCCAACTGTGATAAGACTGCTGAACAGATCCTGACCCGGATCTGAGCCATACCTTCCAAATATCTGGACCTGACTTGCACTACCGTACTTTCCCTTTTCTATTTTCTAATTATGATTTATAATTTAAATTTTTATTATATTTATTTCGATTTGTACTTCAGGGAGTGCGAAGCGCAGAAACAAATATCATTGTGATGATTGTACGCTCTAGTATCAATTGTTTGGTGACAATTGTTACGAAAACCCCGTAACCAGGTAACTTACCAGCAAAGATAGATGGATCAGCTGAGTCTGATGCTACTATTTTCAAACGTTTTATTCAACAAGGGCACAAACGTATGGTTAATACAAAACATTCAAATCGTCAAAACTCAATCTAAATCACCGGTGTAATAATAATTAATCAGAAATAAGCTCTATAGTTGTCTAGGGGTAATACTGAGTCCAATTGAATATTAAAGTCACTTAGAAATCTGCAGTCTTTTCCGTTTGGGAACCGCTGGCATTTCACGTGTTGGAGAGAGAGAAAGAACACTTGCCCGTTGTCTTTGCGAAACAATTCCCTGGAATCAGTTGTTAGCTAAAAGCGATTTTCCTTTGGCTTCAGCCACAGATTCCCGATCCGGAATCTGACGCACGTGGCTTCCTAAAAAAATGGCTTCCCGCTCCCACGGGAATCGGTATCATGCTTCCTTGGTGTCTCCTTGGTGCGTCTGAGGGTCCTCCCCTCAGACCCGCCTTTATACTTCTTCACGGGATCGCAGGTGTCAATCAAGTTGCAGGTAATGCGATCTCTCTCTCAACCAGCCCACTTTGCCCGAGGGCTTTTCAGGTGGTCTCCATGAGACAATAGTCAAAGTCACTTTTATTCTGCTTCTTGGAAGAACGTGGTCTTTCGCACGTCTCTCTCTCTTGGGTCAGTTGACCCCCCTTAACTAGAGTTCTTGCGATTTTCACAAAGGAGGGGGCCAACGGCATAACACAATAAAGTATTTGTATTTGTATAATCACAGCCAGTGGGATGAGTTACAGGGTAATAAGAGGCATGGTGCAGTTGAAACAGAAAGCAACAAACACTGGACTTAAAGTATTGTATTTGAATGCACACAGCATAAGAAATAAAATGAACAATTTTGAAATTCAGCTACAGATTGGCAAGTATGACATTGTGGCCATCTTTGAAACTTGGCTAAAGGATGGCTGCCATTGGGAGTTGAATGTTGAAGGATATACGGTGTATTGGAAAGATAGGTTAGTAGGCAGAGGGGGTGGTGTGGCCCTGTGTATAAGAAATAATATTAAATCATTAGAAAGGCATGACATAGGATCAGAAGGTGTAGAGTCTCTATGGGTTGAGTTAAGAAATGGCAACGGTAAAAGGACCCTGATGGCAGGCCTCTAAACAGTAGCCGGGATGTGGATTACAAATTACAGCAGGAGATAGAAAAGGCATGTCAGGACACTAGCAGGAAGGACAGCAGAGCAGCAATGGCTGGAGTTTCTGTGAAAAATGAAGGAAGTGCAAGACAGATGTATTCCAAATAAGAAGAAATTTTTAAATGGAGAAGGATGCTACCATGGATGACAAGTGAAGTCAGAGCCAAAGTAGAAGCAAAAGAGAGGGCATACAAGGAAGCCGAAGCTAGTGGGAAGATAGAGGGTTGGGAAGCTTTTAAAAACTTGCAAAAGGAAACTAAGAAGGTCATTAGGAAGGAAAAGGCAAATTCTGAAAGGAAGCTGGCAACTAATATCAAAGAAGATTCTAAAAGCTTTTTTAAGTATATAAAGGGTAAAAGAGAGTTGAGGGTAGATATAGGACCAATAGAAAATGACGCTGGGGATTTTTAAGTGAGAGACATATAGATGGCAGTGGAACTGAATGTCTACTTCGCACCACTCTTCTCAGTGGAAGACATCTACTGTATACCAGAGTGTTGGTGAAGTATGTGCAGTGAAAATTACGACTGAGAAGGTGTTCAGGAAGCTTAATGGTCTGAAAGTGGATAAATCTACTGGACCTGATAGAATGCACCCTCAGGTTCTGAAGGAAGTAGCTGGAGAGATTGCGGAAGAATTAACAATGATCTTACAAGAATTGATAGATTCTGGTATCGTACTGGATGACTAGAAGATTGCAAATGTTACTCTGCTATTTAAGAAAGGTGGGAGACAGCAGAAACGAAACTATAGATGTGTTATCCTGACATCAATGGTTGGGAGGTTGTTGGAATCGATTGTTAGGGATGGGATTACAGAGTTCCTGGAGGCACATGACAAGATAGGCCAAAGCTAGCATGGTTTCCTGAAAGGAAAATCCTGCCTGACTAACCTACTGCAATTTTTTGAGGAAATTACAAGCAGGGTAGACAAAGGAGATGCAGTGGATGTGGTGTACTTGGATTTTCAGAAGGCCTTTGACAAGGTGTCACACATGAGGCTGCTTAGCAAGATACGAGCCCATGGAATTACAGGGAAGTTACTAGCATGGGTGGAGCATTGGCTGATCAAAAGAAAACAGAGAGTGGGAATAAAGGGATCCTATTCTGGCTGGCTGCTGGTTACCAGTGGAGTTCCACAGGGGCCAGTGTTGGGACCGCTGCTTTTTACAATGAATGTCAATCATTTGGACAATAGGATTAATGGATTTGTGGCTAAATTTGCCAATTATGCAAAGAGAGCCGCTTAGATAGGTGCATGGAATTTAGAAAAATAGAGGGCTATACTCTAGGGAAATTCTAGCCAATTTTTAGAGTTGGTTACATGGTTGGCAAAACATTGTGGGCTGAAGGGCCTGTAATGTAAAATTCTAAGTCCATTACTCTATGTTCATAAGTGGAGGAGCGGGTATGGTTGAGGATACAGAGAACCTGCAGAGAAACTTAAATAGTTTAGAGGAACGGGTAAAGGAGTGTCAAATGAAATGCAATGTTGGAAAGTATATGGTCATGTACTTTGTTGGAAGAAATAAACGGGCAGACTATTACTTAGATAGGGAGAGAATTCAAAATGCAGAGATGCAAAGGGACTTGGGAGACCTTGTTCAGGATACCCTAAAGGTTAACCTCCAGGTTGAGTCAGTGGTGAAGAAGGCAAATGAAATGTTGGCATTCCTTTTTATAAGTATAGAATATAAGAGCAGGGATGTGATGTTGAGGCTCTATAAGGCACTTGTGAGACCACACTTGGAGTACTGTGTGGAGTTTTGGGCTCCTTATTTTAGAAAAGATATACTGATATTGGAGAGGGTTCAGAGAAGGTTCTCAAGAATGATCCCAGGAATAAAGGGTTACCGTATGAGGATCGTCTGGCAGCTCTCGGGCTGTATTCCGTGGAGTTCAGGAGAGTGAGGGAGGATCTCATAGAAACATTCCGAATGTTAAAAGGCCTGAACAGATTAGATATGGCAAATTTATTTCCCATGGTAGGGGAGTCTAGGACGGGAGGGCAGGGCTTCAGGATTGAAGGACATCCATTTAGAACTGAGATGCAGAGAAATTTCTTTAGGCAGAGGGTGTTAAGACTGTGGAATTTGTTGCCATGAGCAGCTGTGGAGGCCGAGTCATTGTGTGTATTTAAGACAGAGATAGATAGGTTCTTGATTAGCCAGGGCATCAAAGGGTATGGGGAGAAGGCAGGGGAGTGGGGATGACTGGAAGAATTGGATCAGCACATGATTGAATGGCGGAGTAGACTCAAAGGGCTGAATGGCTTACTTCTCCTCCTATATCTTTTGGTCTTATGGTCTTATTGTTACTCACCTCACTGCTATTTATGAAAGTTTGATAGATGCAAAATGGATGCTGTATTTGCCTACGTAATAAAATGATTAAAATTTGGTGTTTTATTTCTTATTACGATAAGTATTTTGTTCTAAATGATTGAAATTCAGTGTTTTCTATTACTTTCTAAAAACAAATTCTTCTTTACCCTTCACTGTTTTTAATATTTTTCTTTGCTCCTCATCTGTGCATCTATAAATAATTTAGTTTACAATTTTAACGTGCAACCAAATCTAAAATATACTTGCAGAGTAATACTGAATTATGGTACATTTCAGGAAAGTATTGCCACTTACCATCAGACCTTAAGATATAGGAGCAGAATTAGGTCATTTGGCCCATCGAGCCTTCTCTGCTATTTCATCACGTTTAATACATTTCCTTCAGCCCCAATCTCTTGTCTCCACCCAGTATCCCTTCTTGCCTGACCATTCAAGAATCTATCAACTTCTGCCTTAAATATACATAAAGACTTGGCCTCCACAGCTGCCTGTGGCAATGAATTCCACAGATTCATCACTCTCTGGCTAAAGAAACTCCTCGTCATCTCTATTCTAAATAGACGTCGCTCTATTCTGAGGCTGTGTCTTCTGGTCTTAGACTCCCCTACAACATTCAATAGATTTCAATGAGATCCCTTCTCATTCATCTGAAGTCCAGCTAGTACGGGCCCTGAGCCATTAAACGCTCTTCGTATGATAAGACTTTCAATCGCAGACATTTTCATGTCTGATATGAAGGATTGGAAAGGGCATGCACCATTCAATACTGTGAAACATCTCAAAGAGCTACGTGGCATAAAACTAAAAATATAGCACTTGAAGAATTCAGGGATCAAGCAGTATGTGTGGAAGCAATAGGTGTACCTTGATGTTTCTGATCATGACCCTGCATTAAGACTGAGAGAAACGAGGCAGTATTTCCTGTATATAGCAGTAGGAAGGGTGGGACAGAGGCTAGGTGGAACCGGGTACCTTGTGTTTCTTGTCCAAATTCCAGTGCCCACTGATCTTTTACCTTTAGCTTCATGATGTACTTTGCAGTGTAGTCACAACTGTGGAGATACAAGCAGCCCAATTTTCACACAGCAGGAGTTCATAAGCAGCAATAAGATAATTAATTAGGTGGTGAGGGACAAATTGGGCTCCTTACTGTCATTCTTGCTGGCAGTTTGAGATACAAAATTACTAGGTTCATCTGGTAATGAGTAACACATATTTTCAGCAGTACTTGCAGTACTCACATTACTTATTATACTTCAGAGGCATGTGCTGGAAGATCTATTCACACAATCCCAAAAATATAGCAATGACTGTTTAAAATTGATCTAATCCAAATTTCTCAGTGTCTTAGTCCCCCAGGGAAATTAATTTCTTTGCTTTTTCGCATGGATTCCACTTTCCCTACCATTAATTTTCCATTTTCAAATTCCACCAAATGATGTCACATATAATGCAACACATAAAATTAGTCTGCAGTCAGATTTTCACTCTTACTGTTTTAAAAAAATAATAGTCCTTCTTGACTCAGTATGAACAGGTTTTACTAACTTATGAAATTGTGTTACTTAAAGTGCCAAAATTCAGAGTATTTTTTGTGTGCACTGAGAGTTCTGTATAACATTATATGATTTCAAATGCAACTTCACATGTGTGTCTGTATTGCTTTGGCCAAAAAGGTGAGCGTAAAGATAACTGCTAAAACAGAGCAACACACACAAAATGATGGAGAGGCTCAGCAGGTCGGTTGGCAATTATGAAAGGGAATAAGCAGTCGATGTTTCAGGCCTAGACCCTTCTTCAGTCAGTCTGATCGGGACTGAAGAAGGGTCTTAGCCTGAAATGTCATATGTTTACTCTTTTCCCACAGAAGCTGCTTGACTTGCTGAGTTTCTCCAGCATTTTGAGTGTTTTACACTGAGTTTCCAGCATCTGCAGAACCTCTTGTTCTGCAGAACCAGCCTGCTAATTATGATCTTTGCCATGCCTTACCTTTGACCATTGCAGTATCATTTAGTGCAAGCCTCACTGTAACTGGAAGAGCTGGTTGTGACATTTACAGCTGCTGCATTGCATACTAAAATCTGGAGAACTTGCAACCAATAATAGGGAATGCTGAGCTGAAGCCAAATGAAAAGGGACATTATAACTAAAGGAACCAGTGCATGTGGTTAGCTCGCATACTATGAGACAGCAGCATATTCGGCTCTCCAGATGGGGCCGACATACAAACATTGTACTTTGAGGCGCTCATATTAATAGTACGTCTGCAGGAGTTATATAAAGATATCTTCCACCATGATGTGTCATGAGATGATGAAGCTGTCTCCGCCAGGATTACCAGGCTACATATTCCACAGATTTCTTTCTGGCCAGCACTGTACTATTGACAGTATCCCTTCTGGATGCATCAAGATCTGGTATGGAAATTCAATTTTACAGGATCGTAAGAAGCTGCAGGGAATAGTAGACCCTGCCCACTGTATCATGGGGTACATCCCTCCCCATCATTCGTTGTATCTACCAGAGGCACTGCCTCGGTACAGCAACACTTTGCACTAAAATAGACTTGGTTGGATTTTTTGTTCTAATTGTCTACTTTCTTCATAAAATTATGTATGATTTACCTTTCATTAGGTTTTTCTTGTGAATGCTGCTTATTTGATGCTATGCTATGTGCTGCCGCAAATAAATTCTTCATTGCATCCGTGCATAAATGTACGTACTTATAATATGACAATAAACTCCAACTTTAAAGATCTGCCACGATCGCCCATTTCAGAAAATGCGTGACAGCACATGGAGGGGAAGGAGAAGAAGCGGGATGATGATTTGGGAAAGAAAAATGTATAGAAGACCACGACAGTAGCCCCTTTCTGGCACTAATGACAGACCGCAACACTTCAACCAAAAAAATTAACACTACCATCCTCCCTTTAACTCTCAACACTTGTTCCTTCTTCTGAAAGTATGAACTATGCCACTTCAATAACTTTCCAGAGAACTTGTCCATAAAACTATCATAGCAACCAAAGAGCAATGAATGACATGCATAATCTATTCATGCCTGTACAAGACCTTTGTGTTTGTCATGGTGCTCCTATGCTGTGCTTTCCCAATGGTGGCTGCGTGATGTGTGGAAAACTGTTGAGAGAGAGCGTGGAGCTGAGAATTTGGGAACAGCGCATGGCCTAGATTACATTCTGTCGCCATGACTGGCAACAGTCTGAGTTAGCTGATAAACACACAACAGCAAGAACACTGTGGAACTGCAGAGGAAATAAGACAAAGTGTGTCAACTTGAGTAAAGACATCAACTCCATGCTTTCCAAGACTTCTGCCACTTCCCTAGGTCAATGTACCAGCTATCCTGGGATCAGGCTGGAGAATAGATTGCTGGACTGATGTGAAAATCTTATTCAACACTGGTACCTAGCAGTTGAAACTTCTGCTACAGACTCAGATGTTGGCTAGCTTCTTGTGCTAGATTGGCAAAGCTGACTAACTATCCTGTGTTCAGTCTGTTCCTGTCTCCAACCATTTCATTTTCATTGATTTGAGGCCAAGACTCAAATGTCAGGGCTTGATGATCTCTTCAAAGCCACAATGTAATACTCACATCCAGTCTGGAGTCTTATACACCTGGAACCAAACAAAAACATGCTGAAGGAGATCAACAGGCCAGAAAGAATACGACAACTTTGAAGCTGTAGCTTTCCCCATAATACCTTGCGAGCCAGAAGGAGACCTGGACCTTCCCAGATCAGAACTCTATCTCTCATTACCAGGGAACTCCTTCCACTATCACCGATCCTGTCTGCAACTATTCCATAATTTCCTCCAGATAACTGCCAATTCATTGGCTACCTCAGTCCTTCTTCACCAGACTTCAGCTGAGAAAGATGATAGATAATCCTTCTTACATTTATCTGCCACCAAAAATTTATCATCTTCTTCTGTCTACTCAGCATTACCATGCAAGGTATGATGTTCACCACCAAGTCCACCACAGATCCAAACCCTTTGACAGCAGGTGTGTTTACTGATATTTTTAATCTCGCCCTCTCGCAGTGTGGAGTGCCCTCTTGCTTCAAATTATCCACCATTGTCCCTGTACCAAAAAAGACCAAGGTAACAAGCCTGAATGACTGGCATCCTGTCACACTCACCTCAATAATAAGCAAATGCTTTGAGAAGCTGGTCAAGGATTACATCTGCAGCTTGCTACCACCCAAACTGGACCCGCTACAATTTGCTTACCGACACAACCGATCAACAGATGATACAATAGCCACTGCTCTACACACTGTCCTTACAGATCTGAAGAAGAGGGATGCTTATGTGAGAATGCTGTTTTTAGACTACAGTTCAGCATTCAACACCATAGTTCCATCCAGGCTTGACAAGAAGCTCAGAGACCTAGGCCTTGACCCTGCCTTGTGTAGCTGGATCCTGGACTTCCTGTCAGATCGCCAGCAGGTGGTAAGAGTGGGCTTCACCTCCAACCCTCTGACTCTCAATACAGGAGCCCCTCAGGGCTACATACTGAGTCCCCTCCTTTACTCCCTGTATACCCATGACTGTATTGCCAGCCACAGCTCTAGTCTAATTAAATTTGCCGACGATATTTCATTGATTGGCTTTATCTCAAACAATAATGAGGTGGCCTACAGGAAGAAGTCATCTCTCTGACACAGTGGTGTCAAGAGAACAACCTCTCCCTCAGTATAACACAAGAACAAAGGAGCTGGTTGTGGATCACTGGAGGAATGGAGACTGGCTAACCCCAATTGACATCAATGGATCTGGGGTTGAGAGGGTAAACAGCTTCAAGTTTCTCAGCATCCACATCATTGCGGATTGCATGTGGTCTGTACACACCAGCTGTGTGGTGAAAAGGGCACAACAGCGCCTCATTCACCTCAAAGAGTTGAGGAAGTTTGATATGGGCCCCCAAATCCTAAGAACTTTCTACAGGGGCACAATTGAGAGCATCCTGACTGGCTGCATCTCTGCCTGGTATGGGAACTGTACCTCCCTTAATCACAGGACTCAGCAGAGAGTGGTGCAGACAGCCCAGCACTGTTGTTTTAGTTGTGAACTTCTCATGATTCAGGACATTTACAAAGACAGGTATGTAAAAAGGGCCCGTAGGATCACTGGGGACCCAAGTCATCCCAACCACAATATATTCTAGCTGCTACCACCCGGGAAGTGGTACTGCAGTATTAAAGCCAGAACCAACAGGCTCCAACCAACAACTTCTTCCACTAAGTCATCAGAGTGATGAACTCATGCTGATTTGAGTGTACTCTATATAACATTGACTGTTCTATTTATTATAAATTATGATAAATTACTATGCTTGCACATGACACATTTAGATGGAGACTTAACATAGATTTTTACTCCTCATGTATGTGAAGGATGTAAGAAATAAAGTCAATTCAATTCAATTCAATTCCAAAAAAATCTGTCTCATTGGATCAAACTTCTCCTCAGTGTTCCTCACTGGAAAACTACACCTCACTTCCAAGAAGATTTCCACTGGAGTGGAGTTAGTCTACAAATTAAATTGAAAATCCTTAACCTTTGTATCTCCACTCCAAACACAAGATTATCTCAACCTTAATTATTGTGTGCTGATGAGGCTTGTATAATATGAACATCCAATGGTCAAGTTTTAAATCAACACTGTAGTCTTCTTTGTTGTGGGAAGGCAAGAACCACAGGCATATACACAAAATTCTGAGAGGCATAGATCAAAGTTCAAAATAAAACTTATTATCAGAGTACATACAGATCACCACATACGTTCCTGAGATTCTTTTTCTGCGGGCAATGCTGAGTTGATAGTGAGAAACTTTTCTCCATTAAAGACATTTAAAACCAGACAGCATTGGTTTAAGCTGAGTGAAAAAGTTAGAATGAACATAGGTTTTCTTTTCACCCGAGGTATGCCTGGAATCTAGAATGCAGTTAGGATAAGGACTTGAAGTAGCAAATTGTTGGTGGCCACGGACAAAGTGCTGGTAAATGGGAGTAGTATAGGTGGCCCAAAGTAAAAATCAAAATCAAGGTTGTGTTTATAGACATACACACATGTATATGGATGAACAACTACAATGAAAAACTTACTTGCAGCAGCATCACAGGCACATGACATCATATAAGGAGTATTCACAAGAAAAGTATAAATTAAGCACAGTTTTTTATAAGAACATAACCAAAGAATAACAACAAAGAAAGTTAATTTTAGTGCAAAGTGAACAAATTGATTATAGTTTTGCTGAACAGTAGTGATTGTGGTTGTGCTGTTTGGTTAAAGTATCTGTTCTTGAACCTGGTGTTGTGGAATGTCAAGTTTCTGTATCTCCTGCCTGATGGAGAGCTGCAAGAAGATGACATGGCACAGATGATCGGGATCATTGTTGAGGTAGGAGGCCTTGCCTTCTGTAGATACTGCTGATGGTAAGGAGAGATATGCCCATGATATACTGGAAAGAGTTCATTATTCTGCAACTTCTTTTGCTTGCCACCAAGAAAGCAAATAGATAGAACCATTAAAAAGTACAGAAACTGGCCCTTTGGCCCATCTAGTCCATTATGGACCACTTATCTCATCAATCAGCACCGGGACCATAGCCCTACCATCCATGGACAAGTTCTGATATCTTGTCCACCTCCTTTCAATTATTGCCAGCTTCTGTCAGAAACCCATGACAATTCTAAGGGAAACTGTCAATTGCCACTTGACTGCAGGTTCCACCATAGTTGAATGGAATCCAGGCTACTACTGACTTGTAATAAAAACTCTCATCCATTCTTTTCATTGATGTTGCCTGATTAGCTAAGTATTTCCAGATTGTGTACCTCCAGCAGCTGCAATTACTTTTTGAAATAAGAACAGCAAATTCTTAAAATACTTAATAGGCCTGCTAGTATCTGCAAATTGTTCTGGATATCTACTTTACTTCCACCATTTTGTCAGAACCCACTTAGCCCTAAGGTAACACCTGGTATTCACCAAGATGTGTGAACACCCTGACCAGTGGGCATTGGTATTCTGCGATTTGAAGGGGAGTGATTTAATCCTATTTGATAATACCTATGCAACTATTTGCAGCCCAAGTGTAAGTATTGAAAGAAAAACAGAATCAAAGCTTCAGAGCAGTGAAATTTCATCAGAATGAGCCGGGATGTTTTGCTTTCATTCTCCCCACTCAATAGAAATTATGTGCAGTGTTTCTGCTTCCTCATATTAGGGCTTTAATATGCTGATATTAAATCAGAAAATGCTGGGCATACTCAGAAAGTCTCAACTTTAGCATGAAACACATGAGCTATTCCAATGACCTTTTCCTCAGAACTCATGAGAGATCATTGACCTGCTTCAATAATTCTATTTCCCTCACTTGATCTGTTGCGTACTTGCAGCACATCCTGTAACAGTTTCAGATTTCCAGCAGCACTGACAAGTCCAGTATCTATTGCCTGTCCTTGATTGCTTAGATAAGGGGATGGTGAGCAGTCTTCTTCAGTAATTGCAGTTCTCTGGAGAATGCACTCTCATAAAGCATTGGGTAGAGAGCTCCAGGATTTAAACAACAAGGAGGGACCAGCAACATATTTCCAAAGCAGGACAGTATGAGATTTGTGGGAGAATCTGCAGGTGGTAATGCTCCCACTGTATCTTCAGCCTTTGTCTTTCTTGATGATAAAGGTCACAAGATACTCTTGGGGTAGCCTAGGCAAATAAGTGCAGGGTATTTTGAAGACAGATCTGTACACAATATAGCAGCACACAGTGAAAGTGCCCTGACCGCAGCGGACTCCGAGTCCGTCGAACCTCCGAGCCTCCGACCATCCCCTCCAGCACAGCCTCTCTGAGCACCATCCTCTGCCGAGCGCACTACAACGCCCCCGCCACTGGCCACCAGCGATGCGACCCTGAGGACTGGGGCCTGTTCTTCCCAGCAGAGACCCAAACCTCACAACAGCAGCAGCAACAAAGAAGGACTTCCTGGAGATTTCCAGATGTTCCTCCGTGCTCCTGCGTCCGTTTTTCAGATTAGGATTGTGCACAGCACCCCGCTTGACAATTAACAGATATCAACTCCGGAGAGGCCACTGCAAACTGCACATATTCTAAGCCCTGACTTTCAAATTCTTGGGTGTCAATATCTCTGAGGATCTAACCTGGATCCAACATATGGATGCATCTACAAAGAAGGCATAACAGTGGCTATATTTCATTAGGAGTTTGTTAAGATTTGGTATGTTTCCAAAAACACTCTAAAATTTCTACAGATGTACCATGGAGAGTATTCTAACTGGCTGCATCACTGTCTGGTGTGGAGGGTAAATGAACAGGATGGAAAAATAAGGGGCAGAGGGTTGTAAATGTAGTCAGCTCCATCATGGGCACTAGCCTCCATAATATCCAGAGCATCTTCAAGGAGCAATACCTCAAAAAGATGGTGTCCATCACTATGAATCCTGATCACCCAGATCAGGCCTTGTTCTCATTGGTACCATCAGAGAATGGGTACAGTAGCCTGAAGTCATGCACTCAATGATTCAGGAATAGCTTCTTCTCCTCTGCCATCTGACTTCTGAATGGACGTTGAACCCATGAAAGCTGCCTCACTACTTTTTTATTTTTATTTTTGCACTACTTGTTTAACTATTATATATATATATTACTGTATATACTTACTGTAATTCAGTTTTTCTTTTTTGTTATGTATTGCATTGTACTGCTGCCAACATGACAAAAAAATTCACGACATATGCTAGTGATATTAAACCTGATTCTGATTAAGTAATGATAAATTAATATGTTTATATCAAATGACACCTTTGCTTTAAAAGCTCTAAGTCTGTGCTGTGGTTTCTTTTACTTAAACCACATTAGCTATTACTCTGACATTTAACCTTTTGCTCGCATAAAGATGACTTGCCCCCACACCCACCACCACCAGCAGCATAATGGTAGTGGGAAACTCAGAGATGGCAATGCTGGTAAATATCAAAGATAGGTGGTTATACTCTGAAATACTTGGTATGATCATTGCCTGCCAACTTTATGCCAGGAATGTTACTTGTCTTGCTGCGTGCAAGCATGGTCTGCTTTATTTGCAATAAATCTTAAATATAATTAACCAATAATTAAGCATCAGTAATTATCCCATATTTGACCCTGATATGAAAGGGCAGTCATCGATGGAGCAGCTGAAGATAGTTTAAACAGGGACATTGCCCCACAAATAGAATGTAGAGCAGTTTCCTCGGCCCAGCTTTGGTTGACTGACCTCCAACAACCACAACCAGCTTCCCTTGTGAGAGGTATGACTCCTGTTACCAGTGTCGAGTGACTTTAGAGTTATCGTGCACCTTGATGACACACTCAGTCAAACGTCTTGATGTCAAGATCAATCAGACTCACCTCACTTCTGGAAATCAGCTCTTCTCCCCATCCTTGCAGCAAGGCTGTGATGAGGTCTGGAGCACGGGGGGTTCTTGAGAAGCTAAAACTGGACATTGCTGTGTCGGTGTTTGGTGAGTAAGTGCAGCTTGATAGCACTGTTGCTGACAGCTTTGCTAATTATTGTGAGTAAACAAAACACCTAGTAAATTTGCTCACTGGATTTGCACTGCCTTTTTTGCAGAGTATATCTTTTCCATAATGTTGGTTAGATATCAAAGTGGCAATTGCAGTCAAATACTTTGACTAATGACTCAACTTGTTCCAGAGAACAGGGCCTTGAGTACTACAACTTGGATCCTGTCTAGTCCCTCATCACAGAGCGTGCAGTGATGCATAACTGAAACAGCATCTTCACGTGAATGTAATCATGAAGCAAACATGACAGCACCTTTACTTCCTTAGGAATTAGCGAAGATTTGGCATAACATCTAAAACTTTGACAAATTTCTATAGATGTGCAGTGGAGAGTATAGTGACTGGCTGCATCACAGCCTGGTATGGAAACACCAACAGAAAATCCTACAAGAAGTAGTGGATGAAGCCCAGTCCAACACAGGTGAAGCCCTCCCCACTATTGAGCACATGCTGACAATCAAACACCCATTTACAATCAACGTCCATTTTATTTCTTCTCCCCACATTCCCATTGACTCCTCCCAGATATAGCCACTCACCTATAGACGAGAGACAAGTTACAGTGGCTAACTACGTTTACAACCAACATGTGTATGGAATGTGTGTGGAAGATTTGAAGCACTCCAAGGAAATTCACAGTCTCGGAGAAAATGCAATCTCTGTACAGACACCAGAAGTTTAGACTGAACCACAATCACTATAGCTGTGAAGCAAAGGCTTTACTGTACCTCTGCCCCACAACATTTGCTCTATTCAGTGCTGTCAAAGATCAAAGTAAATTCATTATTGAAGTACATGTATGTCACTATATACAACCCTGAAATTCATTTTCTTGCAGGCATAAATCCATTGGATAATAACTATAACAGAATCAATGAAAGACCGCAACAACTAGGGTGTTCAGCCAGTATGCAAAAGACAACAAGCTGTGCAAATACAAAAAGAAAGGAATAATAATAAAAAATAATTAAGAAGTAAGTATTGAGAACATGAAATGAAGAGTCCTTGAAAGTGTGTCCATAGTGTTTTGGGAACATTTCAATGATGGGGCAGGTGAAGATGAGTTAAGTTATCCCCTTTGGTTCAAGAGCCTGATGCTTGAGGGGTGATTACTCTTCCTGAACCCTCTGTACTTTCTTCCTGATGACAGTAATGAGAAGGGAGCATGTCCTGGGTGGTAGTGCTTTTGTGCAAAAGTGTTTCATGTAAATGTGCTCAATAGTGGGGAGGGCTTCACCTGTGTTGGACTGGGCTTCAACCACTACTTCTTGTAGGATTTTCTGTTGGTGTTTCCATACCAGGCTGTGATGCAGCCAGTCACTATACTCTCCACTGCACATCTATAGAAATTTCTCAAAGTTTTAGATGTTATGCCAAATCTTCGCTAATTCCTAGGGAAGTAAAGGTGCTGTCATGTTTGCTTCATGATTACATTCACGTGTTGGGCCCAGGACAGGTCCTCTGAAATAATAAAACTGAGGACTTTAAACTTGCTGGCCTTCTCCACCTCTGATCCTCAGATGAGAACTGTCTCATGGACCTCTGGTTTCATTCTCCTGAAGTCAATAGGCAGCTCCTTGGTCTTGCGAACACTGAATTGAATTGACTTTATTTCTTACATCCTTCACATACATGAGGAGTAAAAATCTTTACATTACATCTCTGACTGAATGTGCAATTCGCACCATTCTCTGCAGAATCCTCCGATTAAGGGAAGTACAGTTCCCATACCAGGCAGAGATGCAGCCAGTCAGGATGCTCTCAATTGTGCTCCTGTAGAAAGTTCTTAGAATTTGGGGGCCCATATCAAACTTCCTCAACCTGTTTACCCTCTCAACCCCAGATCCATTGATATCAATAGCCTGTTTCCACTCCTCCTGTAATTCCCAACCAACTCCATTGTTTTTGCAACATTGAGGGAGAGGTTGTTTTCTTGACACCACTGCGTCAGAGAGATGACCTCTTCACTGTAGACCACCTCGTTATTGTTTGAGATTAGGCCAATCATTGAGTGAGAGGTTGTTGTTATCGCACTAAGCCAGATTTTCAATCTCCCTCCTATGTGCTGATTCATAACCACCTTTGATTAAACTTATGACAGAGGAGTCATCAGCAAACTTGAATATCCCATTGGAGCTATGCTTAGGCAGTCATATGCATAGCACAAGTAGAACAAGGAACTAAGCACGCAGTCTTGTGTGCACCTGCGCTGATGGAGATCATGGAGATGTTGTTGTCAATCCAAACTGACTGGGATCTCCAAGTAAGGAGATCAAGGGTCCAACTGCACAAGGATGTATTGCTATCTAGATATTCTATGGTCGACTGAAGAGCCAATAGTAGACAAATTGGAGCTGGTCTAAGTCACTTCTTAGGCAAGAGTTTATGTTTCATGACTAACCTCTCAAAACATTTCTTCACTGTGGATGTAAATGCCACTGGACAATAGTGGATGCTCTTCGTGGTTTCACCCTTCTGAAGACTGCTCGCCTTCATTGGGAGTTCGTGATGGTTCCTCCAAGTTTTAATGGGTAAAGTGAGCATAGAAGGCATTGAAATCACCTGGAAGCAAAGCCCTGCTGTTGCCTATATCATTTGATATTTTAACTCTATAAGAGGTGATAGTATTCATATAACCATATAACAATTACAGCACGGAAACAGGCCATCTTGGCCCTTCTAGTCCATGCCGAATGCTTACTCTCACCTAGTCCCACCTACCTGCACTCAGCCCATAACTCTCCATTCTTTTCCTGTCCATATACCTGTCCAATTTTTTTTAAATGGCAAAATTGAACCTGCCTCTACCACTTCTACTGGAAGCTCATTCCACACAGCTACCACTCTCTGAGTAAAAAAGTTCCTCCTCATGTTACCCCTAAACTTTTGCCCCTTAGCTCTCAACTCATGTCCTCTTGTTTGAATCTCCCCTACTCTCAATGGAAAAAGCCTATCCATGTCAACTCTATCTATCCCCCTCATAATTTTAAATACCTCTATCAAGACCCCCCTCAACCTTCTATGCTCCAAAGAATAAAGACCTAACTTGTTCAACCTTTCTCTGTAACTTAGGTGCTGAAACCCAGGTAACATTCTAGTAAATCTCCTCTGTACTCTCTCTATTTTGTTGACATCTTTCCTATAATTCAGTGACCAGAACTGTACACAATACTCCAAATTTGGCCTCACCAATGCCTTGTACAATTTTAACATTACATCTCAACTCCTGAACTCAATACTCTGATTTATAAAGGCCAGCATACCAAAAGCTTTCTTCACCACCCTATCCACATGAGATTCCACCTTCAGGGAACTATGCACCATTATTCCTAGATCACTCTGTTCTACTGCATTCCTCAATGCCCTACCACTTACCATTAGTCCTACCAAAATGTAGCACCTCACACTTATCAGCATTAAACTCCATCTGCCATCTTTCAGCCCATTCTTCTAACTGGCCTAAATCTCTCTGCAAGCTTTGAAAACCTACTTCATTATCCACAACGCCACCTATCTTAGTATCATCTGCATACTTACTAATCCAATTTATCACCCCATCATCCAGATCATTA
This sequence comes from Hemitrygon akajei, assembly GCF_048418815.1. Classification (NCBI taxonomy): domain Eukaryota; kingdom Metazoa; phylum Chordata; class Chondrichthyes; order Myliobatiformes; family Dasyatidae; genus Hemitrygon; species Hemitrygon akajei. The sequence goes on from NC_133125.1 coordinate 44,615,667, forward strand.
ACATATATGACAAACAACTTTGGACCCAGTACAGATCCCTGAGGCACACCACTAGTCACCGGCCTCCAACCTGACAAACAGTTATCCACCACTACTCTCTGGCATCTTCCATCCAGCCACTATTGAATCCATTTTACTACTTCAATATTAATACCTAACGATTGAACCTTCCTAACAAACCTTCCATGCGGAACCTTGTCAAAGGCCTTACTGAAGTCCATTGTATTCAAGCCCTGAAACAACGGTGGAGCATCTGTCACCTGTGAGATGGTTTTCCAAAGATCGTACCTGGACATCCTGTAAATTTCTTGGTCACCAAGAGTTGAATGCTTCTGATCTGAGATCCTCAGCAGCATGTGGATCTCATAGTTCCTCCACGGTTTTTGATTGGGGGTGATTCTGAATGATTTTCATAGAGTTACAAAGAACGGAAAAAAGCCCCTTTACCCAACTCATCACTGCCAACCAAGATTCTAATCTAAGATAGCCCATTTGCCCTGTTTGTCCCATAGGTTTCCTATCCATTTACCTGCCAAATGTCTTTTAAATGTTGTTGCTGTACTTGCCTCAACCACTTCATCTGGCAGCTTGCTGCATATATGTGCGAAGAAATTGTCCCTCAGGTCCCTTTTAAATGTCTCCCCTCCTATCTGAAATCCCTGTTGTCTATAGTTTTCGATTCCCTCTCAGCTATATCTTGAACTCGGTTAGCTTGAGAATGGCTTCTACACCGTCTTTCGGCAGGTCGGCTGCGCTGAGCCATCCCGAGCCGGAGGGGGCAGCAGCGAGCCTCCGATGGGTCTTCTCTTGTTCCCCACACGGGCAGGCTGATTGTTGGCAAAGTTGAGAAGGTGGCGGGAAAGCGGCCGGGAACCGGTAACCCTTAGCAACTGAGCCGGAGCGGCGGGCCTAGCTCTGTCTGCCGTGAATCGGAGCTTTGGGAGGGGTCCTCGGAGAGCCATGCAGGAGCGCTGAGCCGCTGGGATTGCTGGCCGCGGATATCATGAGGTGAAAACGGGTGCAGCATTCCTCCAGCGCATGATGGCTGAGGAGTTGTTCTGCCAAAGTGCCGCCGTGCTCGTGAAGTGCAAGGACTGTGAGGACAGGTGAGGAGAGACTGCAGGTCCGGTTCTGTTCGGGTCGAATCCACAGGCTGGCGGGCGGCCTGTTTCCCCGCTGGTGCTTTATCTCTGGACGTAAAGTTCCCGAGCGCTCCGTAATTACCGGGGTCCATGGTGGCGACTGAGTGTGGAAGGCGCGATAGGATGAGAATTGTACGGGGCAGCTACCCGGTACTCCCTCAACTCTCCCCTTCTCCATCTACTTTTTCTCCTCCTTCCCTCCATCCTACCATTTTAGGCTTTACAAGCCTTGCCCCACTAACCAGCCTGTCTTGTACTGTTATTTATTTAACTTGACACTTTTCATAAAGTTCCCCTTAAGTATGAAGAGGCCCGGAAAATGCTCGTAATTTCAGGGTGTTGGTTATTACCGAATCGTTGAATAAAAGAGAGATATTTTTCGGATTTTTTTTGGAGGGGGCGAGGAAGAAATTTAAGTAAGGCTGTCCGTGAATTCCCTAAAAGAGATTTACTGTGCCCCCACTTTTTGATTATGGCAGATTACTTAAGACTTCAAATCAGTTGTACAATTGATCTGCAGGCCCTATATTTCTATGTCAGCTGTACGTTCAATCCCCACTCCGGTGATGCCCGGTGCAAACATCAAGATTAATATTTTAGTGCAGTGTCGAGGAAGTGCTTTACCCGATAGAAATTCTTTTAGTGACCATGATATCTGAAGAACGGAAAATTAAAATTCCTGATTAATAAATATCCTTTGTACAATATCGAATAATGCGAGATTTTTGTGCACAAATTACTTGACAAGCTTCCTAAGTTTTAATGATTAACTTGATTTTTTCCATTCTTTGCCTTAAAATTCTTGACATTGTTCCAAGGTGCCTGACCTATGCGTGTTTTTTGTCTGATTTAAGTTTGCCTATAAATTGCAATATGTGAATCAATTGAATTGAGTTCTTGTGGCGTGAAGTAGAAAACCTTTGATAATAAACCAGCGTCGTTTATTTTCTATCTAATCTTGATTAAATGGGTTGATTATTGTGCTGCCAGAATAATAATGGATCGATGTAATGTGATGTTTTAATGCCACAACATTGTGATAGTTCAGGAGCAAGGACGTCTGCAATTATATTGGGCTTGGTGAATCTGCACCTGGAGTACTGGCTTCTTTATCTACTTCAAAGACAGTGCAACAAAAAAATCTGTATGAAAGATTAAGGAGACTGGAGCTGTTATCTCGGGAAGAATGAGAAGAGATGGAATTGTAACATTTAACATTGTTACAAAAGATGTTTCTTCAGAGGTCTGAGAAGGGGACAATATTGTTTAAGAATAAGGAATAGGCCATTCAAAATTCTAAATCTGATCCTGAAATGAGAGAGTTCTTCATTCAAGAATGATGAACCTTCAGTTCATTCAAAACAAATTAGTACAAGTCTGGAATCAAGGGTTTTGGGGATAGGGAATCTATTAATCTATTGAACAGGATTTTCCTTTCATTAAAATGTATTGACTATGGCTAATAAAATTATGGAAAATTAGCCATGATCTTACTGAATGGCAAAGCTGTCTTGAAGGTTTGGATGTTTCTATGGTTTGTCTTTCTCTTGCATTGAACTTGTGTTTCAATACTAAACTATGATACTGGAATGCTGAAGTGCTAGCAAATCAGAAGGTGACTTTTGATAGTTGAATCAATGCTGCTTTGAATAATGTCATTATGAATGAATAGTAAAATAGATTTGAAGAAGAGTTGCGTCACTGCTCAGTTATGGAAGAACTCAGCAGCATCTAGAGAGGTAAAAGGTATAAATAGACATTTCAGGTACAGACATCTTGGTTCTTCTTCCCCATTTGCCCATCATCCTTTCCCCTATCTGCTTTCCACCTATCACCTATCAAGTTTCCCGGTGTATTACTGCTATATAGTGTTGACAATCTTTCCTGTTCATCCTAATGCAGAATCTTGATCTGAAATGATAGGTTGCCTCCACAGATACTGCATGATTAGCAGTTTGTTTTTCTTCTGAGTTCCAGCATCTGTATTCTCTTTTGTCTTTTAGGTTCCACTTAGGTTTTGCCCTGTGATTGAATCTTGTACTTTCATCTCTTCCAGATACTTAATTTGGAAATGCTACAGTTTTTGTTCTCTGCCTTCCTCTTATCTTCTAACAGTCCTCAATAGAAAACTTGTAGAAATACTTGGGCAACATTTGTGGACTGGCCGTGAAGCTCTTTTGCTACCACAACAGATGCAGAGTGAACTGCTGAGTATTACCAGCATTTTCTATTTTAATGCCAATTTCAACTTGAGTTTTGAAAGTTCTATATAGAATGGATGTGGAGAAGATATTTTCTGTATTAGGAGAATCTAGGGCCAGCCTCCAAATAGAAGTGCATCCCTTTAAAACAGAGCTGAGGGAGGAATTTCATTAGGCAGAGAGTGGTGAATCTGTGGAATTCATTGCCACAGACAGATGTGGAGGCCAAGTCATTGAGTATATTTAAAGTGGAGGTTGATAAGTTCTTGATTAGTAAGGGCATCAAAGATTCAGGGAGGAAGGCAGGGGAATGGGGTTGAGAAAGATAATAAATTAGCCATTACAGAATGGCAGAGTAGCCTCAATGGGAAGAGTAGCCTAATTTGTTCCTATGTCTTGTGGATGATGGTAAAAGCCTGGTCAAAAACCAATTAAACTGCAAGTGATGAAAATTTCTAAAACAGAAACACACAGTAAGTCAGACAACATTTGTGGAGTATCATGAAGCTCTTTTTCTTACTCAGAAGATGCAGAGTGAACTGCTGAGTATTGTCATCATTATCTGTTTTAATGCCAAAATCCCAATTATTTGATTTATGTTTCTTGCTGTGTTTTTGCAAAGCAACAATAACAGCAGTTCAATAAAAAAAACATCCATTCCATTGATCTTAACACTTTCATTGTCAATCTGATTTGTATTTATTGATAGCTGTAATGTTATTTCACAACTGTGTAAGAAGTTGTCTTTCAAAGAGCATAAGTAAAGTCAATTCACCGGTGTCAGAGACTTTTGAGGACACTATTATCGACAAGTTCATTAGAAAAAAATGTAGTTGGCTATTCTTGTTCACCTTTGCTTTGAGGAAAGGACATTTCATTTATTTTGATCCTCACTCAATATGCAAAATTTGATATCCTCTTTAGGGTGCCTAGGTTTAGATTTTTTGTTCATGGGAACTTTTTATCTTCTAAAAAGAGTGGTGACCATCAGTTGGAAAGCTACACAGAATGCATAAGCACATTATGACTTTTCCATTGAAGAGCACAATTAAGACCGGACTCCTTATGTCAGTCCATGGTTTTCAGTAAGAAAAATGTGATCTAATATGTGAATTCTGTTTTTCTTCATTACGTCCCTTCATCTATTGAACAGGATTTTCCTTTCATTAAAATGTGTTGACTATGGCTAATAAAATTGATTTTTTTCCTCTCAAAATTCAGTTTCTCTATTAAAGTTCCATCTTTTTAACCTTGCATATTTATAGAACAACAGCATTCTAATTACAACCTTTCATTTTATGGGAACTGTTCTTGAATCCAGAGATTTCTGAAAAAATCTCTTTAGTTCTCCTTTCAACCCTCTGGTTTTGAAGGATATCAAGTTCAGAGGATTTGATAGCTTTTGAGAAACTCTTGTTTTGTAAGTTGCTTTATTTTTAAAATTTTCTTCTCAGTGGTTTATTGATTTTGTATCATCTTCAGTGCATTCTTTTCATCTTACAATTAAGTGAATATAACCAATAATGTCTTTGCCATTTTGTTATCCTATTATATTATAAGTTCTCTAGACACTTTGTGTAAAGGACCCACTTACATCCTTTTAAAGCTCTTAGTCGATTATAGTCTGCTTTTATCTTCTAGTTTCATTCTGTTTGCTTCCACTTCATGGCTATTGATTAAAAAAATCCCTTTTGCTATTGTTTGACAAGATTGTGATCTTAATCTGGTATTACTCTCAATTTACCTGATTAATGCTGGTTGTGCCACTTATGCAATGGAAATGCATGTTAATAAGAGTGACTTTTTTTTAAAAAGTATTCACCAATTTGAACTTGGCTCAGTTAAGTCTACTGAGAAGCATGGAGATTTATGGTACAAAAAATGTTTTGTCCAACAGTTGAGGGAGGAGTGAATTGTTTCTAAACTCCAACTTTTGCTGTTTTTATGAAAAATGAAAGAAGATTGTAAGACTTGGTTAAAGGCATCACTTGAGTGTACTTTGGATATACTTGTACACCACAGCTTGGAAGTCAGGGATATACTGGGGATTAGATGTCGCAGCCAACCTCTCTCTGCCTCCTGATTGGATTTTTGATTTGAGGACTTCCTATGAAGTCCTGAGCTGTGAGGTAGATAAACTCCTTATGCGGCTTCTCTGGCATTATTATAGCCATATCTGGCCCATGTAGGGTGACCCCAATCATTTAAATAAAGTCACCAACCTTTTATTGAAAAGATTAACTATTGGTTTATTTTTATTTTTCTCTTTATTTCTGTTCTGAATTAATAATAGCTTAATATGTTGTTTTTCTTAAATAATCTATTTAATTTTTTTTTAAATGCATGATTGGAGTTAAAGCTATGGGATACTTTGCCTGAAGGTCTCTCACACTTTTTGTGGGACAATTATGAAACAGAAGCTTTGGTTATTGTTCTGCATAGATGCAAATATGAATCAGACAGGAGGATTCAATCAGTTACAATATGGCCTATAACGGTACAATTCACTCATACAAAAGCATCCTTTAAGGAGGGGATAGGTGTATATGTATACATACCATGCATGTTGAATACCTGATTTTAATTGAACTTTTACAAAGGAAACTGAGCATAGGTTAAAAGATGAAATATTTAACATTGTTTACCTGTTACCTATTTGTGGCCACTTGTAATCTACTATTGATAGGCCTGGAAGCAAATTGTTTCTCTATTTGCTGTGGCATGATATTGAAATACTGAATGGAAATTAATAAATTGTGGAAACTGTGAAACAGTGGGGAAAGAGAAAAGGAAATAGATGAAATTGGATGAAGTGCTCTACTAGAACTTGAAAACCTACCTGACTCCAGGGATTCTTTGGATGACCAGAATTAGATTTGTTTCTTTTGCATTGTATATACATTGTATTATACTTCCAAGCTATGTTATTCAAAACATAATTTTAGATTTATGGGATCACCAGGATCTATGCTGATTCCATTGCAGGTTGCTGTAGTTTTACTGGGGAGAGATTTGATCCTGGAGCTCAAATCTCTTATCTCTTGTAAATCTTCTCAAGAATGTTTGATCATCTTAAAACTGATAATCACAACTGGATGCGTTATTCCAAGTTGTGAACTGACCAGTGTTTCATAAATGTACAAAATAATTTGGCACAGTCTGCTGTATCCATCTGTAATTGTAACTGAATCGTTTTTCTTCCTATAACAGTAAATGCACAATAGAAATGTGAAAGTAATTTAGGAAATACCTGCATTGGGTTCTGGATAGGTTTGTTCCTTTGAAACAGGGAAAGTGTGGTAGGGTTAAGGAACTATGGTTAGGGAAATGTAGAGCATCTAGTTAAGAGAAAGAAAGTACACTTAACCTTTAGAATACAAAGTTCAGATAGGGCTCTAGAGAATTAAAAGACAGCCAGGAGGGAGTTAAAAATAGTCTTCAGAGAACTAGAGGTCGTATGAGAAGGCTTTGACAAGCAGGATTGAGGAAAATCTCGGCGTTCTACATGGATGTAAAGAACAAAAGGATGACTAGAGTGAAGATAGAACCATTCAGGGATAAAGGACAAAATATGTGCCTGGAGTCAGGAGATAAGGGAGTATTCACCAACGAAATCGGCCTTGATGAATGTAAACTTAGCATAGAACAGGCCGAGATGTCAACGTCAAAGAAGGGGATGCGATGGATCTTTGTGTCCTCACTGGCCACAGGAATTGTGCCAGAAGATTAGAGGGTGACAAATGTTATTTATTTCTTCAAGAAAGGTAATAGGGATAACCATGAAAATTACAGTCATACATCATTGGTGGGCAAACTGTTGGAGAGGATTTTTAAGAGACCAGATGTCTGAGCATTTGGAGAAGTTAAGTCTGATTAGGAGTAGTCAGACATGTCTTTGTAAGGGGTTGATTGTGCCTCACAAGCCTGATTGAATTCTTTGAGGATGTAACAAAAATATATTGATGAAGGTAGGTAAATGACTTAAATAAGGACGTGGAAGGGTGTGTTAGTTTGCAGATGACAGGCAGGTTGCTGTTGTGGATAGTGGAGAAGGTTGCTGTGTCAAAGGGACATTGATAAATGTGGGGCTGGACTGAGAAGTGGCAGATGGAGTTCAGTGCAGAGAAGTGTGAAGTGATTCATTTTCAAAGGTATAACTTGAAGGTAGAATACAGGGTTGATGGTAGATTTCTTAACACTGGAGGTACAGAGGGGTTCTGAGGTTTACGTCCAAAATTGCTGTCAAGTTGATAGAGTAGTTAGAAGGCGTGTGGTGTATTGGCCCTCATCAGTTGGGGGATTAAGTTCAGGAGCTGTGGGTAATGTTGCAGTTCCCTAAAACTCTAGTTAGACACACTTAGAGTATTGTGTTCAGTTCTGTTTGTCTCATTACAGGAAGAATGTAGAAGCTTTTGGACAGGGTATTTACTAGGATGTTGTCTGGAAATAGAAAGCATGATGATAAGATGAGCAAGCTAGGGTTTTTCTCCTTGGAACAAAGGACAATGAGAGGTGACTTTTGCAGTCTAGGCATGGACTAGTGGACATTCGTAATCCTAATACAGCAGTGGCTGAGTGGGACCCCTGGTACCACAGGTGATACATTGATTATAATTGGGCAGAGGTTTCTTATACATGCCTGTTTGACGTCTCCAACAATGACTTGAAAGGTGTTGGAGTAGGC